>NC_139800.1:65536402-65914925 GCF_965231275.1 Zosterops lateralis | reverse complement strand
CTTGTTCTCTGAGAGAGAACTTGACTTGATGGTCAGTATTGACCAATGGAGTCAGGAGGATGTAACCTCCTTGGGCCAATCTTGGCCCTCTGTACAAAATGTATATAAGCCTATTGGAGTCAGATAATAAAGAGCTTTCCATGATTCACCAAGCTGCTGCCTGCTGTCCTCTGTGAAGGTCCACTCCCACGTCACAACGTGTGCCCCTCTAAAGGCGTGGGGTAACAACCACACATTAGAGGTAGCTAGAACTACTCCTGTAACGCACTAGTGTTGAAGCACTGATACAGCACTAAGGCTAGCAAAAAACCATTCTTCACTAGAGATTGATGTTACTCAACTCATATGAACTACCATGGGCAAATCTCTCTGACTCAGCCTCCGGGAGTAGCCGTGAGGTGCTCCCACACTCAAGGGAAGGATTTTCACACACCTTAGGGCTCTATGCTACAAGTCTTCATAGGAAAAACTTCATGCTGGTTTTACAGCATGACATAATTGACGGGCAGTCATAGATATTTTTAGACTATCTCTTGCCAGAATTACTCAGCAATATATGCTTTTTTCTCTTTTTTTTTTTTTTTTCGTTTTTCGTTCCCTTTTTTCTTTTCCTTTTTTTTTTTTTTTTTTTCCCTGCCTTTATTCTCCCCCCACAGAAAAAGGTGTAATCAGCTCTTTGGTTTTTTTCTCTTCAACATTTCCAGCTCTCCCTATCAGGGCCTAGCATGGCCTTGCACTGGCTCTGATAGTTGCTCAAGGAGACCTCAGCATCAGCAGATCCTCTTTGTTCACTCTCGTCACTCAAGAGCAGACCCTGCTTGCTCAATGCATCACTGAACAGCAGGCCCTCCTTGCTCAGTTCATCACTGACAGCATGTAAATTTGACCAAGTTCAAGCTGCTGTATCTGGGCTTAGGCTGAGCATCCTGCTGCAGGCTGACATTTAGAAAGCTTTTTAGAGGTAGAAGTTCAACTAATTTTTAAACTATTAAGAGTTCCTTATCCCACTTTTACGGGACTGTCTACGCTACGTTTTCAACACTCTGCCTGACATACTTCATTTGAACTTTCCTTCATCTCCTCCTTATGCGTTATGCATTGGATACCTCTGGATGCCAGGCTGTGTGCAGCACAACAACCTTGCCAGCAGAACTAACCAGCCAGGTCATTGTAGTTATGACGACAAACCTTTTAGGGTATCATCTGGTACCTCTGGACTTCTTGTGTGCGTATCTTGTGTACAGACAGATAGAATGCTGAGCCTGAAACAGTATCCATCACACAGAATCCACCAGGATTCACCCCGCCGTTCCTCCAGTGCAGCAAATTGTGCAGCAAATGTGCATCCACAAGTGCAGTGACACAGGAAGCTCCTAAATGTGCTTGACAGTATAAACACTCTTGTCTGTTCCCTAAGAAAACAACCTGGTTCTTGTACATTGGGGTGAAAAAAGTTCCGGCAGACTTCCAAACATTTGGAAAACGTGCATTTATTGCTCTGGTTCTGCTATGTGGGACACTTCTGTAGCACTTGAGTAGGGGTAAGGAAGTGAGTTTTACCTACATCAGAACACTGGTTTTTATACTAGAGAAATATGTCGGCAGTGTAGACAAACCTGACATACCAGTAACACATTTACAAATGATGCTTAAATAATCTATGGGCTGAGACTAACTAACTGCTAGGAGTGCTTTCTACAAATATATATATGAAAATATAAGTGTGTGTGTACAGATATGTATGTATCTACATATGTGGGTATATAGGAAAAGGTATATATGTATATAGAAATATCTACACATGGCCATATGTGTGCATCTATAAATGGAACTGTATCTACAAAGTATAGCTAGGTGTATAAATCTATCTAGGTTCTTATCCATTAAAATCCTACAAAATAGGAAGATACAAAAAAAAAAAAAAAAAAAAAAAAAAAAAAGGTTGGGAAACCCACTGATGCCACACTCTGCTCTTTCCAGCAAAGGTGGGTCATGCACTGTGGGGCTGTGTGGGGCACATGCCAGGCTCTCCACCTCTGCCTGCTCTTGCCTCCTCCTTGCTTCCTTCCTGCTTCAGTGGTTCTTTTGGCTTTTCAAATGGTTCCTGCACCATAAGCACAGCCTTCTGAACCACCTCCGTCAGGAGGAAGTCTTTGTCTTTGTAGTCCAGGAATACCGGAGCATCAGCTGTCGGACTGTGCACGGTATCTCCTGGCCTCTCTGCCCCTTCTGCTTAGGCTGGCACGTACTGGGCTGTCCCCAGGAGAACCAGGCCATCAGCTCGGGGGCTGTGCAGGACACAGCCAGGGCTCTCTGTCCGCTACTCTGGCTTTTGCTCCCATCGCCTTGTCTACACTCTCTTCCTGCTCCCACGCTTCTGCTGTCTCCTAAAGGGCCTCTGGATCACAAGCACAGCCTTCTTCAACGTGCCAGCATGCGTGTAGTCAGCTGCATTCAAGAAGACTGGCTCATCGGCTGAGGGACGCAAGGTCTCGTGCGCGTGACTCTCAGCCCCTGCTGCAGCCGGTGTTCGTGCAGAAGACGCATTCCCACCGTGCTCCACCTGCTGCTGTTCCACAGTCTGCTGGCTGGATGCACGCATCCCGAGTGCAGCCCTGTCCTGGCTATCTCCCGGGATACGCTGGGCTGTGTCCAGCACACCTGTGGCAGCAGCTGTCGGCGGCTGCTTTCTCCTCTCCGATGTGGAAGGTGGCAGCAGAGGCCAAACGCAGAGCCTTCAGTACACTCTGCATCCCCAGCGCTCGCGAGATGGCCCTCATCCATCTCACCCGAGCCAGCATTTGGATGACTGCAGGTGCAGGAAGGCTTTGGGCGTGCTCTGGAGATCCTCCTGCTGCTGTTGTGTCCTCTGCGCCTCCTAGTTCCTGCTCCTGATGCTCCTCTGGGTATTCAATTGGTTTCTGGACCACAAGCATGGCCTTCTTGACCACCTCAGTCTGGACGTAGGCCTTGTAGTCCAGGAATGCCGGAGCCTCAGTTCTGGCTCCGTGACTCTCCCGGGCTGGCTTCTCTGCCCCTGCTGCAGTGGGTCTTGCTGCTGCTGACACATCCCCACTGCGTTCCACGTCCTGCTGCTCCCACGCTCTGCTGGACAGATGCACGCATCCCAAGCGCAGCCTCCTGCTGGGGCTGTTCTCCTGATACGCTCGGCTGTGTCCAGCACATCCGTGGCATCAGCTGTGGGCTGCTTCTTCTCCTCTCCTGCGTCATAGGTGGCAGCAGAGGCCGAGCGCAGAGCCTGCAGCACTCTCCAGACCCCCAGCGCTCGTGCGTAAAGCCTCAGCCATCTCAGCCGAGCCATCGTGTTGATGACTGCAGGTGCAGGAAGGCTGCGGGCACCCTCTGCAAGTCCTTCTGCTCCTCTTGATACTGGCTCCTGCTGCTCCTCTGGATATTCAAAGGCTTTCTGCACCATAAGCACAGCCTCCTTGACCACCTCCGTCTGGATATGGTCCTTGTAGTCCAGGAATGCCGGAGCATCAGCTGTTTGACTGTGCACGGCATGGCCGGGACTCTCTGTCCCTTCTGCTGGGGCCGTTACCCTCCTCCCCTCAGCAGTGCCTTCTTCCGGGTCCTCCCGTTCATCCGTGTGCGCCTGAGAGCCCCGGATCACAATTCCAGCTTTGCTCGGGAGCTCGTCTCTCCTGTCTGGGGCTGTGTCCGGGAGAGCCAGGCCATCAGCTGTGGGGCTGTGCGGGCCACGTGCCGGCCTCGCTGCCCCTGCTGCTCCGGCTCTTACGGCCGGAGTTGCATCTCTGCTGTGCTCCTGCTCTTCCGTCTCCTTGAGTCCCTGGATTGCAACAGCAGCCTTGCTCAGGACCTCACTGCTGATGTATTTTGCTGTGTCTGGCAGATCCTGCGCACAGGCTGTGGGCTGCTGCTGCTCCTGCTTTCCTCTCCTGAGCGTTGCAGTGGAGGGCCTGCGCAGAGCCCTTGGGGCACTCTTGAAGACGGACGTCCGTCTCTCTCGAGCCAGGGCATCGATGACTGTGGGTGAAGGAGATCTGAAGGCAGGTCCTGCGGGGCTTCCTGCTTCTCTTGCTTCCTTCACGCTCACTTGCAGCTCTGGCTCTGCTTCCACCAGCTGCTGGCCAGGACCCTGTGTCACAGGCTGCTCCTTGTCCAGGCCCTCCGCCCTGACGGACTGGGCTGGCTCTGGCAGAACCTCTTCGCAGCCTGTGGGGTGCGGCCTGTCTTGCCCTCCTTTGCCTTGGGCGGCAAGTAAGGCCTTATGTAGAAGGCTCAGGGCCTTCTCGCACCACACCTGGCTCCCTTCAGCCAGGGCCTCCAGGAAGGCAGAGAAAGGGATGCTGTAGGTGAGGGCCTGGCCTGGGTCTGGGCCAGCTGCTGCCTGCTCCCCTGCCACAGAGGGCTCTTCCTGAGCTACTGGCGTGACAATGGCTCTGCTGCCTGCTCCTTCCCGCTCTTCATCTGGGGGACGTTCCTTCTCCTGACGTGCTTCCAGTCTCCCACTTTCTACTGCTCCCTCATCTGTGCCACAGCTGGGACCCTCCTTCTTGGGACCAGCGTGGGAGTCTTTGCTGTCCTGCAGGTCCAAGGATTTGACAAGGGCATGGGCAGGAGATGACCCAATGTCATCTCTCCCTTGGCACAGCTCTGTGCCTCTTGCACCTTGCCATTCCTCTTCCTTGGACGGCTCAACATCAAGGGCATCTTCCCACTCCTCTTCCTCAGACAGCTCTGCACCAATGGCATCTTCACACTCCTGCTCCTTGGCCCAGGCTGCTGCCTCGCTGCCTGCACCTTGGGCTCCCGGCTGCTCCAGCAGCACCTGCTGGTTTATGGAGCCCTCAGTGAACCTCCTGCGTGTCACCTGCGGCCGCCGTGCTGCGGCGTGGCCCATCGTCCACGGCAGGCTTGTGGTCCTGCCCTGTCCGGTCTCGGGCCGTCCCCTTCTGTCGTTGGCACTCACCTGCCCAGGTGTGTCACTGGGAGCCGCAGGGCGCCTCCGTGAGGAATCCTGTCCTTGGCCCTGTGGCTGGCTGTCCTCCAGGCCATCCCGCTGCTGCGGCAGGCGGTGGGCCCGGAGGCTCCTGTCCGGCGCCTCTGAAGGCCTCCTGGTGAAGGACACGATGACCTCCTTCAAAACAGGCCTCTGCCTCCTGTGCCCCCACAGCCATGAAGGGCTTTGGCGGCACTCGATGTGCACCGACAGCCCTGCTGGTTCCTGCTGTGGTGCTTTTTGCCGGTGGCCTGTCCCTGCATCTGCATCCCTGCTCGGGGAAGCTGATACAGACACGCGGCCTGCCTGAGCCGGCACCACTGCCGGCTGCTTCTCCTCCATGCTGGCCTGTGGCGTCCTCTGCCGCAGACCTGTCGCTGTCACCCTGGAGAGCTGCTGCCTGACCAGAGAGCTGCTCTCCTTGGACTGGGCACACCAGAGCTCTGCGCTCCTTAGATACCTGTCGGGGCGGGGTCCCGCATCACAATGGCCTCTGCTTACTACGGCCCACCGCATCACAGCACGCGGGGCCGCCGTCACACGTGGCCGCCGTCACACACGGCCACACCCCAGCTGGGCCCTTCTCTTCTCTAATGTGGTCTTAGGAAAGACAATGAAGATTTCAACGGCGCGTGAACAAGCTGAGATGAAACATACAGCTTTTGTTCCTTTTGCATTTCTACTGTGCTACCTGTTGGCTCAGCATGAAGGACCCACATTATCAACAGTCCTGACGCTCCGGAAAGGTTGAAGAGGAAGGACTGGCCGTTATTTAATCACGTCTTTGTCCAACAAACATTCCTCAGCTGTGAGCAGCAGACAAAATGAGTTTGATTTCAGAAGCGAGAAGTCCTCAGGTAGAGCTTGGGGCCATGACTATAGAATGAGACATCTCATCCTCCGTGTGCTCCTGCCTCTGGAGTTCACTTCTTCCTTTGGTCTTTCCAGCCACTTGCAAGCTTTTTTCTGATTCTCCGTGACACCCACTCAGTCCAAGTCAAAGTTTGTAAGAGAAGCCCTTTCACTAGACACAAAATGCAAAAAGGACCCCCTTGCTACTTAAACTCCTCCTCAGAGAGGGGTCAAGGTGCATCTCAATTCAATCTCAGCCCTACTTTTAATCAATGCTTTATGCGCAAATGATTGTACAGCTGTAACACAACCATTGTACGTTATACCATTATACATTATACAACACAACTGTTGATTTGTCCAACACAATTAAAGATGGCAAACCATAATTGATTTTAAAATGTTGCAATAATGCTAGTTACCAGACAACAAATACTTCCATCAGAATTACTTACCACGTGTCGTCCCTGCATTTCTTGCTTTCAAGTGTTTGAACCTTTGCAGCCTGATTCTCACGCTGCTTCATGTAAACAATATTATATGCTTAGAATTTATCTCTATGTTTTGCATTCTTGTTCTCTGAGAGAGAACTTGACTGATGGTCGTATTGACCAATGGAGTCAGGAGGATGTAACCTCCTTGGGCCAATCTTGGCCCTCTGTACAAAATGTATATAAGCCTATTGGAGTCAGATAATAAAGAGCTTTCCATGATTCACCAAGCTGCTGCCTGCTGTCCTCTGTGAAGGTCCACTCCCACGTCACAACGTGTTGCCCCTCTAAAGGCGTGGGGTAACAACCACACATTAGAGGTAGCTAGAACTACTCCTGTAACGCACTAGTGTTGAAGCACTGATACAGCACTAAGGCTAGCAAAAAACCATTCTTCACTAGAGATTGATGTTACTCAACTCATATGAACTACCATGGGCAAATCTCTCTGACTCAGCCTCCGGGAGTAGCCGTGAGGTGCTCCCACACTCAAGGGAAGGATTTTCACACACCTTAGGGCTCTATGCTACAAGTCTTCATAGGAAAACTTCATGCTGGTTTTACAGCATGACATAATTGACGGGCAGTCATAGATATTTTTAGACTATCTCTTGCCAGAATTACTCAGCAATATATGCTTTTTTCTCTTTTTTTTTTTTTTTTTCGTTTTTCGTTCCCTTTTTTCTTTTCCTTTTTTTTTTTTTTTTTTCCTGCCTTTATTCTCCCCCCACAGAAAAAGGTGTAATCAGCTCTTTGGTTTTTTCTCTTCAACATTTCCAGCTCTCCCTATCAGGGCCTAGCATGGCCTTGCACTGGCTCTGATAGTTGCTCAAGGAGACCTCAGCATCAGCAGATCCTCTTTGTTCACTCTCGTCACTCAAGAGCAGACCCTGCTTGCTCAATGCATCACTGAACAGCAGGCCCTCCTTGCTCAGTTCATCACTGACAGCATGTAAATTTGACCAAGTTCAAGCTGCTGTATCTGGGCTTAGGCTGAGCATCCTGCTGCAGGCTGACATTTAGAAAGCTTTTTAGAGGTAGAAGTTCAACTAATTTTTAAACTATTAAGAGTTCCTTATCCCACTTTTACGGGACTGTCTACGCTACGTTTTCAACACTCTGCCTGACATACTTCATTTGAACTTTCCTTCATCTCCTCCTTATGCGTTATGCATTGGATACCTCTGGATGCCAGGCTGTGTGCAGCACAACAACCTTGCCAGCAGAACTAACCAGCCAGGTCATTGTAGTTATGACGACAAACCTTTTAGGGTATCATCTGGTACCTCTGGACTTCTTGTGTGCGTATCTTGTGTCCAGACAGATAGAATGCTGAGCCTGAAACAGTATCCATCACACAGAATCCACCAGGATTCACCCCGCCGTTCCTCCAGTGCAGCAAATTGTGCAGCAAATGTGCATCCACAAGTGCAGTGACACAGGAAGCTCCTAAATGTGCTTGACAGTATAAACACTCTTGTCTGTTCCCTAAGAAAACAACCTGGTTCTTGTACATTGGGGTGAAAAAAGTTCCGGCAGACTTCCAAACATTTGGAAAACGTGCATTTATTGCTCTGGTTCTGCTATGTGGGACACTTCTGTAGCACTTGAGTAGGGGTAAGGAAGTGAGTTTTACCTACATCAGAACACTGGTTTTTATACTAGAGAAATATGTCGGCAGTGTAGACAAACCTGACATACCAGTAACACATTTACAAATGATGCTTAAATAATCTATGGGCTGAGACTAACTAACTGCTAGGAGTGCTTTCTACAAATATATATATGAAAATATAAGTGTGTGTGTACAGATATGTATGTATCTACATATGTGGGTATATAGGAAAAGGTATATATGTATATAGAAATATCTACACATGGCCATATGTGTGCATCTATAAATGGAACTGTATCTACAAAGTATAGCTAGGTGTATAAATCTATCTAGGTTCTTATCCATTAAAATCCTACAAAATAGGAAGATACAAAAAAAAAAAAAAAAAAAAAAAAAAAAGGTTGGGAAACCCACTGATGCCACACTCTGCTCTTTCCAGCAAAGGTGGGTCATGCACTGTAGGGCTGTGTGGGGCACATGCCAGGCTCTCCACCTCTGCCTGCTCTTGCCTCCTCCTTGCTTCCTTCCTGCTTCAGTGGTTCTTTTGGCTTTTCAAATGGTTCCTGCACCATAAGCACAGCCTTCTGAACCACCTCCGTCAGGAGGAAGTCTTTGTCTTTGTAGTCCAGGAATACCGGAGCATCAGCTGTCGGACTGTGCACGGTATCTCCTGGCCTCTCTGCCCCTTCTGCTTAGGCTGGCACGTACTGGGCTGTCCCCAGGAGAACCAGGCCATCAGCTCGGGGGCTGTGCAGGACACAGCCAGGGCTCTCTGTCCGCTACTCTGGCTTTTGCTCCCATCGCCTTGTCTACACTCTTTTCCTGCTCCCACGCTTCTGCTGTCTCCTAAAGGGCCTCTGGATCACAAGCACAGCCTTCTTCAACGTGCCAGCATGCGTGTAGTCAGCTGCATTCAAGAAGACTGGCTCATCGGCTGAGGGACGCAAGGTCTCGTGCGCGTGACTCTCAGCCCCTGCTGCAGCCGGTGTTCGTGCAGAAGACGCATTCCCACCGTGCTCCACCTGCTGCTGTTCCACAGTCTGCTGGCTGGATGCACGCATCCCGAGTGCAGCCCTGTCCTGGCTATCTCCCGGGATACGCTGGGCTGTGTCCAGCACACCTGTGGCAGCAGCTGTCGGCGGCTGCTTCTCCTCTCCGATGTGGAAGGTGGCAGCAGAGGCCAAACGCAGAGCCTTCAGTACACTCTGCATCCCCAGCGCTCGCGAGATGGCCCTCATCCATCTCACTTGAGCCAGCATTTGGATGACTGCAGGTGCAGGAAGGCTTTGGGCGTGCTCTGGAGATCCTCCTGCTGCTGTTGTGTCCTCTGCGCCTCCTAGTTCCTGCTCCTGATGCTCCTCTGGGTATTCAATTGGTTTCTGGACCACAAGCATGGCCTTCTTGACCACCTCAGTCTGGACGTAGGCCTTGTAGTCCAGGAATGCCGGAGCCTCAGTTCTGGCTCCGTGACTCTCCCGGGCTGGCTTCTCTGCCCCTGCTGCAGTGGGTCTTGCTGCTGCTGACACATCCCCACTGCGTTCCACGTCCTGCTGCTCCACGCTCTGCTGGACAGATGCACGCATCCCAAGCGCAGCCTCCTGCTGGGCTGTTCTCCTGATACGCTCGGCTGTGTCCAGCACATCCGTGGCATCAGCTGTGGGCTGCTTCTTCTCCTCTCCTGCGTCATAGGTGGCAGCAGAGGCCGAGCGCAGAGCCTGCAGCACTCTCCAGACCCCCAGCGCTCGTGCGTAAAGCCTCAGCCATCTCAGCCGAGCCATCGTGTTGATGACTGCAGGTGCAGGAAGGCTGCGGGCACCCTCTGCAAGTCCTTCTGCTCCTCTTGATACTGGCTCCTGCTGCTCCTCTGGATATTCAAAGGCTTTCTGCACCATAAGCACAGCCTCCTTGACCACCTCCGTCTGGATATGGTCCTTGTAGTCCAGGAATGCCGGAGCATCAGCTGTTTGACTGTGCACGGCATGGCCGGGACTCTCTGTCCCTTCTGCTGGGGCCGTTACCCTCCTCCCCTCAGCAGTGCCTTCTTCCGGGTCCTCCCGTTCATCCGTGTGCGCCTGAGAGCCCCGGATCACAATTCCAGCTTTGCTCGGGAGCTCGTCTCTCCTGTCTGGGGCTGTGTCCGGGAGAGCCAGGCCATCAGCTGTGGGGCTGTGCGGGCCACGTGCCGGCCTCGCTGCCCCTGCTGCTCCGGCTCTTACGGCCGGAGTTGCATCTCTGCTGTGCTCCTGCTCTTCCGTCTCCTTGAGTCCCTGGATTGCAACAGCAGCCTTGCTCAGGACCTCACTGCTGATGTATTTTGCTGTGTCTGGCAGATCCTGCGCACAGGCTGTGGGCTGCTGCTGCTCCTGCTTTCCTCTCCTGAGCGTTGCAGTGGAGGGCCTGCGCAGAGCCCTTGGGGCACTCTTGAAGACGGACGTCCGTCTCTCTCGAGCCAGGGCATCGATGACTGTGGGTGAAGGAGATCTGAAGGCAGGTCCTGCGGGGCTTCCTGCTTCTCTTGCTTCCTTCACGCTCACTTGCAGCTCTGGCTCTGCTTCCACCAGCTGCTGGCCAGGACCCTGTGTCACAGGCTGCTCCTTGTCCAGGCCCTCCGCCCTGACGGACTGGGCTGGCTCTGGCAGAACCTCTTCGCAGCCTGTGGGGTGCGGCCTGTCTTGCCCTCCTTTGCCTTGGGCGGCAAGTAAGGCCTTATGTAGAAGGCTCAGGGCCTTCTCGCACCACACCTGGCTCCCTTCAGCCAGGGCCTCCAGGAAGGCAGAGAAAGGGATGCTGTAGGTGAGGGCCTGGCCTGGGTCTGGGCCAGCTGCTGCCTGCTCCCCTGCCACAGAGGGCTCTTCCTGAGCTACTGGCGTGACAATGGCTCTGCTGCCTGCTCCTTCCCGCTCTTCATCTGGGGGACGTTCCTTCTCCTGACGTGCTTCCAGTCTCCCACTTTCTACTGCTCCCTCATCTGTGCCACAGCTGGGACCCTCCTTCTTGGGACCAGCGTGGGAGTCTTTGCTGTCCTGCAGGTCCAAGGATTTGACAAGGGCATGGGCAGGAGATGACCCAATGTCATCTCTCCCTTGGCACAGCTCTGTGCCTCTTGCACCTTGCCATTCCTCTTCCTTGGACGGCTCAACATCAAGGGCATCTTCCCACTCCTCTTCCTCAGACAGCTCTGCACCAATGGCATCTTCACACTCCTGCTCCTTGGCCCAGGCTGCTGCCTCGCTGCCTGCACCTTGGGCTCCCGGCTGCTCCAGCAGCACCTGCTGGTTTATGGAGCCCTCAGTGAACCTCCTGCGTGTCACCTGCGGCCGCCGTGCTGCGGCGTGGCCCATCGTCCACGGCAGGCTTGTGGTCCTGCCCTGTCCGGTCTCGGGCCGTCCCCTTCTGTCGTTGGCACTCACCTGCCCAGGTGTGTCACTGGGAGCCGCAGGGCGCCTCCGTGAGGAATCCTGTCCTTGGCCCTGTGGCTGGCTGTCCTCCAGGCCATCCCGCTGCTGCGGCAGGCGGTGGGCCCGGAGGCTCCTGTCCGGCGCCTCTGAAGGCCTCCTGGTGAAGGACACGATGACCTCCTTCAAAACAGGCCTCTGCCTCCTGTGCCCCCACAGCCATGAAGGGCTTTGGCGGCACTCGATGTGCACCGACAGCCCTGCTGGTTCCTGCTGTGGTGCTTTTTGCCGGTGGCCTGTCCCTGCATCTGCATCCCTGCTCGGGGAAGCTGATACAGACACGCGGCCTGCCTGAGCCGGCACCACTGCCGGCTGCTTCTCCTCCATGCTGGCCTGTGGCGTCCTCTGCCGCAGACCTGTCGCTGTCACCCTGGAGAGCTGCTGCCTGACCAGAGAGCTGCTCTCCTTGGACTGGGCACACCAGAGCTCTGCGCTCCTTAGATACCTGTCGGGGCGGGGTCCCGCATCACAATGGCCTCTGCTTACTACGGCCCACCGCATCACAGCACGCGGGGCCGCCGTCACACGTGGCCGCCGTCACACACGGCCACACCCCAGCTGGGCCCTTCTCTTCTCTAATGTGCTCTTAGGAAAGACAATGAAGATTTCAACGGCGCGTGAACAAGCTGAGATGAAACATACAGCTTTTGTTCCTTTTGCATTTCTACTGTGCTACCTGTTGGCTCAGCATGAAGGACCCACATTATCAACAGTCCTGACGCTCCGGAAAGGTTGAAGAGGAAGGACTGGCCGTTATTTAATCACGTCTTTGTCCAACAAACATTCCTCAGCTGTGAGCAGCAGACAAAATGAGTTTGATTTCAGAAGCGAGAAGTCCTCAGGTAGAGCTTGGGGCCATGACTATAGAATGAGACATCTCATCCTCCGTGTGCTCCTGCCTCTGGAGTTCACTTCTTCCTTTGGTCTTTCCAGCCACTTGCAAGCTTTTTTCTGATTCTCCGTGACACCCACTCAGTCCAAGTCAAAGTTTGTAAGAGAAGCCCTTTCACTAGACACAAAATGCAAAAAGGACCCCCTTGCTACTTAAACTCCTCCTCAGAGAGGGGTCAAGGTGCATCTCAATTCAATCTCAGCCCTACTTTTAATCAATGCTTTATGCGCAAATGATTGTACAGCTGTAACACAACCATTGTACGTTATACCATTATACATTATACAACACAACTGTTGATTTGTCCAACACAATTAAAGATGGCAAACCATAATTGATTTTAAAATGTTGCAATAATGCTAGTTACCAGACAACAAATACTTCCATCAGAATTACTTACCACGTGTCGTCCCTGCATTTCTTGCTTTCAAGTGTTTGAACCTTTGCAGCCTGATTCTCACGCTGCTTCATGTAAACAATATTATATGCTTAGAATTTATCTCTATGTTTTGCATTCTTGTTCTCTGAGAGAGAACTTGACTGATGGTCGTATTGACCAATGGAGTCAGGAGGATGTAACCTCCTTGGGCCAATCTTGGCCCTCTGTACAAAATGTATATAAGCCTATTGGAGTCAGATAATAAAGAGCTTTCCATGATTCACCAAGCTGCTGCCTGCTGTCCTCTGTGAAGGTCCACTCCCACGTCACAACGTGTTGCCCCTCTAAAGGCGTGGGGTAACAACCACACATTAGAGGTAGCTAGAACTACTCCTGTAACGCACTAGTGTTGAAGCACTGATACAGCACTAAGGCTAGCAAAAAACCATTCTTCACTAGAGATTGATGTTACTCAACTCATATGAACTACCATGGGCAAATCTCTCTGACTCAGCCTCCGGGAGTAGCCGTGAGGTGCTCCCACACTCAAGGGAAGGATTTTCACACACCTTAGGGCTCTATGCTACAAGTCTTCATAGGAAAACTTCATGCTGGTTTTACAGCATGACATAATTGACGGGCAGTCATAGATATTTTTAGACTATCTCTTGCCAGAATTACTCAGCAATATATGCTTTTTTCTCTTTTTTTTTTTTTTTTTTCGTTTTTCGTTCCCTTTTTTCTTTTCCTTTTTTTTTTTTTTTTTTCCTGCCTTTATTCTCCCCCCCCAGAAAAAGGTGTAATCAGCTCTTTGGTTTTTTCTCTTCAACATTTCCAGCTCTCCCTATCAGGGCCTAGCATGGCCTTGCACTGGGTCTGATAGTTGCTCAAGGAGACCTCAGCATCAGCAGATCCTCTTTGTTCACTCTCGTCACTCAAGAGCAGACCCTGCTTGCTCAATGCATCACTGAACAGCAGGCCCTCCTTGCTCAGTTCATCACTGACAGCATGTAAATTTGACCAAGTTCAAGCTGCTGTATCTGGGCTTAGGCTGAGCATCCTGCTGCAGGCTGACATTTAGAAAGCTTTTTAGAGGTAGAAGTTCAACTAATTTTTAAACTATTAAGAGTTCCTTATCCCACTTTTACGGGACTGTCTACGCTACGTTTTCAACACTCTGCCTGACATACTTCATTTGAACTTTCCTTCATCTCCTCCTTATGCGTTATGCATTGGATACCTCTGGATGCCAGGCTGTGTGCAGCACAACAACCTTGCCAGCAGAACTAACCAGCCAGGTCATTGTAGTTATGACGACAAACCTTTTAGGGTATCATCTGGTACCTCTGGACTTCTTGTGTGCGTATCTTGTGTCCAGACAGATAGAATGCTGAGCCTGAAACAGTATCCATCACACAGAATCCACCAGGATTCACCCCGCCGTTCCTCCAGTGCAGCAAATTGTGCAGCAAATGTGCATCCACAAGTGCAGTGACACAGGAAGCTCCTAAATGTGCTTGACAGTATAAACACTCTTGTCTGTTCCCTAAGAAAACAACCTGGTTCTTGTACATTGGGGTGAAAAAAGTTCCGGCAGACTTCCAAACATTTGGAAAACGTGCATTTATTGCTCTGGTTCTGCTATGTGGGACACTTCTGTAGCACTTGAGTAGGGGTAAGGAAGTGAGTTTTACCTACATCAGAACACTGGTTTTTATACTAGAGAAATATGTCGGCAGTGTAGACAAACCTGACATACCAGTAACACATTTACAAATGATGCTTAAATAATCTATGGGCTGAGACTAACTAACTGCTAGGAGTGCTTTCTACAAATATATATATGAAAATATAAGTGTGTGTGTACAGATATGTATGTATCTACATATGTGGGTATATAGGAAAAGGTATATATGTATATAGAAATATCTACACATGGCCATATGTGTGCATCTATAAATGGAACTGTATCTACAAAGTATAGCTAGGTGTATAAATCTATCTAGGTTCTTATCCATTAAAATCCTACAAAATAGGAAGATACAAAAAAAAAAAAAAAAAAAAAAAAAAAAGGTTGGGAAACCCACTGATGCCACACTCTGCTCTTTCCAGCAAAGGTGGGTCATGCACTGTAGGGCTGTGTGGGGCACATGCCAGGCTCTCCACCTCTGCCTGCTCTTGCCTCCTCCTTGCTTCCTTCCTGCTTCAGTGGTTCTTTTGGCTTTTCAAATGGTTCCTGCACCATAAGCACAGCCTTCTGAACCACCTCCGTCAGGAGGAAGTCTTTGTCTTTGTAGTCCAGGAATACCGGAGCATCAGCTGTCGGACTGTGCACGGTATCTCCTGGCCTCTCTGCCCCTTCTGCTTAGGCTGGCACGTACTGGGCTGTCCCCAGGAGAACCAGGCCATCAGCTCGGGGGCTGTGCAGGACACAGCCAGGGCTCTCTGTCCGCTACTCTGGCTTTTGCTCCCATCGCCTTGTCTACACTCTTTTCCTGCTCCCACGCTTCTGCTGTCTCCTAAAGGGCCTCTGGATCACAAGCACAGCCTTCTTCAACGTGCCAGCATGCGTGTAGTCAGCTGCATTCAAGAAGACTGGCTCATCGGCTGAGGGACGCAAGGTCTCGTGCGCGTGACTCTCAGCCCCTGCTGCAGCCGGTGTTCGTGCAGAAGACGCATTCCCACCGTGCTCCACCTGCTGCTGTTCCACAGTCTGCTGGCTGGATGCACGCATCCCGAGTGCAGCCCTGTCCTGGCTATCTCCCGGGATACGCTGGGCTGTGTCCAGCACACCTGTGGCAGCAGCTGTCGGCGGCTGCTTCTCCTCTCCGATGTGGAAGGTGGCAGCAGAGGCCAAACGCAGAGCCTTCAGTACACTCTGCATCCCCAGCGCTCGCGAGATGGCCCTCATCCATCTCACTTGAGCCAGCATTTGGATGACTGCAGGTGCAGGAAGGCTTTGGGCGTGCTCTGGAGATCCTCCTGCTGCTGTTGTGTCCTCTGCGCCTCCTAGTTCCTGCTCCTGATGCTCCTCTGGGTATTCAATTGGTTTCTGGACCACAAGCATGGCCTTCTTGACCACCTCAGTCTGGACGTAGGCTGTTATGAATAAAAATGGGCGGAGAAAATATTAATCTCCATAAACGCCTTTATTAATCAGCTCTTATTAATATTTGCCCGAGGGGTTTGGTCGCCGTGGAGGAGGAGGGCTTTATCAGCTCTGCTGCATGCAATTCAACAGAGCTGGAGGACTGGCCCTCGCCTGGGGAGCAACCCCAGAGTCCTGTCAGTTCTTTGTTTTCTCCTGTGGTCTCATCTCTGGTTTGGTCTTTTTAACTTACGGCTAGTAAGCAAAACTGGAGAAATTAGCTTTTTTGATTCTCTAGGGTCCACACGGCTGAGTATTAGTTCTTATCCGTTTTAATTTTACTTGGTTTTTATTTGATAAGGGGTTTTTTATGTTAGATTTCATCCCGGGACGCTTTCGGAGTTCTTAATTTGCATGCGGGATCACCGGGGCGGGGGCTTGGAGCTCTTTGCGGCCATGGGGTAGTTTTTGCCGCAGAAATGGCGTCCCAGTCTCATGCCGCTCCACAGCGGCGGCAGTGCTGTGGGGGGGGTGGAACGTGGTGGGTGTGGGGTTTTTCTTTTGAAGTGGGGCAGAGGTCCGGCTGGCTCGGGGGACGCTTCATCTGGCCGAGGCGGCTGACCGCGTGGTGGCTGCGGCGACTTGTACGGGGAGCATGGCAACTGCGGGCAGACGGGCGGCCGGGGCTCTTTTCTCCGCTCCGGCACGGGGAACGGCTGCAGTTAGGCTGCTTCTCGGCTGCGGGCGGGGGCGGCTGGGGCTCTTTTCTTCGCTCCGGCGGCGGCGGCGGGTGACTGCGGGCGGCTCGGCGGGCTGGACGGCCGGTGCGGGAGGCTTCGCAGACTTTTGAGTTTTCCCTTGCCGGCTCCCGGCCGTGGACGGGGTTGGGAAGGGGCTTTTCTGCAGCGAACCGGGGGGGAGACGGGGCGGCATGGGGGGGGAAAGCGGCCGGCTTCTCTCCGCTCCGGCGGCGGCGGCGGCGGCGGCGGGGGTCGGGACTTCCCCGTGCCAGACGGCCGACTGTTTTGCGGCTGGAGCTCCGTTGAGGCAGGCAGCTCCGCTGCGGTTCCTTCGCCCCATCTCTGACCTGGGGTGGGGGCGCGGTGCTTGAGCTTTGATGGGAACGGGTTCTTTGTTTTTGAGGTGGTCTGGGAGGAAAGGTGCCACGTGCCACTGAGGTGGCTTTCCACTGTTACATCATAGGATAAACATTTTAAATTTTATTTTTATCAATTCCCTCCTCTTTGCTTTTGATCAGGTTGTTTAACCTGCATCAACTTATTTATGGTATTAATTTTAAATTTCGTGACTTCTGATACTGATTATAGATTTTTTTTGCTTTATTAAGTGTTTTTGTATTAGAGGTTAGTTCTAGTACGCTTGCAGGCTTTTTGAGGCTGAGTTTTAGAATTTGAGGACTGGTTTGTATGGTGGAGGTTATAATTCGAATAAAGAGGAAAATCATAATTACACTTAAAATTGTAAATCCAGTTTTTTCCCACCAGACTTTTTCTAGGGGTTTAAAATTGTTCCACCAATTGACATTGATTTTTTTTTTTTTTTGGGGTTTTTTTTGGTTTTTGTTTTGGAGCAGTATTGTGATGAATTAAACTTTTTCCATATGTTACCTTTATCGGCTAGTAAATAGTTTACAACTAATTTCATTTGGTTCATTTCTGTTTTTGTTTGAGCTATTTCATGACTCAGGTGATTTAGGGTTAAGACTGTTCTATTTATTATTTTCTTTAATAATGCCTGCGATTGAATAGTCTGATTTAGCATATTTATGAGGGTTTTGTACTTCCAGGACTTATTTTGTGTTTCAGTGGTTGATTTATGTATTGTTTTGGTTCTTTTTGGGGTTTTTACTTCACTGGTCCAAGTTTGAACTTTGCTCATATCAATCACAGCTTGGTTTTGTTTTGTCATTTTTTGCGTAATTTTGGGGTCTTTCTTTGAGGTGCTTTTGGTATTAAAAGGAATCCAAATTTGGGCTATATTTCTGACTACTAGGGACTTTTTGTAGCTTATTTTTCTTATTAAACTAATAACTAAATTCTTACTGAAAGGTTTGCTTAGCCAAAACCATTCTCTTATAGAGCACTCTCCAGTTAAACTCTGCTCAAAGGTGGCAGTATTCTTTATGACCAATTGTTTTTTCTCATCCTGACAGGTTGAGGGTTGCAGATCAGCAAAGCAAGTGTGGTTTGGGTTGATATAAACTCTTATTGAGGACTTTGAGTTCTTCTCATCATTGATGAGGGAATGCCTCTCTGAACCAGCTCCTCTCATGGGGCTACTCATCACCCAGACTATCATGAGTCTTTCCAAGAGTCCAGTGTGAACTAGTTTCATTTTTTCAGTCTCACCTGGCCTTGCCTCTTGGTTCTAGGAGCTCTTCGGGTTCAGTTTCTAGAGTTTTTCTTGCACTTTCACACTTGGCTGTTAACTTTTAGGTAGCCTTTTTGGGTTGTGCTCTATGAGAGATTTTTAAATTTTTGTAGTAATTTTCCCAATAATTTATACTAATTCAAAACAACAAACAATCCCACAGCTTTTGTGATTGATATGCGCTTTCAGTTACAACATTACAATAATAACAACAACAAACTTTTAACAACAATATCACAACCACTAATACAAACAGTAAAAAAACTTCTATGCAATATGTAGTCTGGGTGTTTTTTGAAAGTCATTTTTGAAGAGTTTGAATATGAAACAACAGTCTATGGGGGATGATGTTTTGAAAGGTTTGTGCTGGACAGGATGTTTGGAGGTGGTGTTGCTGGTCCTTTCACTCTGGTCTTTAGCAGCACCTGGAAAGGACTTATATTTTGGGGTTAATGGGGTGATATTTGAATTAAGGGGAGGAGTTTGGGGATTTTGGTTTTCTTTCTTGGTAACCTCCTGGGTTAGAGGGTTAACAAGAATAGAAGTTTAAACATTTCTTTAAGGGGAAGCTCTTATGTTAAATTTGGGCCAGGTTTTAATTTACAGAAGAGCTAGAAGCAAACAAACAGCTGAGCCAATTTAGCTATGTTTCCTTTATTAATTTGGTTTTTATAATTTTGCAAGTCATACATTTTATGACTTTTTAAGTTTCATCATCTTTTTCATTTAATATACTTTCTAATATATCTTTCTCTCTTTTGATTGCCTCATCAAATGATACTTTTGGGCAATCTTTTCTGAGGTGCCCTATTTCTTCACAATAAAAACACTTCCGATTTTCTCCTTGCTTTTTAGGAGTTACCCAGGGTAGTAAATTTCTTTGCCCTCTGACTGGCTTTCTATCCTCTCGGTGGGGTGAACTCTGGTTAGATACACTTTCTCTAGCCACAGCTACCATGATTTTTCCCTTTGTGATGGTTTTTTCTTCTTCCCTTCTTAAATAGACTTTTAAGGCTTCCCTTAACAAGTCATTTATTCCTCTATCGTGCCAGTCTTCTAACTTTTCTAATTTTCTTCTAATATCTGGCCAGGACTTTGTAACAAACTGTGTTTTAAGTAACACCTGGCCTTCAGGGCTTTCTGGGTCAATATTAGAATATTTTTGCTAATTTTGTTTTATTTTGCTCAGCCAAGTGGCTGGGGTCTCATCTTTTCCTTGCATATTATCAAATGCAAGTTTTGAGTTAATGCTTCTGGGGACTGATTCTTTAATTCCTTTGATTATCAAATTTCGATAATCATCCATATTCCTCCTGTCTTCTTCCCTATTTGGGTTCCACTTTGGATCACTTACTGGAAGTTTATGTTCACCTGAGGGCCCTATTCTATTCTCCCTTTCCCAAATCTTTATCCCTGCTGTTCGAATCATCCTTATCTCTTCGGGGCTAAATAAAATTCTGAATATAGAATTCATTTCCCCCCATGTGAAGGTATTGGGACCTAGGAACTGATCTACCTGTTCAGCCACCCCCACTGGATCTTCTACTAAGTTTCTTAGCTCCTTTTTGAAGTTCCTGACCTCTGAGGCTGTCAGAGGGGCATTTACAAATCCCACCCCTCCAGCAACTCCGCCCATTGGAACCTCCCTCAAGGGAAAAAGCTTAGCTTTAGATCTGGTGTTATAAGAATGTCCCTCTGGATTATTTTCAGGGGGATGCTCTATGGTTGGGGTGGGCAAATTTGGTTCCCAGTTTGCAGGTGGGGCTGGAACCATGGATGGTAAGGGAGAAAAGACATAGCTACTGTTGGGGGAAACTGGGGGTACTTCTGTTGTATAGAAGGGGTTAGTACTGGATGGGGGAAGACTCACTGGAGGGCTGGTTAGGGAGGGGGCAAAGGTATTGGTAGAGGGAGGAATAGGGGAATTAGTTTGAGGGATTTGAGGGTGGCTTGGGGCTGAAGGTAGGGGGGAAACAGGGGTTACAGTTTGGGGAAGACGGAAGGGGTTTCCAGGGGGAACCTGGGGCATATCTGGATATGCGGGAGGGGGAGGTAAGTAATTAAGTGGATCCCAGATGGGGCCATTCTCTTCTTTATCACTTTTTCCTTTTTTCCCCTGTAACTTACAGATCCTTATGTTGTCATTATTTCTGTTTTGCTTTTCCCAACAAGCAGCATACTGCACTTGTTCGGCTTTTTTATCACCTTGGGCTCTCAGATGTTGATTTAACTGGGCACACATCCAAGGGTCTGTTGTTCCGTGCCATGGCCATTCTCCAGGTAAACCCAGAGTAGGCCATACTTCTATACAATAATGGATCATTTTGATCCTATCTAAATATTTAGTACTTTCCTCCCTGTCCCACTGTTCTAACATTTTTCCTAGTGGGCTCTCTGGAGGGATATGTGGTATTTTTTCTTTTTGTACTTCAGCCTCTCTAGACCTACTTATCCAAGTACCCATTTTTACTTGGTAAAATTTATTCAAAAATTTTTTTGAAAGCTCTTTCACTCACACTCACTCACTCACACTCACTCGTGAGCTCTGGAAGCAGTTCGTATGACCCGCCCTTAGGGCCCCGACCACTGCCACAGCCAGCCCCCGGTACCCGTCAATGGCCTCAGCACCCCTGGTGCTTCCGTCACCACCCCAGCCGGTACCCTCTTTCACTCCTGCGCGTCCGGCGTATCCCCGTAAGCAGCCGGTCAACCTGGGCCCAGAGTTCCAGTCACTACTTCTGCCAGGATACACACACACAGTATGCGACTCACTCACTCACCCTATCGTTAAGTTCCTCGCACGTTGGAACTCCCCTAACTTTCACTCACTGCACCCGGTAGCACCGGCCTTAGATACCCCCGACCAGCTTTACCTCTCCGTGTCCGGTAGCATAGAACTCTTGCCTACCCCCGCCCAACACGACACACTCAAGCCCGGTAGCGTATCTAATCCGACCCCCGCCCAATGCACTCTTCACACCCGGTAGCGTGCTCCCCTTTGAGCACCCCCGCCCAGTGTGACCGTCCTGTACCCCGTCAGTTACCTCAGCCTGGCCACCCCTCCCTTGGGAGCAGCCCCTGGTAACCTCGGCCAGTACCTCTTTCTCTCCCCACACCCCTGCAGGTCCCTGGGAGCAGCCTCTAGCCACCCTTTCTCCTGCGTCGGTGTGGTGCGTGCCTCACACACTTGTCCCTGGCCTCCCCGCACACTTGAGGTGACCTGGGTGGTTTGCCCCTACAGGTTTAGGGGAAACCCACAGTACCACTCACTCTATGACGTGCCACTCACACTCTATTCAGCCTCCGCACGTTCGGAGGGGGGTCCCCTACACCCCTGGAGACGCCTCGCTCACTCTGTTTCCTCTCGCTTCCTCCTGTTCCTGACCACTCCTCTCGCGAAGATGTGGAAATGCAGTACTGAGGAGTCCTCACTCGCGGCGGGGGTCCAAGCTGCCGGCCCCCGTCTCACTCACACACACACTCGCACGTCTCCTGCTCCCGCCACCGAGTTTTATACTTACCCGGTGCTCCTCAACGGCGCCCCCTTGTGGCTGCTGTGTGTCCCTCGAGGCTGGCGTGCGTTGTCCTCTTTGGTTGTCCCTCGAGGCTGGCGTGCGTTGTCCTCTTTGGTCCAGGAGGCCAGCTGTCCAGGAGGTCCAAGGTGGGCGGCGCCTTCCCGTCTCGGTCCTCTTCTGGGCGTGGCCAATCCCGGACGAGCCCCCAGTTGTTATGAATAAAAATGGGCGGAGAAAATATTAATCTCCATAAACGCCTTTATTAATCAGCTCTTATTAATATTTGCCCGAGGGGTTTGGTCGCCGTGGAGGAGGAGGGCTTTATCAGCTCTGCTGCATGCAACTCAACAGAGCTGGAGGACTGGCCCTCGCCTGGGGAGCAACCCCAGAGTCCTGTCAGTTCTTTGTTTTCTCCTGTGGTCTCATCTCCGGTTTGGTCTTTTTAACTTACGGCTAGTAAGCAAAACTGGAGAAATTAGCTTTTTTGATTCTCTAGGGTCCACACGGCTGAGTATTAGTTCTTATCCGTTTTAATTTTACTTGGTTTTTATTTGATAAGGGGTTTTTTATGTTAGATTTCATCCCGGGACGCTTTCGGAGTTCTTAATTTGCATGCGGGATCACCGGGGCGGGGGCTTGGAGCTCTTTGCGGCCATGGGGTAGTTTTTGCCGCAGAAATGGCGTCCCAGTCTCATGCCGCTCCACAGCGGCGGCAGTGCTGTGGGGGGGGTGGAACGTGGTGGGTGTGGGGTTTTTCTTTTGAAGTGGGGCAGAGGTCCGGCTGGCTCGGGGGACGCTTCATCTGGCCGAGGCGGCTGACCGCGTGGTGGCTGCGGCGACTTGTACGGGGAGCATGGCAACTGCGGGCAGACGGGCGGCCGGGGCTCTTTTCTCCGCTCCGGCACGGGGAACGGCTGCAGTTAGGCTGCTTCTCGGCTGCGGGCGGGGGCGGCTGGGGCTCTTTTCTTCGCTCCGGCGGCGGCGGCGGGTGACTGCGGGCGGCTCGGCGGGCTGGACGGCCGGTGCGGGAGGCTTCGCAGACTTTTGAGTTTTCCCTTGCCGGCTCCCGGCCGTGGACGGGGTTGGGAAGGGGCTTTTCTGCAGCGAACCGGGGGGGAGACGGGGCGGCATGGGGGGGGAAAGCGGCCGGCTTCTCTCCGCTCCGGCGGCGGCGGCGGCGGCGGCGGGGGTCGGGACTTCCCCGTGCCAGACGGCCGAC
Organism: Zosterops lateralis; assembly: GCF_965231275.1. Classification (NCBI taxonomy): domain Eukaryota; kingdom Metazoa; phylum Chordata; class Aves; order Passeriformes; family Zosteropidae; genus Zosterops; species Zosterops lateralis. The sequence goes on along the minus strand of NC_139800.1, from coordinate 65,892,044 downwards.
TGTTTTGCGGCTGGAGCTCCGTTGAGGCAGGCAGCTCCGCTGCGGTTCCTTCGCCCCATCTCTGACCTGGGGTGGGGGCGCGGTGCTTGAGCTTTGATGGGAACGGGTTCTTTGTTTTTGAGGTGGTCTGGGAGGAAAGGTGCCACGTGCCACTGAGGTGGCTTTCCACTGTTACATCATAGGATAAACATTTTAAATTTTATTTTTATCATAGGCCTTGTAGTCCAGGAATGCCGGAGCCTCAGTTCTGGCTCCGTGGCTCTCCCGGGCTGGCTTCTCTGCCCCTGCTGCAGTGGGTCTTGCTGCTGCTGACACATCCCCTCTGCGTTCCATGTCCTGCTGCTCCACGCTCTGCTGGACAGATGCACGCATCCCAAGCGCAGCCTCCTGCTGGGCTGTTCTCCTGATACGCTCGGCTGTGTCCAGCACATCCGTGGCATCAGCTGTGGGCTGCTTCTTCTCCTCTCCTGCGTCATAGGTGGCAGCAGAGGCCGAGCGCAGAGCCTGCAGCACTCTCCAGACCCCCAGCGCTCGTGCGTAAAGCCTCAGCCATCTCAGCCGAGCCATCGTGTTGATGACTGCAGGTGCAGGAAGGCTGCGGGCACCCTCTGCAAGTCCATCTGCTCCTCTTGATACCGGCTCCTGCTGCTCCTCTGGATATTCAAAGGCTTTCTGCACCATAAGCACAGCCTCCTTGACCACCTCCGTCTGGATATGGTCCTTGTAGTCCAGGAATGCCGGAGCATCAGCTGTTTGACTGTGCACGGCATGTCCGGGACTCTCTGTCCCTTCTGCTGGGGCCGTTACCCTCCTCCCCTCAGCAGTGCCTTCTTCCGGGTGCTCCCGTTCATCCGTGTGCGCCTGAGAGCCCCGGATCACAATTCCAGCTTTGCTCGGGAGCTCGTCTCTCCTGTCTGGGGCTGTGTCCGGGAGAGCCAGGCCATCAGCTGTGGGGCTGTGCGGGCCACGTGCCGGCATCGCTGCCCCTGCTGCTCCGGCTCTTACGGCCGGAGTTGCATCTCTGCTGTGCTCCTGCTCTTCCGTCTCCTTGAGTCCCTGGATTGCAACAGCAGCCTTGCTCAGGACCTCACTGCTGATGTATTTTGCTGTGTCTGGCAGATCCTGCGCACAGGCTGTGGGCTGCTGCTGCTCCTGCTTTCCTCTCCTGAGCGTTGCAGTGGAGGGCCTGCGCAGAGCCCTTGGGGCACTCTTGAAGACGGACGTCCGTCTCTCTCGAGCCAGGGCATCGATGACTGTGGGTGAAGGAGATCTGAAGGCAGGTCCTGCGGGGCTTCCTGCTTCTCTTGCTTCCTTCACGCTCACTTGCAGCTCTGGCTCTGCTTCCACCAGCTGCTGGCCAGGACCCTGTGTCACAGGCTGCTCCTTGTCCAGGCCCTCCGCCCTGATGGACTGGGCTGGCTCTGGCAGAACCTCTTCGCAGCCTGTGGGGTGCGGCCTGTCTTGCCCTCCTTTGCCTTGGGCGGCAAGTAAGGCCTTATGTAGAAGGCTCAGGGCCTTCTCGCACCACACCTGGCTCCCTTCAGCCAGGGCCTCCAGGAAGGCAGAGAAAGGGATGCTGTAGCTGAGGGCCTGGCCTGGGTCTGGGCCAGCTGCTGCCTGCTCCCCTGCCACAGAGGGCTCTTCCTGAGCTACTGGCGTGACAATGGCTCTGCTGCCTGCTCCTTCCCGCTCTTCATCTGGGGGACGTTCCTTCTCCTGACGTGCTTCCAGTCTCCCACTCTCTACTGCTCCCTCATCTGTGCCACAGCTGGGACCCTCCTTCTTGGGACCAGCGTGGGAGTCTTTGCTGTCCTGCAGGTCCAAGGATTTGACAAGGGCATGGGCAGGAGATGACCCAATGTCATCTCTCCCTTGGCACAGCTCTGTGCCTCTTGCACCTTGCCATTCCTCTTCCTTGGACGGCTCAACATCAAGGGCATCTTCCCACTCCTCTTCCTCAGACAGCTCTGCACCAATGGCATCTTCACACTCCTGCTCCTTGGCCCAGGCTGCTGCCTCGCTGCCTGCACCTTGGGCTGCCGGCCGCTCCAGCAGCACCTGCTGGTTTATGGAGCCCTCAGTGAACCTCCTGCATGTCACCTGCGGCCGCCGTGCTGCGGCGTGGCCCATCGTCCACGGCAGGCTTGTGGTCCTGCCCTGTCCGGTCTCGGGCCGTCCCCTTCTGTCGTTGGCACTCACCTGCCCAGGTGTGTCACTGGGAGCTCCAGGGCGCCTCCGTGAGGAATCCTGTCCTTGGCCCTGTGGCTGGCTGTCCTCCAGGCCATCCCGCTGCTGCGGCAGGCGGTGGGCCCGGAGGCTCCTGTCCGGCGCCTCTGAAGGCCTCCTGGTGAAGGACACGATGACCTCCTTCAAAACTGGCCTCTGCCTCCTGTGCCCCCACAGCCATGAAGGGCTTTGGCGGCACTCGATGTGCACCGACAGCCCTGCTGGTTCCTGCTGTGGTGCTTTTTGCCGGTGGCCTGTCCCTGCATCTGCATCCCTGCTCGGGAAAGCTGATACAGACACGCGGCCTGCCTGAGCCGGCACCACTGCCGGCTGCTTCTCCTCCATGCTGGCCTGTGGCGTCCTCTGCCGCAGACCTGTCGCTGTCACCCTGGAGAGCTGCTGCCTGACCAGAGAGCTGCTCTCCTTGGACTGGGCACACCAGAGCTCTGCGCTCCTTAGATACCTGTCGGGGCGGGGTCCCGCATCACAATGGCCTCTGCTTACTACGGCCCACCGCATCACAGCACGCGGGGCCGCCGTCACACGTGGCCGTTGTCACACACGGCCACACCCCAGCTGGGCCCTTCTCTTCTCTAATGTGGTCTTAGGAAAGACAATGAAGATTTCAACGGCGCGTGAACAAGCTGAGATGAAACATACAGCTTTTGTTCTTTTTGCATTTCTACTGTGCTACCTGTTGGCTCAGCATGAAGGACCCACATTATCAACAGTCCTGACGCTCCGGAAAGGTTGAAGAGGAAGGACTGGCCGTTATTTAATCACGTCTTTGTCCAACAAACATTCCTCAGCTGTGAGCAGCAGACAAAATGAGTTTGATTTCAGAAGCGAGAAGTCCTCAGGTAGAGCTTGGGGCCATGACTATAGAATGAGACATCTCGTCCTCCGTCTGCTCCTGCCTCTGGAGTTCACTTCTTCCTTTGGTCTTTCCAGCCACTTGCAAGCTTTTTTCTGATTCTCCGTGACATCCACTCAGTCAAAGTCAAAGTTTGTAAGAGAAGCCCTTTCACTAGACACAAAATGCAAAAAGGACCCCCTTGCTACTTAAACTCCTCCTCAGAGAAGGGTCAAGGTGCATCTCAATTCAATCTCAGCCCTACTTTTAATCAATGCTTTATGCGCAAATGATTGTACAGCTGTAACACAACCATTGTACGTTATACCATTATACATTATACAACACAACTGTTGATTTGTCCAACACAATTAAAGATGGCAAACCATAATTGATTTTAAAATGTTGCAATAATGCTAGTTACCAGACAACAAATACTTCCATCAGAATTACTTACCACGTGTCGTCCCTGCATTTCTTGCTTTCAAGTGTTTGAACCTTTGCAGCCTGATTCTCACGCTGCTTCATGTAAACAATATTATATTCTTAGAATTTATCTCTATGTTTTGCATTCTTGTTCTCTGAGAGAGAACTTGACTGATGGTCGTATTGACCAATGGAGTCAGGAGGATGTAACCTCCTTGGGCCAATCTTGGCCCTCTGTACAAAATGTATAGAAGCCTATTGGAGTCAGATAATAAAGAGCTTTCCATGATTCACCAAGCTGCTGCCTGCTGTCCTCTGTGAAGGTCCACTCCCACGTCACAACGTGTTGCCCCTCTAAAGGCGTGGGGTAACAACCACACATTAGAGGTAGCTAGAACTACTCCTGTAACGCACTAGTGTTGAAGCACTGATACAGCACTAAGGCTAGCAAAAAACCATTCTTCACTAGAGATTGATGTTACTCAACTCATATGAACTACCATGGGCAAATCTCTCTGACTCAGCCTCCGGGAGTAGCCGTGAGGTGCTCCCACACTCAAGGGAAGGATTTTCACACACCTTAGGGGTCTATGCTACAAGTCTTCATAGGAAAACTTCATGCTGGTTTTACAGCATGACATAATTGACGGGCAGTCATAGATATTTTTAGACTATCTCTTGCCAGAATTACTCAGCAATATATGCTTTTTTCTCTTTTTTTTTTTTTTTTTCGTTTTTCGTTCCCTTTTTTCTTTTCCTTTTTTTTTTTTTTTTTTCCTGCCTTTATTCTCCCCCCACAGAAAAAGGTGTAATCAGCTCTTTGGTTTTTTCTCTTCAACATTTCCAGCTCTCCCTATCAGGGCCTAGCATGGCCTTGCACTGGCTCTGATAGTTGCTCAAGGAGACCTCAGCATCAGCAGATCCTCTTTGTTCACTCTCGTCACTCAAGAGCAGACCCTGCTTGCTCAATGCATCACTGAACAGCAGGCCCTCCTTGCTCAGTTCATCACTGACAGCATGTAAATTTGACCAAGTTCAAGCTGCTGTATCTGGGCTTAGGCTGAGCATCCTGCTGCAGGCTGACATTTAGAAAGCTTTTTAGAGGTAGAAGTTCAACTAATTTTTAAACTATTAAGAGTTCCTTATCCCACTTTTACGGGACTGTCTACGCTACGTTTTCAACACTCTGCCTGACATACTTCATTTGAACTTTCCTTCATCTCCTCCTTATGCGTTATGCATTGGATACCTCTGGATGCCAGGCTGTGTGCAGCAGAACAACCTTGCCAGCAGAACTAACCAGCCAGGTCATTGTAGTTATGACGACAAACCTTTTAGGGTATCATCTGGTACCTCTGGACTTCTTGTGTGCGTATCTTGTGTACAGACAGATAGAATGCTGAGCCTGAAACAGTATCCATCACACAGAATCCACCAGGATTCACCCCGCCGTTCCTCCAGTGCAGCAAATTGTGCAGCAAATGTGCATCCACAAGTGCAGTGACACAGGAAGCTCCTAAATGTGCTTGACAGTATAAACACTCTTGTCTGTTCCCTAAGAAAACAACCTGGTTCTTGTACATTGGGGTGAAAAAAGTTCCGGCAGACTTCCAAACATTTGGAAAACGTGCATTTATTGCTCTGGTTCTGCTATGTGGGACACTTCTGTAGCACTTGAGTAGGGGTAAGGAAGTGAGTTTTACCTACATCAGAACACTGGTTTTTATACTAGAGAAATATGTCGGCAGTGTAGACAAACCTGACATACCAGTAACACATTTACAAATGATGCTTAAATAATCTATGGGCTGAGACTAACTAACTGCTAGGAGTGCTTTCTACAAATATATATATGAAAATATAAGTGTGTGTGTACAGATATGTATGTATCTACATATGTGGGTATATAGGAAAAGGTATATATGTATATAGAAATATCTACACATGGCCATATGTGTGCATCTATAAATGGAACTGTATCTACAAAGTATAGCTAGGTGTATAAATCTATCTAGGTTCTTATCCATTAAAATCCTACAAAATAGGAAGATACAAAAAAAAAAAAAAAAAAAAAAAAAAAAAGGTTGGGAAACCCACTGATGCCACACTCTGCTCTTTCCAGCAAAGGTGGGTCATGCACTGTGGGGCTGTGTGGGGCACATGCCAGGCTCTCCACCTCTGCCTGCTCTTGCCTCCTCCTTGCTTCCTTCCTGCTTCAGTGGTTCTTTTGGCTTTTCAAATGGTTCCTGCACCATAAGCACAGCCTTCTGAACCACCTCCGTCAGGAGGAAGTCTTTGTCTTTGTAGTCCAGGAATACCGGAGCATCAGCTGTCGGACTGTGCACGGTATCTCCTGGCCTCTCTGCCCCTTCTGCTTAGGCTGGCACGTACTGGGCTGTCCCCAGGAGAACCAGGCCATCAGCTCGGGGGCTGTGCAGGACACAGCCAGGGCTCTCTGTCCGCTACTCTGGCTTTTGCTCCCATCGCCTTGTCTACACTCTCTTCCTGCTCCCACGCTTCTGCTGTCTCCTAAAGGGCCTCTGGATCACAAGCACAGCCTTCTTCAACGTGCCAGCATGCGTGTAGTCAGCTGCATTCAAGAAGACTGGCTCATCGGCTGAGGGACGCAAGGTCTCGTGCGCGTGACTCTCAGCCCCTGCTGCAGCCGGTGTTCGTGCAGAAGACGCATTCCCACCGTGCTCCACCTGCTGCTGTTCCACAGTCTGCTGGCTGGATGCACGCATCCCGAGTGCAGCCCTGTCCTGGCTATCTCCCGGGATACGCTGGGCTGTGTCCAGCACACCTGTGGCAGCAGCTGTCGGCGGCTGCTTCTCCTCTCCGATGTGGAAGGTGGCAGCAGAGGCCAAACGCAGAGCCTTCAGTACACTCTGCATCCCCAGCGCTCGCGAGATGGCCCTCATCCATCTCACCCGAGCCAGCATTTGGATGACTGCAGGTGCAGGAAGGCTTTGGGCGTGCTCTGGAGATCCTCCTGCTGCTGTTGTGTCCTCTGCGCCTCCTAGTTCCTGCTCCTGATGCTCCTCTGGGTATTCAATTGGTTTCTGGACCACAAGCATGGCCTTCTTGACCACCTCAGTCTGGACGTAGGCCTTGTAGTCCAGGAATGCCGGAGCCTCAGTTCTGGCTCCGTGACTCTCCCGGGCTGGCTTCTCTGCCCCTGCTGCAGTGGGTCTTGCTGCTGCTGACACATCCCCACTGCGTTCCACGTCCTGCTGCTCCACGCTCTGCTGGACAGATGCACGCATCCCAAGCGCAGCCTCCTGCTGGGCTGTTCTCCTGATACGCTCGGCTGTGTCCAGCACATCCGTGGCATCAGCTGTGGGCTGCTTCTTCTCCTCTCCTGCGTCATAGGTGGCAGCAGAGGCCGAGCGCAGAGCCTGCAGCACTCTCCAGACCCCCAGCGCTCGTGCGTAAAGCCTCAGCCATCTCAGCCGAGCCATCGTGTTGATGACTGCAGGTGCAGGAAGGCTGCGGGCACCCTCTGCAAGTCCTTCTGCTCCTCTTGATACTGGCTCCTGCTGCTCCTCTGGATATTCAAAGGCTTTCTGCACCATAAGCACAGCCTCCTTGACCACCTCCGTCTGGATATGGTCCTTGTAGTCCAGGAATGCCGGAGCATCAGCTGTTTGACTGTGCACGGCATGGCCGGGACTCTCTGTCCCTTCTGCTGGGGCCGTTACCCTCCTCCCCTCAGCAGTGCCTTCTTCCGGGTGCTCCCGTTCATCCGTGTGCGCCTGAGAGCCCCGGATCACAATTACAGCTTTGCTCGGGAGCTCGTCTCTCCTGTCTGGGGCTGTGTCCGGGAGAGCCAGGCCATCAGCTGTGGGGCTGTGCGGGCCACGTGCCGGCCTCGCTGCCCCTGCTGCTCCGGCTCTTACGGCCGGAGTTGCATCTCTGCTGTGCTCCTGCTCTTCCGTCTCCTTGAGTCCCTGGATTGCAACAGCAGCCTTGCTCAGGACCTCACTGCTGATGTATTTTGCTGTGTCTGGCAGATCCTGCGCACAGGCTGTGGGCTGCTGCTGCTCCTGCTTTCCTCTCCTGAGCGTTGCAGTGGAGGGCCTGCGCAGAGCCCTTGGGGCACTCTTGAAGACGGACGTCCGTCTCTCTCGAGCCAGGGCATCGATGACTGTGGGTGAAGGAGATCTGAAGGCAGGTCCTGCGGGGCTTCCTGCTTCTCTTGCTTCCTTCACGCTCACTTGCAGCTCTGGCTCTGCTTCCACCAGCTGCTGGCCAGGACCCTGTGTCACAGGCTGCTCCTTGTCCAGGCCCTCCGCCCTGACGGACTGGGCTGGCTCTGGCAGAACCTCTTCGCAGCCTGTGGGGTGCGGCCTGTCTTGCCCTCCTTTGCCTTGGGCGGCAAGTAAGGCCTTATGTAGAAGGCTCAGGGCCTTCTCGCACCACACCTGGCTCCCTTCAGCCAGGGCCTCCAGGAAGGCAGAGAAAGGGATGCTGTAGCTGAGGGCCTGGCCTGGGTCTGGGCCAGCTGCTGCCTGCTCCCCTGCCACAGAGGGCTCTTCCTGAGCTACTGGCGTGACAATGGCTCTGCTGCCTGCTCCTTCCCGCTCTTCATCTGGGGGACGTTCCTTCTCCTGACGTGCTTCCAGTCTCCCACTTTCTACTGCTCCCTCATCTGTGCCACAGCTGGGACCCTCCTTCTTGGGACCAGCGTGGGAGTCTTTGCTGTCCTGCAGGTCCAAGGATTTGACAAGGGCATGGGCAGGAGATGACCCAATGTCATCTCTCCCTTGGCACAGCTCTGTGCCTCTTGCACCTTGCCATTCCTCTTCCTTGGACGGCTCAACATCAAGGGCATCTTCCCACTCCTCTTCCTCAGACAGCTCTGCACCAATGGCATCTTCACACTCCTGCTCCTTGGCCCAGGCTGCTGCCTCGCTGCCTGCACCTTGGGCTCCCGGCTGCTCCAGCAGCACCTGCTGGTTTATGGAGCCCTCAGTGAACCTCCTGCGTGTCACCTGCGGCCGCCGTGCTGCGGCGTGGCCCATCGTCCACGGCAGGCTTGTGGTCCTGCCCTGTCCGGTCTCGGGCCGTCCCCTTCTGTCGTTGGCACTCACCTGCCCAGGTGTGTCACTGGGAGCCGCAGGGCGCCTCCGTGAGGAATCCTGTCCTTGGCCCTGTGGCTGGCTGTCCTCCAGGCCATCCCGCTGCTGCGGCAGGCGGTGGGCCCGGAGGCTCCTGTCCGGCGCCTCTGAAGGCCTCCTGGTGAAGGACACGATGACCTCCTTCAAAACAGGCCTCTGCCTCCTGTGCCCCCACAGCCATGAAGGGCTTTGGCGGCACTCGATGTGCACCGACAGCCCTGCTGGTTCCTGCTGTGGTGCTTTTTGCCGGTGGCCTGTCCCTGCATCTGCATCCCTGCTCGGGGAAGCTGATACAGACACGCGGCCTGCCTGAGCCGGCACCACTGCCGGCTGCTTCTCCTCCATGCTGGCCTGTGGCGTCCTCTGCCGCAGACCTGTCGCTGTCACCCTGGAGAGCTGCTGCCTGACCAGAGAGCTGCTCTCCTTGGACTGGGCACACCAGAGCTCTGCGCTCCTTAGATACCTGTCGGGGCGGGGTCCCGCATCACAATGGCCTCTGCTTACTACGGCCCACCGCATCACAGCACGCGGGGCCGCCGTCACACGTGGCCGCCGTCACACACGGCCACACCCCAGCTGGGCCCTTCTCTTCTCTAATGTGCTCTTAGGAAAGACAATGAAGATTTCAACGGCGCGTGAACAAGCTGAGATGAAACATACAGCTTTTGTTCCTTTTGCATTTCTACTGTGCTACCTGTTGGCTCAGCATGAAGGACCCACATTATCAACAGTCCTGACGCTCCGGAAAGGTTGAAGAGGAAGGACTGGCCGTTATTTAATCACGTCTTTGTCCAACAAACATTCCTCAGCTGTGAGCAGCAGACAAAATGAGTTTGATTTCAGAAGCGAGAAGTCCTCAGGTAGAGCTTGGGGCCATGACTATAGAATGAGACATCTCATCCTCCGTGTGCTCCTGCCTCTGGAGTTCACTTCTTCCTTTGGTCTTTCCAGCCACTTGCAAGCTTTTTTCTGATTCTCCGTGACACCCACTCAGTCCAAGTCAAAGTTTGTAAGAGAAGCCCTTTCACTAGACACAAAATGCAAAAAGGACCCCCTTGCTACTTAAACTCCTCCTCAGAGAGGGGTCAAGGTGCATCTCAATTCAATCTCAGCCCTACTTTTAATCAATGCTTTATGCGCAAATGATTGTACAGCTGTAACACAACCATTGTACGTTATACCATTATACATTATACAACACAACTGTTGATTTGTCCAACACAATTAAAGATGGCAAACCATAATTGATTTTAAAATGTTGCAATAATGCTAGTTACCAGACAACAAATACTTCCATCAGAATTACTTACCACGTGTCGTCCCTGCATTTCTTGCTTTCAAGTGTTTGAACCTTTGCAGCCTGATTCTCACGCTGCTTCATGTAAACAATATTATATGCTTAGAATTTATCTCTATGTTTTGCATTCTTGTTCTCTGAGAGAGAACTTGACTGATGGTCGTATTGACCAATGGAGTCAGGAGGATGTAACCTCCTTGGGCCAATCTTGGCCCTCTGTACAAAATGTATATAAGCCTATTGGAGTCAGATAATAAAGAGCTTTCCATGATTCACCAAGCTGCTGCCTGCTGTCCTCTGTGAAGGTCCACTCCCACGTCACAACGTGTTGCCCCTCTAAAGGCGTGGGGTAACAACCACACATTAGAGGTAGCTAGAACTACTCCTGTAACGCACTAGTGTTGAAGCACTGATACAGCACTAAGGCTAGCAAAAAACCATTCTTCACTAGAGATTGATGTTACTCAACTCATATGAACTACCATGGGCAAATCTCTCTGACTCAGCCTCCGGGAGTAGCCGTGAGGTGCTCCCACACTCAAGGGAAGGATTTTCACACACCTTAGGGCTCTATGCTACAAGTCTTCATAGGAAAACTTCATGCTGGTTTTACAGCATGACATAATTGACGGGCAGTCATAGATATTTTTAGACTATCTCTTGCCAGAATTACTCAGCAATATATGCTTTTTTCTCTTTTTTTTTTTTTTTTTCGTTTTTCGTTCCCTTTTTTCTTTTCCTTTTTTTTTTTTTTTTTTCCTGCCTTTATTCTCCCCCCACAGAAAAAGGTGTAATCAGCTCTTTGGTTTTTTCTCTTCAACATTTCCAGCTCTCCCTATCAGGGCCTAGCATGGCCTTGCACTGGCTCTGATAGTTGCTCAAGGAGACCTCAGCATCAGCAGATCCTCTTTGTTCACTCTCGTCACTCAAGAGCAGACCCTGCTTGCTCAATGCATCACTGAACAGCAGGCCCTCCTTGCTCAGTTCATCACTGACAGCATGTAAATTTGACCAAGTTCAAGCTGCTGTATCTGGGCTTAGGCTGAGCATCCTGCTGCAGGCTGACATTTAGAAAGCTTTTTAGAGGTAGAAGTTCAACTAATTTTTAAACTATTAAGAGTTCCTTATCCCACTTTTACGGGACTGTCTACGCTACGTTTTCAACACTCTGCCTGACATACTTCATTTGAACTTTCCTTCATCTCCTCCTTATGCGTTATGCATTGGATACCTCTGGATGCCAGGCTGTGTGCAGCACAACAACCTTGCCAGCAGAACTAACCAGCCAGGTCATTGTAGTTATGACGACAAACCTTTTAGGGTATCATCTGGTACCTCTGGACTTCTTGTGTGCGTATCTTGTGTACAGACAGATAGAATGCTGAGCCTGAAACAGTATCCATCACACAGAATCCACCAGGATTCACCCCGCCGTTCCTCCAGTGCAGCAAATTGTGCAGCAAATGTGCATCCACAAGTGCAGTGACACAGGAAGCTCCTAAATGTGCTTGACAGTATAAACACTCTTGTCTGTTCCCTAAGAAAACAACCTGGTTCTTGTACATTGGGGTGAAAAAAGTTCCGGCAGACTTCCAAACATTTGGAAAACGTGCATTTATTGCTCTGGTTCTGCTATGTGGGACACTTCTGTAGCACTTGAGTAGGGGTAAGGAAGTGAGTTTTACCTACATCAGAACACTGGTTTTTATACTAGAGAAATATGTCGGCAGTGTAGACAAACCTGACATACCAGTAACACATTTACAAATGATGCTTAAATAATCTATGGGCTGAGACTAACTAACTGCTAGGAGTGCTTTCTACAAATATATATATGAAAATATAAGTGTGTGTGTACAGATATGTATGTATCTACATATGTGGGTATATAGGAAAAGGTATATATGTATATAGAAATATCTACACATGGCCATATGTGTGCATCTATAAATGGAACTGTATCTACAAAGTATAGCTAGGTGTATAAATCTATCTAGGTTCTTATCCATTAAAATCCTACAAAATAGGAAGATACAAAAAAAAAAAAAAAAAAAAAAAAAAAAAGGTTGGGAAACCCACTGATGCCACACTCTGCTCTTTCCAGCAAAGGTGGGTCATGCACTGTGGGGCTGTGTGGGGCACATGCCAGGCTCTCCACCTCTGCCTGCTCTTGCCTCCTCCTTGCTTCCTTCCTGCTTCAGTGGTTCTTTTGGCTTTTCAAATGGTTCCTGCACCATAAGCACAGCCTTCTGAACCACCTCCGTCAGGAGGAAGTCTTTGTCTTTGTAGTCCAGGAATACCGGAGCATCAGCTGTCGGACTGTGCACGGTATCTCCTGGCCTCTCTGCCCCTTCTGCTTAGGCTGGCACGTACTGGGCTGTCCCCAGGAGAACCAGGCCATCAGCTCGGGGGCTGTGCAGGACACAGCCAGGGCTCTCTGTCCGCTACTCTGGCTTTTGCTCCCATCGCCTTGTCTACACTCTCTTCCTGCTCCCACGCTTCTGCTGTCTCCTAAAGGGCCTCTGGATCACAAGCACAGCCTTCTTCAACGTGCCAGCATGCGTGTAGTCAGCTGCATTCAAGAAGACTGGCTCATCGGCTGAGGGACGCAAGGTCTCGTGCGCGTGACTCTCAGCCCCTGCTGCAGCCGGTGTTCGTGCAGAAGACGCATTCCCACCGTGCTCCACCTGCTGCTGTTCCACAGTCTGCTGGCTGGATGCACGCATCCCGAGTGCAGCCCTGTCCTGGCTATCTCCCGGGATACGCTGGGCTGTGTCCAGCACACCTGTGGCAGCAGCTGTCGGCGGCTGCTTCTCCTCTCCGATGTGGAAGGTGGCAGCAGAGGCCAAACGCAGAGCCTTCAGTACACTCTGCATCCCCAGCGCTCGCGAGATGGCCCTCATCCATCTCACCCGAGCCAGCATTTGGATGACTGCAGGTGCAGGAAGGCTTTGGGCGTGCTCTGGAGATCCTCCTGCTGCTGTTGTGTCCTCTGCGCCTCCTAGTTCCTGCTCCTGATGCTCCTCTGGGTATTCAATTGGTTTCTGGACCACAAGCATGGCCTTCTTGACCACCTCAGTCTGGACGTAGGCCTTGTAGTCCAGGAATGCCGGAGCCTCAGTTCTGGCTCCGTGACTCTCCCGGGCTGGCTTCTCTGCCCCTGCTGCAGTGGGTCTTGCTGCTGCTGACACATCCCCACTGCGTTCCACGTCCTGCTGCTCCACGCTCTGCTGGACAGATGCACGCATCCCAAGCGCAGCCTCCTGCTGGGCTGTTCTCCTGATACGCTCGGCTGTGTCCAGCACATCCGTGGCATCAGCTGTGGGCTGCTTCTTCTCCTCTCCTGCGTCATAGGTGGCAGCAGAGGCCGAGCGCAGAGCCTGCAGCACTCTCCAGACCCCCAGCGCTCGTGCGTAAAGCCTCAGCCATCTCAGCCGAGCCATCGTGTTGATGACTGCAGGTGCAGGAAGGCTGCGGGCACCCTCTGCAAGTCCTTCTGCTCCTCTTGATACTGGCTCCTGCTGCTCCTCTGGATATTCAAAGGCTTTCTGCACCATAAGCACAGCCTCCTTGACCACCTCCGTCTGGATATGGTCCTTGTAGTCCAGGAATGCCGGAGCATCAGCTGTTTGACTGTGCACGGCATGGCCGGGACTCTCTGTCCCTTCTGCTGGGGCCGTTACCCTCCTCCCCTCAGCAGTGCCTTCTTCCGGGTCCTCCCGTTCATCCGTGTGCGCCTGAGAGCCCCGGATCACAATTCCAGCTTTGCTCGGGAGCTCGTCTCTCCTGTCTGGGGCTGTGTCCGGGAGAGCCAGGCCATCAGCTGTGGGGCTGTGCGGGCCACGTGCCGGCCTCGCTGCCCCTGCTGCTCCGGCTCTTACGGCCGGAGTTGCATCTCTGCTGTGCTCCTGCTCTTCCGTCTCCTTGAGTCCCTGGATTGCAACAGCAGCCTTGCTCAGGACCTCACTGCTGATGTATTTTGCTGTGTCTGGCAGATCCTGCGCACAGGCTGTGGGCTGCTGCTGCTCCTGCTTTCCTCTCCTGAGCGTTGCAGTGGAGGGCCTGCGCAGAGCCCTTGGGGCACTCTTGAAGACGGACGTCCGTCTCTCTCGAGCCAGGGCATCGATGACTGTGGGTGAAGGAGATCTGAAGGCAGGTCCTGCGGGGCTTCCTGCTTCTCTTGCTTCCTTCACGCTCACTTGCAGCTCTGGCTCTGCTTCCACCAGCTGCTGGCCAGGACCCTGTGTCACAGGCTGCTCCTTGTCCAGGCCCTCCGCCCTGACGGACTGGGCTGGCTCTGGCAGAACCTCTTCGCAGCCTGTGGGGTGCGGCCTGTCTTGCCCTCCTTTGCCTTGGGCGGCAAGTAAGGCCTTATGTAGAAGGCTCAGGGCCTTCTCGCACCACACCTGGCTCCCTTCAGCCAGGGCCTCCAGGAAGGCAGAGAAAGGGATGCTGTAGCTGAGGGCCTGGCCTGGGTCTGGGCCAGCTGCTGCCTGCTCCCCTGCCACAGAGGGCTCTTCCTGAGCTACTGGCGTGACAATGGCTCTGCTGCCTGCTCCTTCCCGCTCTTCATCTGGGGGACGTTCCTTCTCCTGACGTGCTTCCAGTCTCCCACTTTCTACTGCTCCCTCATCTGTGCCACAGCTGGGACCCTCCTTCTTGGGACCAGCGTGGGAGTCTTTGCTGTCCTGCAGGTCCAAGGATTTGACAAGGGCATGGGCAGGAGATGACCCAATGTCATCTCTCCCTTGGCACAGCTCTGTGCCTCTTGCACCTTGCCATTCCTCTTCCTTGGACGGCTCAACATCAAGGGCATCTTCCCACTCCTCTTCCTCAGACAGCTCTGCACCAATGGCATCTTCACACTCCTGCTCCTTGGCCCAGGCTGCTGCCTCGCTGCCTGCACCTTGGGCTCCCGGCTGCTCCAGCAGCACCTGCTGGTTTATGGAGCCCTCAGTGAACCTCCTGCGTGTCACCTGCGGCCGCCGTGCTGCGGCGTGGCCCATCGTCCACGGCAGGCTTGTGGTCCTGCCCTGTCCGGTCTCGGGCCGTCCCCTTCTGTCGTTGGCACTCACCTGCCCAGGTGTGTCACTGGGAGCCGCAGGGCGCCTCCGTGAGGAATCCTGTCCTTGGCCCTGTGGCTGGCTGTCCTCCAGGCCATCCCGCTGCTGCGGCAGGCGGTGGGCCCGGAGGCTCCTGTCCGGCGCCTCTGAAGGCCTCCTGGTGAAGGACACGATGACCTCCTTCAAAACAGGCCTCTGCCTCCTGTGCCCCCACAGCCATGAAGGGCTTTGGCGGCACTCGATGTGCACCGACAGCCCTGCTGGTTCCTGCTGTGGTGCTTTTTGCCGGTGGCCTGTCCCTGCATCTGCATCCCTGCTCGGGGAAGCTGATACAGACACGCGGCCTGCCTGAGCCGGCACCACTGCCGGCTGCTTCTCCTCCATGCTGGCCTGTGGCGTCCTCTGCCGCAGACCTGTCGCTGTCACCCTGGAGAGCTGCTGCCTGACCAGAGAGCTGCTCTCCTTGGACTGGGCACACCAGAGCTCTGCGCTCCTTAGATACCTGTCGGGGCGGGGTCCCGCATCACAATGGCCTCTGCTTACTACGGCCCACCGCATCACAGCACGCGGGGCCGCCGTCACACGTGGCCGCCGTCACACACGGCCACACCCCAGCTGGGCCCTTCTCTTCTCTAATGTGCTCTTAGGAAAGACAATGAAGATTTCAACGGCGCGTGAACAAGCTGAGATGAAACATACAGCTTTTGTTCCTTTTGCATTTCTACTGTGCTACCTGTTGGCTCAGCATGAAGGACCCACATTATCAACAGTCCTGACGCTCCGGAAAGGTTGAAGAGGAAGGACTGGCCGTTATTTAATCACGTCTTTGTCCAACAAACATTCCTCAGCTGTGAGCAGCAGACAAAATGAGTTTGATTTCAGAAGCGAGAAGTCCTCAGGTAGAGCTTGGGGCCATGACTATAGAATGAGACATCTCATCCTCCGTGTGCTCCTGCCTCTGGAGTTCACTTCTTCCTTTGGTCTTTCCAGCCACTTGCAAGCTTTTTTCTGATTCTCCGTGACACCCACTCAGTCCAAGTCAAAGTTTGTAAGAGAAGCCCTTTCACTAGACACAAAATGCAAAAAGGACCCCCTTGCTACTTAAACTCCTCCTCAGAGAGGGGTCAAGGTGCATCTCAATTCAATCTCAGCCCTACTTTTAATCAATGCTTTATGCGCAAATGATTGTACAGCTGTAACACAACCATTGTACGTTATACCATTATACATTATACAACACAACTGTTGATTTGTCCAACACAATTAAAGATGGCAAACCATAATTGATTTTAAAATGTTGCAATAATGCTAGTTACCAGACAACAAATACTTCCATCAGAATTACTTACCACGTGTCGTCCCTGCATTTCTTGCTTTCAAGTGTTTGAACCTTTGCAGCCTGATTCTCACGCTGCTTCATGTAAACAATATTATATGCTTAGAATTTATCTCTATGTTTTGCATTCTTGTTCTCTGAGAGAGAACTTGACTGATGGTCGTATTGACCAATGGAGTCAGGAGGATGTAACCTCCTTGGGCCAATCTTGGCCCTCTGTACAAAATGTATATAAGCCTATTGGAGTCAGATAATAAAGAGCTTTCCATGATTCACCAAGCTGCTGCCTGCTGTCCTCTGTGAAGGTCCACTCCCACGTCACAACGTGTTGCCCCTCTAAAGGCGTGGGGTAACAACCACACATTAGAGGTAGCTAGAACTACTCCTGTAACGCACTAGTGTTGAAGCACTGATACAGCACTAAGGCTAGCAAAAAACCATTCTTCACTAGAGATTGATGTTACTCAACTCATATGAACTACCATGGGCAAATCTCTCTGACTCAGCCTCCGGGAGTAGCCGTGAGGTGCTCCCACACTCAAGGGAAGGATTTTCACACACCTTAGGGCTCTATGCTACAAGTCTTCATAGGAAAACTTCATGCTGGTTTTACAGCATGACATAATTGACGGGCAGTCATAGATATTTTTAGACTATCTCTTGCCAGAATTACTCAGCAATATATGCTTTTTTCTCTTTTTTTTTTTTTTTTTTCGTTTTTCGTTCCCTTTTTTCTTTTCCTTTTTTTTTTTTTTTTTTCCTGCCTTTATTCTCCCCCCCCAGAAAAAGGTGTAATCAGCTCTTTGGTTTTTTCTCTTCAACATTTCCAGCTCTCCCTATCAGGGCCTAGCATGGCCTTGCACTGGCTCTGATAGTTGCTCAAGGAGACCTCAGCATCAGCAGATCCTCTTTGTTCACTCTCGTCACTCAAGAGCAGACCCTGCTTGCTCAATGCATCACTGAACAGCAGGCCCTCCTTGCTCAGTTCATCACTGACAGCATGTAAATTTGACCAAGTTCAAGCTGCTGTATCTGGGCTTAGGCTGAGCATCCTGCTGCAGGCTGACATTTAGAAAGCTTTTTAGAGGTAGAAGTTCAACTAATTTTTAAACTATTAAGAGTTCCTTATCCCACTTTTACGGGACTGTCTACGCTACGTTTTCAACACTCTGCCTGACATACTTCATTTGAACTTTCCTTCATCTCCTCCTTATGCGTTATGCATTGGATACCTCTGGATGCCAGGCTGTGTGCAGCACAACAACCTTGCCAGCAGAACTAACCAGCCAGGTCATTGTAGTTATGACGACAAACCTTTTAGGGTATCATCTGGTACCTCTGGACTTCTTGTGTGCGTATCTTGTGTCCAGACAGATAGAATGCTGAGCCTGAAACAGTATCCATCACACAGAATCCACCAGGATTCACCCCGCCGTTCCTCCAGTGCAGCAAATTGTGCAGCAAATGTGCATCCACAAGTGCAGTGACACAGGAAGCTCCTAAATGTGCTTGACAGTATAAACACTCTTGTCTGTTCCCTAAGAAAACAACCTGGTTCTTGTACATTGGGGTGAAAAAAGTTCCGGCAGACTTCCAAACATTTGGAAAACGTGCATTTATTGCTCTGGTTCTGCTATGTGGGACACTTCTGTAGCACTTGAGTAGGGGTAAGGAAGTGAGTTTTACCTACATCAGAACACTGGTTTTTATACTAGAGAAATATGTCGGCAGTGTAGACAAACCTGACATACCAGTAACACATTTACAAATGATGCTTAAATAATCTATGGGCTGAGACTAACTAACTGCTAGGAGTGCTTTCTACAAATATATATATGAAAATATAAGTGTGTGTGTACAGATATGTATGTATCTACATATGTGGGTATATAGGAAAAGGTATATATGTATATAGAAATATCTACACATGGCCATATGTGTGCATCTATAAATGGAACTGTATCTACAAAGTATAGCTAGGTGTATAAATCTATCTAGGTTCTTATCCATTAAAATCCTACAAAATAGGAAGATACAAAAAAAAAAAAAAAAAAAAAAAAAAAAGGTTGGGAAACCCACTGATGCCACACTCTGCTCTTTCCAGCAAAGGTGGGTCATGCACTGTAGGGCTGTGTGGGGCACATGCCAGGCTCTCCACCTCTGCCTGCTCTTGCCTCCTCCTTGCTTCCTTCCTGCTTCAGTGGTTCTTTTGGCTTTTCAAATGGTTCCTGCACCATAAGCACAGCCTTCTGAACCACCTCCGTCAGGAGGAAGTCTTTGTCTTTGTAGTCCAGGAATACCGGAGCATCAGCTGTCGGACTGTGCACGGTATCTCCTGGCCTCTCTGCCCCTTCTGCTTAGGCTGGCACGTACTGGGCTGTCCCCAGGAGAACCAGGCCATCAGCTCGGGGGCTGTGCAGGACACAGCCAGGGCTCTCTGTCCGCTACTCTGGCTTTTGCTCCCATCGCCTTGTCTACACTCTTTTCCTGCTCCCACGCTTCTGCTGTCTCCTAAAGGGCCTCTGGATCACAAGCACAGCCTTCTTCAACGTGCCAGCATGCGTGTAGTCAGCTGCATTCAAGAAGACTGGCTCATCGGCTGAGGGACGCAAGGTCTCGTGCGCGTGACTCTCAGCCCCTGCTGCAGCCGGTGTTCGTGCAGAAGACGCATTCCCACCGTGCTCCACCTGCTGCTGTTCCACAGTCTGCTGGCTGGATGCACGCATCCCGAGTGCAGCCCTGTCCTGGCTATCTCCCGGGATACGCTGGGCTGTGTCCAGCACACCTGTGGCAGCAGCTGTCGGCGGCTGCTTCTCCTCTCCGATGTGGAAGGTGGCAGCAGAGGCCAAACGCAGAGCCTTCAGTACACTCTGCATCCCCAGCGCTCGCGAGATGGCCCTCATCCATCTCACTTGAGCCAGCATTTGGATGACTGCAGGTGCAGGAAGGCTTTGGGCGTGCTCTGGAGATCCTCCTGCTGCTGTTGTGTCCTCTGCGCCTCCTAGTTCCTGCTCCTGATGCTCCTCTGGGTATTCAATTGGTTTCTGGACCACAAGCATGGCCTTCTTGACCACCTCAGTCTGGACGTAGGCTGTTATGAATAAAAATGGGCGGAGAAAATATTAATCTCCATAAACGCCTTTATTAATCAGCTCTTATTAATATTTGCCCGAGGGGTTTGGTCGCCGTGGAGGAGGAGGGCTTTATCAGCTCTGCTGCATGCAATTCAACAGAGCTGGAGGACTGGCCCTCGCCTGGGGAGCAACCCCAGAGTCCTGTCAGTTCTTTGTTTTCTCCTGTGGTCTCATCTCTGGTTTGGTCTTTTTAACTTACGGCTAGTAAGCAAAACTGGAGAAATTAGCTTTTTTGATTCTCTAGGGTCCACACGGCTGAGTATTAGTTCTTATCCGTTTTAATTTTACTTGGTTTTTATTTGATAAGGGGTTTTTTATGTTAGATTTCATCCCGGGACGCTTTCGGAGTTCTTAATTTGCATGCGGGATCACCGGGGCGGGGGCTTGGAGCTCTTTGCGGCCATGGGGTAGTTTTTGCCGCAGAAATGGCGTCCCAGTCTCATGCCGCTCCACAGCGGCGGCAGTGCTGTGGGGGGGGTGGAACGTGGTGGGTGTGGGGTTTTTCTTTTGAAGTGGGGCAGAGGTCCGGCTGGCTCGGGGGACGCTTCATCTGGCCGAGGCGGCTGACCGCGTGGTGGCTGCGGCGACTTGTACGGGGAGCATGGCAACTGCGGGCAGACGGGCGGCCGGGGCTCTTTTCTCCGCTCCGGCACGGGGAACGGCTGCAGTTAGGCTGCTTCTCGGCTGCGGGCGGGGGCGGCTGGGGCTCTTTTCTTCGCTCCGGCGGCGGCGGCGGGTGACTGCGGGCGGCTCGGCGGGCTGGACGGCCGGTGCGGGAGGCTTCGCAGACTTTTGAGTTTTCCCTTGCCGGCTCCCGGCCGTGGACGGGGTTGGGAAGGGGCTTTTCTGCAGCGAACCGGGGGGGAGACGGGGCGGCATGGGGGGGGAAAGCGGCCGGCTTCTCTCCGCTCCGGCGGCGGCGGCGGCGGCGGCGGGGGTCGGGACTTCCCCGTGCCAGACGGCCGACTGTTTTGCGGCTGGAGCTCCGTTGAGGCAGGCAGCTCCGCTGCGGTTCCTTCGCCCCATCTCTGACCTGGGGTGGGGGCGCGGTGCTTGAGCTTTGATGGGAACGGGTTCTTTGTTTTTGAGGTGGTCTGGGAGGAAAGGTGCCACGTGCCACTGAGGTGGCTTTCCACTGTTACATCATAGGATAAACATTTTAAATTTTATTTTTATCAATTCCCTCCTCTTTGCTTTTGATCAGGTTGTTTAACCTGCATCAACTTATTTATGGTATTAATTTTAAATTTCGTGACTTCTGATACTGATTATAGATTTTTTTTGCTTTATTAAGTGTTTTTGTATTAGAGGTTAGTTCTAGTACGCTTGCAGGCTTTTTGAGGCTGAGTTTTAGAATTTGAGGACTGGTTTGTATGGTGGAGGTTATAATTCGAATAAAGAGGAAAATCATAATTACACTTAAAATTGTAAATCCAGTTTTTTCCCACCAGACTTTTTCTAGGGGTTTAAAATTGTTCCACCAATTGACATTGATTTTTTTTTTTTTTTGGGGTTTTTTTTGGTTTTTGTTTTGGAGCAGTATTGTGATGAATTAAACTTTTTCCATATGTTACCTTTATCGGCTAGTAAATAGTTTACAACTAATTTCATTTGGTTCATTTCTGTTTTTGTTTGAGCTATTTCATGACTCAGGTGATTTAGGGTTAAGACTGTTCTATTTATTATTTTCTTTAATAATGCCTGCGATTGAATAGTCTGATTTAGCATATTTATGAGGGTTTTGTACTTCCAGGACTTATTTTGTGTTTCAGTGGTTGATTTATGTATTGTTTTGGTTCTTTTTGGGGTTTTTACTTCACTGGTCCAAGTTTGAACTTTGCTCATATCAATCACAGCTTGGTTTTGTTTTGTCATTTTTTGCGTAATTTTGGGGTCTTTCTTTGAGGTGCTTTTGGTATTAAAAGGAATCCAAATTTGGGCTATATTTCTGACTACTAGGGACTTTTTGTAGCTTATTTTTCTTATTAAACTAATAACTAAATTCTTACTGAAAGGTTTGCTTAGCCAAAACCATTCTCTTATAGAGCACTCTCCAGTTAAACTCTGCTCAAAGGTGGCAGTATTCTTTATGACCAATTGTTTTTTCTCATCCTGACAGGTTGAGGGTTGCAGATCAGCAAAGCAAGTGTGGTTTGGGTTGATATAAACTCTTATTGAGGACTTTGAGTTCTTCTCATCATTGATGAGGGAATGCCTCTCTGAACCAGCTCCTCTCATGGGGCTACTCATCACCCAGACTATCATGAGTCTTTCCAAGAGTCCAGTGTGAACTAGTTTCATTTTTTCAGTCTCACCTGGCCTTGCCTCTTGGTTCTAGGAGCTCTTCGGGTTCAGTTTCTAGAGTTTTTCTTGCACTTTCACACTTGGCTGTTAACTTTTAGGTAGCCTTTTTGGGTTGTGCTCTATGAGAGATTTTTAAATTTTTGTAGTAATTTTCCCAATAATTTATACTAATTCAAAACAACAAACAATCCCACAGCTTTTGTGATTGATATGCGCTTTCAGTTACAACATTACAATAATAACAACAACAAACTTTTAACAACAATATCACAACCACTAATACAAACAGTAAAAAAACTTCTATGCAATATGTAGTCTGGGTGTTTTTTGAAAGTCATTTTTGAAGAGTTTGAATATGAAACAACAGTCTATGGGGGATGATGTTTTGAAAGGTTTGTGCTGGACAGGATGTTTGGAGGTGGTGTTGCTGGTCCTTTCACTCTGGTCTTTAGCAGCACCTGGAAAGGACTTATATTTTGGGGTTAATGGGGTGATATTTGAATTAAGGGGAGGAGTTTGGGGATTTTGGTTTTCTTTCTTGGTAACCTCCTGGGTTAGAGGGTTAACAAGAATAGAAGTTTAAACATTTCTTTAAGGGGAAGCTCTTATGTTAAATTTGGGCCAGGTTTTAATTTACAGAAGAGCTAGAAGCAAACAAACAGCTGAGCCAATTTAGCTATGTTTCCTTTATTAATTTGGTTTTTATAATTTTGCAAGTCATACATTTTATGACTTTTTAAGTTTCATCATCTTTTTCATTTAATATACTTTCTAATATATCTTTCTCTCTTTTGATTGCCTCATCAAATGATACTTTTGGGCAATCTTTTCTGAGGTGCCCTATTTCTTCACAATAAAAACACTTCCGATTTTCTCCTTGCTTTTTAGGAGTTACCCAGGGTAGTAAATTTCTTTGCCCTCTGACTGGCTTTCTATCCTCTCGGTGGGGTGAACTCTGGTTAGATACACTTTCTCTAGCCACAGCTACCATGATTTTTCCCTTTGTGATGGTTTTTTCTTCTTCCCTTCTTAAATAGACTTTTAAGGCTTCCCTTAACAAGTCATTTATTCCTCTATCGTGCCAGTCTTCTAACTTTTCTAATTTTCTTCTAATATCTGGCCAGGACTTTGTAACAAACTGTGTTTTAAGTAACACCTGGCCTTCAGGGCTTTCTGGGTCAATATTAGAATATTTTTGCTAATTTTGTTTTATTTTGCTCAGCCAAGTGGCTGGGGTCTCATCTTTTCCTTGCATATTATCAAATGCAAGTTTTGAGTTAATGCTTCTGGGGACTGATTCTTTAATTCCTTTGATTATCAAATTTCGATAATCATCCATATTCCTCCTGTCTTCTTCCCTATTTGGGTTCCACTTTGGATCACTTACTGGAAGTTTATGTTCACCTGAGGGCCCTATTCTATTCTCCCTTTCCCAAATCTTTATCCCTGCTGTTCGAATCATCCTTATCTCTTCGGGGCTAAATAAAATTCTGAATATAGAATTCATTTCCCCCCATGTGAAGGTATTGGGACCTAGGAACTGATCTACCTGTTCAGCCACCCCCACTGGATCTTCTACTAAGTTTCTTAGCTCCTTTTTGAAGTTCCTGACCTCTGAGGCTGTCAGAGGGGCATTTACAAATCCCACCCCTCCAGCAACTCCGCCCATTGGAACCTCCCTCAAGGGAAAAAGCTTAGCTTTAGATCTGGTGTTATAAGAATGTCCCTCTGGATTATTTTCAGGGGGATGCTCTATGGTTGGGGTGGGCAAATTTGGTTCCCAGTTTGCAGGTGGGGCTGGAACCATGGATGGTAAGGGAGAAAAGACATAGCTACTGTTGGGGGAAACTGGGGGTACTTCTGTTGTATAGAAGGGGTTAGTACTGGATGGGGGAAGACTCACTGGAGGGCTGGTTAGGGAGGGGGCAAAGGTATTGGTAGAGGGAGGAATAGGGGAATTAGTTTGAGGGATTTGAGGGTGGCTTGGGGCTGAAGGTAGGGGGGAAACAGGGGTTACAGTTTGGGGAAGACGGAAGGGGTTTCCAGGGGGAACCTGGGGCATATCTGGATATGCGGGAGGGGGAGGTAAGTAATTAAGTGGATCCCAGATGGGGCCATTCTCTTCTTTATCACTTTTTCCTTTTTTCCCCTGTAACTTACAGATCCTTATGTTGTCATTATTTCTGTTTTGCTTTTCCCAACAAGCAGCATACTGCACTTGTTCGGCTTTTTTATCACCTTGGGCTCTCAGATGTTGATTTAACTGGGCACACATCCAAGGGTCTGTTGTTCCGTGCCATGGCCATTCTCCAGGTAAACCCAGAGTAGGCCATACTTCTATACAATAATGGATCATTTTGATCCTATCTAAATATTTAGTACTTTCCTCCCTGTCCCACTGTTCTAACATTTTTCCTAGTGGGCTCTCTGGAGGGATATGTGGTATTTTTTCTTTTTGTACTTCAGCCTCTCTAGACCTACTTATCCAAGTACCCATTTTTACTTGGTAAAATTTATTCAAAAATTTTTTTGAAAGCTCTTTCACTCACACTCACTCACTCACACTCACTCGTGAGCTCTGGAAGCAGTTCGTATGACCCGCCCTTAGGGCCCCGACCACTGCCACAGCCAGCCCCCGGTACCCGTCAATGGCCTCAGCACCCCTGGTGCTTCCGTCACCACCCCAGCCGGTACCCTCTTTCACTCCTGCGCGTCCGGCGTATCCCCGTAAGCAGCCGGTCAACCTGGGCCCAGAGTTCCAGTCACTACTTCTGCCAGGATACACACACACAGTATGCGACTCACTCACTCACCCTATCGTTAAGTTCCTCGCACGTTGGAACTCCCCTAACTTTCACTCACTGCACCCGGTAGCACCGGCCTTAGATACCCCCGACCAGCTTTACCTCTCCGTGTCCGGTAGCATAGAACTCTTGCCTACCCCCGCCCAACACGACACACTCAAGCCCGGTAGCGTATCTAATCCGACCCCCGCCCAATGCACTCTTCACACCCGGTAGCGTGCTCCCCTTTGAGCACCCCCGCCCAGTGTGACCGTCCTGTACCCCGTCAGTTACCTCAGCCTGGCCACCCCTCCCTTGGGAGCAGCCCCTGGTAACCTCGGCCAGTACCTCTTTCTCTCCCCACACCCCTGCAGGTCCCTGGGAGCAGCCTCTAGCCACCCTTTCTCCTGCGTCGGTGTGGTGCGTGCCTCACACACTTGTCCCTGGCCTCCCCGCACACTTGAGGTGACCTGGGTGGTTTGCCCCTACAGGTTTAGGGGAAACCCACAGTACCACTCACTCTATGACGTGCCACTCACACTCTATTCAGCCTCCGCACGTTCGGAGGGGGGTCCCCTACACCCCTGGAGACGCCTCGCTCACTCTGTTTCCTCTCGCTTCCTCCTGTTCCTGACCACTCCTCTCGCGAAGATGTGGAAATGCAGTACTGAGGAGTCCTCACTCGCGGCGGGGGTCCAAGCTGCCGGCCCCCGTCTCACTCACACACACACTCGCACGTCTCCTGCTCCCGCCACCGAGTTTTATACTTACCCGGTGCTCCTCAACGGCGCCCCCTTGTGGCTGCTGTGTGTCCCTCGAGGCTGGCGTGCGTTGTCCTCTTTGGTTGTCCCTCGAGGCTGGCGTGCGTTGTCCTCTTTGGTCCAGGAGGCCAGCTGTCCAGGAGGTCCAAGGTGGGCGGCGCCTTCCCGTCTCGGTCCTCTTCTGGGCGTGGCCAATCCCGGACGAGCCCCCAGTTGTTATGAATAAAAATGGGCGGAGAAAATATTAATCTCCATAAACGCCTTTATTAATCAGCTCTTATTAATATTTGCCCGAGGGGTTTGGTCGCCGTGGAGGAGGAGGGCTTTATCAGCTCTGCTGCATGCAACTCAACAGAGCTGGAGGACTGGCCCTCGCCTGGGGAGCAACCCCAGAGTCCTGTCAGTTCTTTGTTTTCTCCTGTGGTCTCATCTCCGGTTTGGTCTTTTTAACTTACGGCTAGTAAGCAAAACTGGAGAAATTAGCTTTTTTGATTCTCTAGGGTCCACACGGCTGAGTATTAGTTCTTATCCGTTTTAATTTTACTTGGTTTTTATTTGATAAGGGGTTTTTTATGTTAGATTTCATCCCGGGACGCTTTCGGAGTTCTTAATTTGCATGCGGGATCACCGGGGCGGGGGCTTGGAGCTCTTTGCGGCCATGGGGTAGTTTTTGCCGCAGAAATGGCGTCCCAGTCTCATGCCGCTCCACAGCGGCGGCAGTGCTGTGGGGGGGGTGGAACGTGGTGGGTGTGGGGTTTTTCTTTTGAAGTGGGGCAGAGGTCCGGCTGGCTCGGGGGACGCTTCATCTGGCCGAGGCGGCTGACCGCGTGGTGGCTGCGGCGACTTGTACGGGGAGCATGGCAACTGCGGGCAGACGGGCGGCCGGGGCTCTTTTCTCCGCTCCGGCACGGGGAACGGCTGCAGTTAGGCTGCTTCTCGGCTGCGGGCGGGGGCGGCTGGGGCTCTTTTCTTCGCTCCGGCGGCGGCGGCGGGTGACTGCGGGCGGCTCGGCGGGCTGGACGGCCGGTGCGGGAGGCTTCGCAGACTTTTGAGTTTTCCCTTGCCGGCTCCCGGCCGTGGACGGGGTTGGGAAGGGGCTTTTCTGCAGCGAACCGGGGGGGAGACGGGGCGGCATGGGGGGGGAAAGCGGCCGGCTTCTCTCCGCTCCGGCGGCGGCGGCGGCGGCGGCGGGGGTCGGGACTTCCCCGTGCCAGACGGCCGACTGTTTTGCGGCTGGAGCTCCGTTGAGGCAGGCAGCTCCGCTGCGGTTCCTTCGCCCCATCTCTGACCTGGGGTGGGGGCGCGGTGCTTGAGCTTTGATGGGAACGGGTTCTTTGTTTTTGAGGTGGTCTGGGAGGAAAGGTGCCACGTGCCACTGAGGTGGCTTTCCACTGTTACATCATAGGATAAACATTTTAAATTTTATTTTTATCATAGGCCTTGTAGTCCAGGAATGCCGGAGCCTCAGTTCTGGCTCCGTGGCTCTCCCGGGCTGGCTTCTCTGCCCCTGCTGCAGTGGGTCTTGCTGCTGCTGACACATCCCCTCTGCGTTCCATGTCCTGCTGCTCCACGCTCTGCTGGACAGATGCACGCATCCCAAGCGCAGCCTCCTGCTGGGCTGTTCTCCTGATACGCTCGGCTGTGTCCAGCACATCCGTGGCATCAGCTGTGGGCTGCTTCTTCTCCTCTCCTGCGTCATAGGTGGCAGCAGAGGCCGAGCGCAGAGCCTGCAGCACTCTCCAGACCCCCAGCGCTCGTGCGTAAAGCCTCAGCCATCTCAGCCGAGCCATCGTGTTGATGACTGCAGGTGCAGGAAGGCTGCGGGCACCCTCTGCAAGTCCATCTGCTCCTCTTGATACCGGCTCCTGCTGCTCCTCTGGATATTCAAAGGCTTTCTGCACCATAAGCACAGCCTCCTTGACCACCTCCGTCTGGATATGGTCCTTGTAGTCCAGGAATGCCGGAGCATCAGCTGTTTGACTGTGCACGGCATGTCCGGGACTCTCTGTCCCTTCTGCTGGGGCCGTTACCCTCCTCCCCTCAGCAGTGCCTTCTTCCGGGTGCTCCCGTTCATCCGTGTGCGCCTGAGAGCCCCGGATCACAATTCCAGCTTTGCTCGGGAGCTCGTCTCTACTTTCTGGGGCTGTGTCCGGGAGAGCCAGGCCATCAGCTGTGGGGCTGTGCGGGCCACGTGCCGGCATCGCTGCCCCTGCTGCTCCGGCTCTTACGGCCGGAGTTGCATCTCTGCTGTGCTCCTGCTCTTCCGTCTCCTTGAGTCCCTGGATTGCAACAGCAGCCTTGCTCAGGACCTCACTGCTGATGTATTTTGCTGTGTCTGGCAGATCCTGCGCACAGGCTGTGGGCTGCTGCTGCTCCTGCTTTCCTCTCCTGAGCGTTGCAGTGGAGGGCCTGCGCAGAGCCCTTGGGGCACTCTTGAAGACGGACGTCCGTCTCTCTCGAGCCAGGGCATCGATGACTGTGGGTGAAGGAGATCTGAAGGCAGGTCCTGCGGGGCTTCCTGCTTCTCTTGCTTCCTTCACGCTCACTTGCAGCTCTGGCTCTGCTTCCACCAGCTGCTGGCCAGGACCCTGTGTCACAGGCTGCTCCTTGTCCAGGCCCTCCGCCCTGATGGACTGGGCTGGCTCTGGCAGAACCTCTTCGCAGCCTGTGGGGTGCGGCCTGTCTTGCCCTCCTTTGCCTTGGGCGGCAAGTAAGGCCTTATGTAGAAGGCTCAGGGCCTTCTCGCACCACACCTGGCTCCCTTCAGCCAGGGCCTCCAGGAAGGCAGAGAAAGGGATGCTGTAGCTGAGGGCCTGGCCTGGGTCTGGGCCAGCTGCTGCCTGCTCCCCTGCCACAGAGGGCTCTTCCTGAGCTACTGGCGTGACAATGGCTCTGCTGCCTGCTCCTTCCCGCTCTTCATCTGGGGGACGTTCCTTCTCCTGACGTGCTTCCAGTCTCCCACTCTCTACTGCTCCCTCATCTGTGCCACAGCTGGGACCCTCCTTCTTGGGACCAGCGTGGGAGTCTTTGCTGTCCTGCAGGTCCAAGGATTTGACAAGGGCATGGGCAGGAGATGACCCAATGTCATCTCTCCCTTGGCACAGCTCTGTGCCTCTTGCACCTTGCCATTCCTCTTCCTTGGACGGCTCAACATCAAGGGCATCTTCCCACTCCTCTTCCTCAGACAGCTCTGCACCAATGGCATCTTCACACTCCTGCTCCTTGGCCCAGGCTGCTGCCTCGCTGCCTGCACCTTGGGCTGCCGGCCGCTCCAGCAGCACCTGCTGGTTTATGGAGCCCTCAGTGAACCTCCTGCATGTCACCTGCGGCCGCCGTGCTGCGGCGTGGCCCATCGTCCACGGCAGGCTTGTGGTCCTGCCCTGTCCGGTCTCGGGCCGTCCCCTTCTGTCGTTGGCACTCACCTGCCCAGGTGTGTCACTGGGAGCTCCAGGGCGCCTCCGTGAGGAATCCTGTCCTTGGCCCTGTGGCTGGCTGTCCTCCAGGCCATCCCGCTGCTGCGGCAGGCGGTGGGCCCGGAGGCTCCTGTCCGGCGCCTCTGAAGGCCTCCTGGTGAAGGACACGATGACCTCCTTCAAAACTGGCCTCTGCCTCCTGTGCCCCCACAGCCATGAAGGGCTTTGGCGGCACTCGATGTGCACCGACAGCCCTGCTGGTTCCTGCTGTGGTGCTTTTTGCCGGTGGCCTGTCCCTGCATCTGCATCCCTGCTCGGGAAAGCTGATACAGACACGCGGCCTGCCTGAGCCGGCACCACTGCCGGCTGCTTCTCCTCCATGCTGGCCTGTGGCGTCCTCTGCCGCAGACCTGTCGCTGTCACCCTGGAGAGCTGCTGCCTGACCAGAGAGCTGCTCTCCTTGGACTGGGCACACCAGAGCTCTGCGCTCCTTAGATACCTGTCGGGGCGGGGTCCCGCATCACAATGGCCTCTGCTTACTACGGCCCACCGCATCACAGCACGCGGGGCCGCCGTCACACGTGGCCGCCGTCACACACGGCCACACCCCAGCTGGGCCCTTCTCTTCTCTGATGTGGTCTTAGGAAAGACAATGAAGATTTCAACGGCGCGTGAACAAGCTGAGATGAAACATACAGCTTTTGTTCTTTTTGCATTTCTACTGTGCTACCTGTTGGCTCAGCATGAAGGACCCACATTATCAACAGTCCTGACGTTCCGGAAAGGTTGAAGAGGAAGGACTGGCCGTTATTTAATCACGTCTTTGTCCAACAAACATTCCTCAGCTGTGAGCAGCAGACAAAATGAGTTTGATTTCAGAAGCGAGAAGTCCTCAGGTAGAGCTTGGGGCCATGACTATAGAATGAGACATCTCGTCCTCCGTCTGCTCCTGCCTCTGGAGTTCACTTCTTCCTTTGGTCTTTCCAGCCACTTGCAAGCTTTTTTCTGATTCTCCGTGACATCCACTCAGTCAAAGTCAAAGTTTGTAAGAGAAGCCCTTTCACTAGACACAAAATGCAAAAAGGACCCCCTTGCTACTTAAACTCCTCCTCAGAGAAGGGTCAAGGTGCATCTCAATTCAATCTCAGCCCTACTTTTAATCAATGCTTTATGCGCAAATGATTGTACAGCTGTAACACAACCATTGTACGTTATACCATTATACATTATACAACACAACTGTTGATTTGTCCAACACAATTAAAGATGGCAAACCATAATTGATTTTAAAATGTTGCAATAATGCTAGTTACCAGACAACAAATACTTCCATCAGAATTACTTACCACGTGTCGTCCCTGCATTTCTTGCTTTCAAGTGTTTGAACCTTTGCAGCCTGATTCTCACGCTGCTTCATGTAAACAATATTATATTCTTAGAATTTATCTCTATGTTTTGCATTCTTGTTCTCTGAGAGAGAACTTGACTGATGGTCGTATTGACCAATGGAGTCAGGAGGATGTAACCTCCTTGGGCCAATCTTGGCCCTCTGTACAAAATGTATAGAAGCCTATTGGAGTCAGATAATAAAGAGCTTTCCATGATTCACCAAGCTGCTGCCTGCTGTCCTCTGTGAAGGTCCACTCCCACGTCACAACGTGTTGCCCCTCTAAAGGCGTGGGGTAACAACCACACATTAGAGGTAGCTAGAACTACTCCTGTAACGCACTAGTGTTGAAGCACTGATACAGCACTAAGGCTAGCAAAAAACCATTCTTCACTAGAGATTGATGTTACTCAACTCATATGAACTACCATGGGCAAATCTCTCTGACTCAGCCTCCGGGAGTAGCCGTGAGGTGCTCCCACACTCAAGGGAAGGATTTTCACACACCTTAGGGCTCTATGCTACAAGTCTTCATAGGAAAACTTCATGCTGGTTTTACAGCATGACATAATTGACGGGCAGTCATAGATATTTTTAGACTATCTCTTGCCAGAATTACTCAGCAATATATGCTTTTTTCTCTTTTTTTTTTTTTTTTTTTTTTTTTGGTTTTTCGTTCCCTTTTTTCTTTTCCTTTTTTTTTTTTTTTCCTGCCTTTATTCTCCCCCCCAGAAAGAGGTGTAATCAGCTCTTTGGTTTTTTCTCTTCAACATTTCCAGCTCTCCCTATCAGGGCCTAGCATGGCCTTGCACTGGGTCTGATAGTTGCTCAAGGAGACCTCAGCATCAGCAGATCCTCTTTGCTCACTCTCGTCACTCAAGAGCAGACCCTGCTTGCTCAATGCATCACTGAACAGCAGGCCCTCCTTGCTCAGTTCATCACTGACAGCATGTAAATTTGACCAAGTTCAAGCTGCTGTATCTGGGCTTAGGCTGAGCATCCTGCTGCAGGCTGACATTTAGAAAGCTTTTTAGAGGTAGAAGTTCAACTAATTTTTAAACTATTAAGAGTTCCTTATCCCACTTTTACGGGACTGTCTACGCTACGTTTTCAACACTCTGCCTGACATACTTCATTTGAACTTTCCTTCATCTCCTCCTTATGCGTTATGCATTGGATACCTCTGGATGCCAGGCTGTGTGCAGCACAACAACCTTGCCAGCAGAACTAACCAGCCAGGTCATTGTAGTTATGACGACAAACCTTTTAGGGTATCATCTGGTACCTCTGGACTTCTTGTGTGCGTATCTTGTGTCCAGACAGATAGAATGCTGAGCCTGAAACAGTATCCATCACACAGAATCCACCAGGATTCACCCCGCCGTTCCTCCAGTGCAGCAAATTGTGCAGCAAATGTGCATCCACAAGTGCAGTGACACAGGAAGCTCCTAAATGTGCTTGACAGTATAAACACTCTTGTCTGTTCCCTAAGAAAACAACCTGGTTCTTGTACATTGGGGTGAAAAAAGTTCCGGCAGACTTCCAAACATTTGGAAAACGTGCATTTATTGCTCTGGTTCTGCTATGTGGGACACTTCTGTAGCACTTGAGTAGGGGTAAGGAAGTGACTTTTACCTACATCAGAACACTGGTTTTTATACTAGAGAAATATGTCGGCAGTGTAGACAAACCTGACATACCAGTAACACATTTACAAATGATGCTTAAATAATCTATGGGCTGAGACTAACTAACTGCTAGGAGTGCTTTCTACATATATATATATGAAAATATAAGTGTGTGTGTACAGATATGTATGTATCTACATATGTGGGTATATAGGAAAAGGTATATATGTATATAGAAATATCTACACATGGCCATATGTGTGCATCTATAAATGGAACTGTATCTACAAAGTATAGCTAGGTGTATAAATCTATCTAGGTTCTTATCCATTAAAATCCTACAAAATAGGAAGATACAAAAAAAAAAAAAAAAAAAAAAAGGTTGGGAAACCCACTGATGCCACACTCTGCTCTTTCCAGCAAAGGTGGGTCATGCACTGTGGGGCTGTGTGGGGCACATGCCAGGCTCTCCACCTCTGCCTGCTCTTGCCTCCTCCTTGCTTCCTTCCTGCTTCAGTGGTTCTTTTGGCTTTTCAAATGGTTCCTGCACCATAAGCACAGCCTTCTGAACCACCTCCGTCAGGAGGAAGTCTTTGTAGTCCAGGAATACCGGTGCATCAGCTGTCGGACTGTGCACGGTATCTCCTGGCCTCTCTGCCCCTTCTGCTTAGGCTGGCACGTACTGGGCTGCCCCCAGGAGAACCAGGCCATCAGCTCGGGGGCTGTGCAGGACACAGCCAGGGCTCTCTGTCCGCTACTCTGGCTTTTGCTCCCATCGCCTTGTCTACACTCTCTTCCTGCTCCCACGCTTCTGCTGTCTCCTAAAGGGCCTCTGGATCACAAGCACAGCCTTCTTCAACGTGCCAGCATGCGTGTAGTCAGCTGCATTCAAGAAGACTGGCTCATCGGCTGAGGGACGCAAGGTCTCGTGCGCGTGACTCTCAGCCCCTGCTGCAGCCGGTGTTCGTGCAGAAGACGCATTCCCACCGTGCTCCACCTGCTGCTGTTCCACAGTCTGCTGGCTGGATGCACGCATCCCGAGTGCAGCCCTGTCCTGGCTATCTCCCGGGATACGCTGGGCTGTGTCCAGCACACCTGTGGCAGCAGCTGTCGGCGGCTGCTTCTCCTCTCCAATGTGGAAGGTGGCAGCAGAGGCCAAACGCAGAGCCTTCAGTACACTCTGCATCCCCAGCAATCGCGAGATGGCCCTCATCCATCTCACTCGAGCCAGCATTTGGATGACTGCAGGTGCAGGAAGGCTTTGGGCGTGCTCTGGAGATCCTCCTGCTGCTGTTGTGTCCTCTGCGCCTCCTAGTTCCTGCTCCTGATGCTCCTCTGGGTATTCAATTGGTTTCTGGACCACAAGCATGGCCTTCTTGACCACCTCAGTCTGGACGTAGGCCTTGTAGTCCAGAAATGCCGGAGCCTCAGTTCTGGCTCCGCGGCTCTCCCGGGCTGGCTTCTCTGCCCCTGCTGCAGTGGGTCTTGCTGCTGCTGACACATCCCCTCTGCGTTCCACGTCCTGCTGCTCCACGCTCTGCTGGACAGATGCACGCATCCCAAGCGCAGCCTCCTGCTGGGCTGTTCTCCTGATACGCTCGGCTGTGTCCAGCACATCCGTGGCATCAGCTGTGGGCTGCTTCTTCTCCTCTCCTGCGTCATAGGTGGCAGCAGAGGCCGAGCGCAGAGCCTGCAGCACTCTCCAGACCCCCAGCGCTCGTGCGTAAAGCCTCAGCCATCTCACCCGAGCCATCGTGTTGATGACTGCAGGTGCAGGAAGGCTTTGGGCATGCTCTGGAGATCCTCCTGCTGCTCTTGAGTCCTCTGCGCCTCCTAGTTCCTGCTCCTGATGCTCCTCTGGATAATCAATTGGTTTCTGGACCACAAGCATGGCCTTCTTGACCACCTCAGTCTGGACGTAGGCCTTGTAGTCCAGGAATGCCGGAGCCTCAGTTCTGGCTCCGTGGCTCTCCCGGGCTGGCTTCTCTGCCCCTGCTGCAGTGGGTCTTGCTACTGCTGACACATCCCCACTGCGTTCTACGTCCTGCTGCTCCACGCTCTGCTGGACAGATGCACGCATCCCAAGCGCAGCCTCCTGCTGGGCTGTTCTCCTGATACGCTCGGCTGTGTCCAGCACATCCGTGGCATCAGCTGTGGGCTGCTTCTTCTCCTCTCCTGCGTCATAGGTGGCAGCAGAGGCCGAGCGCAGAGCCTGCAGCACTCTCCAGACCCCCAGCGCTCGTGCGTAAAGCCTCAGCCATCTCACCCGAGCCATCGTGTTGATGACTGCAGGTGCAGGAAGGCTGCGGGCACCCTCTGCAAGTCCATCTGCTCCTCTTGATACTGGCTCCTGCTGCTCCTCTGGATATTCAATTGGTTTCTGCACCATAAGCACAGCCTCCTTGACCACCTCCGTCTGGATATGGTCCTTGTAGTCCAGGAATGCCGGAGCATCAGCTGTTTGACTGTGCACGGCATGGCCGGGACTCTCTGTCCCTTCTGCGTGGGCCGTTACCCTCCTCCCCTCAGCAGTGCCTTCTTCCGGGTCCTCCCGTTCATCCGTGTGCGCCTGAGAGCCCCGGATCACAATTCCAGCTTTGCTCGGGAGCTCGTCTCTCCTGTCTGGGGCTGTGTCCGGGAGAGCCAGGCCATCAGCTGTGGGGCTGTGCGGGCCACGTGCCGGCATCGCTGCCCCTGCTGCTCCGGCTCTTACGGCCGGAGTTGCATCTCTGCTGTGCTCCTGCTCTTCCGTCTCCTTGAGTCCCTGGATTGCAACAGCAGCCTTGCTCAGGACCCCACTGCTGATGTATTTTGCTGTGTCTGGCAGATCCTGCGCACAGGCTGTGGGCTGCTGCTGCTCCTGCTTTCCTCTCCTGAGCGTTGCAGTGGAGGGCCTGCGCAGAGCCCTTGGGGCACTCTTGAAGACGGACGTCCGTCTCTCTCGAGCCAGGGCATCGATGACTGTGGGTGAAGGAGATCTGAAGGCAGGTCCTGCGGGGCTTCCTGCTTCTCTTGCTTCCTTCACGCTCACTTGCAGCTCTGGCTCTGCTTCCACCAGCTGCTGGCCAGGACCCTGTGTCACAGGCTGCTCCTTGTCCAGGCCCTCCGCCCTGATGGACTGGGCTGGCTCTGGCAGAACCTCTTCGCAGCCTGTGGGGTGCGGCCTGTCTTGCCCTCCTTTGCCTTGGGCGGCAAGTAAGGCCTTATGTAGAAGGCTCAGGGCCTTCTCGCACCACACCTGGCTCCCTTCAGCCAGGGCCTCCAGGAAGGCAGAGAAAGGGATGCTGTAGCTGAGGGCCTGGCCTGGGTCTGGGCCAGCTGCTGCCTGCTCCCCTGCCACAGAGGGCTCTTCCTGAGCTACTGGCGTGACAATGGCTCTGCTGCCTGCTCCTTCCCGCTCTTCATCTGGGGGACGTTCCTTCTCCTGACGTGCTTCCAGTCTCCCACTCTCTACTGCTCCCTCATCTGTGCCACAGCTGGGACCCTCCTTCTTGGGACCAGCGTGGGAGTCTTTGCTGTCCTGCAGGTCCAAGGATTTGACAAGGGCATGGGCAGGAGATGACCCAGTGTCATCTCTCCCTTGGCACAGCTCTGTGCCTCTTGCACCTTGCCATTCCTCTTCCTTGGACGGCTCAACATCAAGGGCATCTTCCCACTCCTCTTCCTCAGACAGCTCTGCACCAATGGCATCTTCACACTCCTGCTCCTTGGCCCAGGCTGCTGCCTCGCTGCCTGCACCTTGGGCTGCCGGCCGCTCCAGCAGCACCTGCTGGTTTATGGAGCCCTCAGTGAACCTCCTACGTGTCACCTGCGGCCGCCGTGCTGCGGCGTGGCCCATCGTCCACGGCAGGCTTGTGGTCCTGCCCTGTCCGGTCTCGGGCCGTCCCCTTCTGTCGTTGGCACTCACCTGCCCAGGTGTGTCACTGGGAGCCCCAGGGCGCCTCCGTGAGGAATCCTGTCCTTGGCCCTGTGGCTGGCTGTCCTCCAGGCCATCCCGCTGCTGCGGCAGGCGGTGGGCCCGGAGGCTCCTGTCCGGCGCCTCTGAAGGCCTCCTGGTGAAGGACACGATGACCTCCTTCAAAACAGGCCTCTGCCTCCTGTGCCCCCACAGCCATGAAGGGCTTTGGCGGCACTCGATGTGCACCGACAGCCCTGCTGGTTCCTGCTGTGGTGCTTTTTGCCGGTGGCCTGTCCCTGCATCTGCATCCCTGCTCGGGAAAGCTGATACAGACACGCGGCCTGCCTGAGCCGGCACCACTGCCGGCTGCTTCTCCTCCATGCTGGCCTGTGGCGTCCTCTGCCGCAGACCTGTCGCTGTCACCCTGGAGAGCTGCTGCCTGACCAGAGAGCTGCTCTCCTTGGACTGGGCACACCAGAGCTCTGCGCTCCTTAGATACCTGTCGGGGCGGGGTCCCGCATCACAATGGCCTCTGCTTACTACGGCCCACCGCATCACAGCACGCGGGGCCGCCGTCACACGTGGCCGCCGTCACACACGGCCACACCCCAGCTGGGCCCTTCTCTTCTCTGATGTGGTCTTAGGAAAGACAATGAAGATTTCAACGGCGCGTGAACAAGCTGAGATGAAACATACAGCTTTTGTTCTTTTTGCATTTCTACTGTGCTACCTGTTGGCTCAGCATGAAGGACCCACATTATCAACAGTCCTGACGTTCCGGAAAGGTTGAAGAGGAAGGACTGGCCGTTATTTAATCACGTCTTTGTCCAACAAACATTCCTCAGCTGTGAGCAGCAGACAAAATGAGTTTGATTTCAGAAGCGAGAAGTCCTCAGGTAGAGCTTGGGGCCATGACTATAGAATGAGACATCTCGTCCTCCGTCTGCTCCTGCCTCTGGAGTTCACTTCTTCCTTTGGTCTTTCCAGCCACTTGCAAGCTTTTTTCTGATTCTCCGTGACATCCACTCAGTCAAAGTCAAAGTTTGTAAGAGAAGCCCTTTCACTAGACACAAAATGCAAAAAGGACCCCCTTGCTACTTAAACTCCTCCTCAGAGAAGGGTCAAGGTGCATCTCAATTCAATCTCAGCCCTACTTTTAATCAATGCTTTATGCGCAAATGATTGTACAGCTGTAACACAACCATTGTACGTTATACCATTATACATTATACAACACAACTGTTGATTTGTCCAACACAATTAAAGATGGCAAACCATAATTGATTTTAAAATGTTGCAATAATGCTAGTTACCAGACAACAAATACTTCCATCAGAATTACTTACCACGTGTCGTCCCTGCATTTCTTGCTTTCAAGTGTTTGAACCTTTGCAGCCTGATTCTCACGCTGCTTCATGTAAACAATATTATATTCTTAGAATTTATCTCTATGTTTTGCATTCTTGTTCTCTGAGAGAGAACTTGACTGATGGTCGTATTGACCAATGGAGTCAGGAGGATGTAACCTCCTTGGGCCAATCTTGGCCCTCTGTACAAAATGTATAGAAGCCTATTGGAGTCAGATAATAAAGAGCTTTCCATGATTCACCAAGCTGCTGCCTGCTGTCCTCTGTGAAGGTCCACTCCCACGTCACAACGTGTTGCCCCTCTAAAGGCGTGGGGTAACAACCACACATTAGAGGTAGCTAGAACTACTCCTGTAACGCACTAGTGTTGAAGCACTGATACAGCACTAAGGCTAGCAAAAAACCATTCTTCACTAGAGATTGATG
Source organism: Zosterops lateralis (assembly GCF_965231275.1). Classification (NCBI taxonomy): domain Eukaryota; kingdom Metazoa; phylum Chordata; class Aves; order Passeriformes; family Zosteropidae; genus Zosterops; species Zosterops lateralis. The sequence continues at coordinate 65,854,622 of NC_139800.1, read as the reverse complement.
TTACTCAACTCATATGAACTACCATGGGCAAATCTCTCTGACTCAGCCTCCGGGAGTAGCCGTGAGGTGCTCCCACACTCAAGGGAAGGATTTTCACACACCTTAGGGCTCTATGCTACAAGTCTTCATAGGAAAACTTCATGCTGGTTTTACAGCATGACATAATTGACGGGCAGTCATAGATATTTTTAGACTATCTCTTGCCAGAATTACTCAGCAATATATGCTTTTTTCTCTTTTTTTTTTTTTTTTTTTTTTTTTTTTTCGTTTTTCGTTCCCTTTTTTCTTTTCCTTTTTTTTTTTTTTTCCTGCCTTTATTCTCCCCCCCAGAAAGAGGTGTAATCAGCTCTTTGGTTTTTTCTCTTCAACATTTCCAGCTCTCCCTATCAGGGCCTAGCATGGCCTTGCACTGGCTCTGATAGTTGCTCAAGGAGACCTCAGCATCAGCAGATCCTCTTTGCTCACTCTCGTCACTCAAGAGCAGACCCTGCTTGCTCAATGCATCACTGAACAGCAGGCCCTCCTTGCTCAGTTCATCACTGACAGCATGTAAATTTGACCAAGTTCAAGCTGCTGTATCTGGGCTTAGGCTGAGCATCCTGCTGCAGGCTGACATTTAGAAAGCTTTTTAGAGGTAGAAGTTCAACTAATTTTTAAACTATTAAGAGTTCCTTATCCCACTTTTACGGGACTGTCTACGCTACGTTTTCAACACTCTGCCTGACATACTTCATTTGAACTTTCCTTCATCTCCTCCTTATGCGTTATGCATTGGATACCTCTGGATGCCAGGCTGTGTGCAGCACAACAACCTTGCCAGCAGAACTAACCAGCCAGGTCATTGTAGTTATGACGACAAACCTTTTAGGGTATCATCTGGTACCTCTGGACTTCTTGTGTGCGTATCTTGTGTCCAGACAGATAGAATGCTGAGCCTGAAACAGTATCCATCACACAGAATCCACCAGGATTCACCCCGCCGTTCCTCCAGTGCAGCAAATTGTGCAGCAAATGTGCATCCACAAGTGCAGTGACACAGGAAGCTCCTAAATGTGCTTGACAGTATAAACACTCTTGTCTGTTCCCTAAGAAAACAACCTGGTTCTTGTACATTGGGGTGAAAAAAGTTCCGGCAGACTTCCAAACATTTGGAAAACGTGCATTTATTGCTCTGGTTCTGCTATGTGGGACACTTCTGTAGCACTTGAGTAGGGGTAAGGAAGTGACTTTTACCTACATCAGAACACTGGTTTTTATACTAGAGAAATATGTCGGCAGTGTAGACAAACCTGACATACCAGTAACACATTTACAAATGATGCTTAAATAATCTATGGGCTGAGACTAACTAACTGCTAGGAGTGCTTTCTACATATATATATATGAAAATATAAGTGTGTGTGTACAGATATGTATGTATCTACATATGTGGGTATATAGGAAAAGGTATATATGTATATAGAAATATCTACACATGGCCATATGTGTGCATCTATAAATGGAACTGTATCTACAAAGTATAGCTAGGTGTATAAATCTATCTAGGTTCTTATCCATTAAAATCCTACAAAATAGGAAGATACAAAAAAAAAAAAAAAAAAAAAAAGGTTGGGAAACCCACTGATGCCACACTCTGCTCTTTCCAGCAAAGGTGGGTCATGCACTGTGGGGCTGTGTGGGGCACATGCCAGGCTCTCCACCTCTGCCTGCTCTTGCCTCCTCCTTGCTTCCTTCCTGCTTCAGTGGTTCTTTTGGCTTTTCAAATGGTTCCTGCACCATAAGCACAGCCTTCTGAACCACCTCCGTCAGGAGGAAGTCTTTGTAGTCCAGGAATACCGGTGCATCAGCTGTCGGACTGTGCACGGTATCTCCTGGCCTCTCTGCCCCTTCTGCTTAGGCTGGCACGTACTGGGCTGCCCCCAGGAGAACCAGGCCATCAGCTCGGGGGCTGTGCAGGACACAGCCAGGGCTCTCTGTCCGCTACTCTGGCTTTTGCTCCCATCGCCTTGTCTACACTCTCTTCCTGCTCCCACGCTTCTGCTGTCTCCTAAAGGGCCTCTGGATCACAAGCACAGCCTTCTTCAACGTGCCAGCATGCGTGTAGTCAGCTGCATTCAAGAAGACTGGCTCATCGGCTGAGGGACGCAAGGTCTCGTGCGCGTGACTCTCAGCCCCTGCTGCAGCCGGTGTTCGTGCAGAAGACGCATTCCCACCGTGCTCCACCTGCTGCTGTTCCACAGTCTGCTGGCTGGATGCACGCATCCCGAGTGCAGCCCTGTCCTGGCTATCTCCCGGGATACGCTGGGCTGTGTCCAGCACACCTGTGGCAGCAGCTGTCGGCGGCTGCTTCTCCTCTCCAATGTGGAAGGTGGCAGCAGAGGCCAAACGCAGAGCCTTCAGTACACTCTGCATCCCCAGCAATCGCGAGATGGCCCTCATCCATCTCACTCGAGCCAGCATTTGGATGACTGCAGGTGCAGGAAGGCTTTGGGCGTGCTCTGGAGATCCTCCTGCTGCTGTTGTGTCCTCTGCGCCTCCTAGTTCCTGCTCCTGATGCTCCTCTGGGTATTCAATTGGTTTCTGGACCACAAGCATGGCCTTCTTGACCACCTCAGTCTGGACGTAGGCCTTGTAGTCCAGAAATGCCGGAGCCTCAGTTCTGGCTCCGCGGCTCTCCCGGGCTGGCTTCTCTGCCCCTGCTGCAGTGGGTCTTGCTGCTGCTGACACATCCCCTCTGCGTTCCATGTCCTGCTGCTCCACGCTCTGCTGGACAGATGCACGCATCCCAAGCGCAGCCTCCTGCTGGGCTGTTCTCCTGATACGCTCGGCTGTGTCCAGCACATCCGTGGCATCAGCTGTGGGCTGCTTCTTCTCCTCTCCTGCGTCATAGGTGGCAGCAGAGGCCGAGCGCAGAGCCTGCAGCACTCTCCAGACCCCCAGCGCTCGTGCGTAAAGCCTCAGCCATCTCACCCGAGCCATCGTGTTGATGACTGCAGGTGCAGGAAGGCTTTGGGCGTGCTCTGGAGATCCTCCTGCTGCTCTTGAGTCCTCTGCGCCTCCTAGTTCCTGCTCCTGATGCTCCTCTGGATAATCAATTGGTTTCTGGACCACAAGCATGGCCTTCTTGACCACCTCAGTCTGGACGTAGGCCTTGTAGTCCAGGAATGCCGGAGCCTCAGTTCTGGCTCCGTGGCTCTCCCGGGCTGGCTTCTCTGCCCCTGCTGCAGTGGGTCTTGCTACTGCTGACACATCCCCACTGCGTTCTACGTCCTGCTGCTCCACGCTCTGCTGGACAGATGCACGCATCCCAAGCGCAGCCTCCTGCTGGGCTGTTCTCCTGATACGCTCGGCTGTGTCCAGCACATCCGTGGCATCAGCTGTGGGCTGCTTCTTCTCCTCTCCTGCGTCATAGGTGGCAGCAGAGGCCGAGCGCAGAGCCTGCAGCACTCTCCAGACCCCCAGCGCTCGTGCGTAAAGCCTCAGCCATCTCACCCGAGCCATCGTGTTGATGACTGCAGGTGCAGGAAGGCTGCGGGCACCCTCTGCAAGTCCATCTGCTCCTCTTGATACTGGCTCCTGCTGCTCCTCTGGATATTCAATTGGTTTCTGCACCATAAGCACAGCCTCCTTGACCACCTCCGTCTGGATATGGTCCTTGTAGTCCAGGAATGCCGGAGCATCAGCTGTTTGACTGTGCACGGCATGGCCGGGACTCTCTGTCCCTTCTGCGTGGGCCGTTACCCTCCTCCCCTCAGCAGTGCCTTCTTCCGGGTCCTCCCGTTCATCCGTGTGCGCCTGAGAGCCCCGGATCACAATTCCAGCTTTGCTCGGGAGCTCGTCTCTCCTGTCTGGGGCTGTGTCCGGGAGAGCCAGGCCATCAGCTGTGGGGCTGTGCGGGCCACGTGCCGGCATCGCTGCCCCTGCTGCTCCGGCTCTTACGGCCGGAGTTGCATCTCTGCTGTGCTCCTGCTCTTCCGTCTCCTTGAGTCCCTGGATTGCAACAGCAGCCTTGCTCAGGACCCCACTGCTGATGTATTTTGCTGTGTCTGGCAGATCCTGCGCACTGGCTGTGGGCTGCTGCTGCTCCTGCTTTCCTCTCCTGAGCGTTGCAGTGGAGGGCCTGCGCAGAGCCCTTGGGGCACTCTTGAAGACGGACGTCCGTCTCTCTCGAGCCAGGGCATCGATGACTGTGGGTGAAGGAGATCTGAAGGCAGGTCCTGCGGGGCTTCCTGCTTCTCTTGCTTCCTTCACGCTCACTTGCAGCTCTGGCTCTGCTTCCACCAGCTGCTGGCCAGGACCCTGTGTCACAGGCTGCTCCTTGTCCAGGCCCTCCGCCCTGATGGACTGGGCTGGCTCTGGCAGAACCTCTTCGCAGCCTGTGGGGTGCGGCCTGTCTTGCCCTCCTTTGCCTTGGGCGGCAAGTAAGGCCTTATGTAGAAGGCTCAGGGCCTTCTCGCACCACACCTGGCTCCCTTCAGCCAGGGCCTCCAGGAAGGCAGAGAAAGGGATACTGTAGGTGAGGGCCTGGCCTGGGTCTGGGCCAGCTGCTGCCTGCTCCCCTGCCACAGAGGGCTCTTCCTGAGCTACTGGCGTGACAATGGCTCTGCTGCCTGCTCCTTCCCGCTCTTCATCTGGGGGACGTTCCTTCTCCTGACGTGCTTCCAGTCTCCCACTCTCTACTGCTCCCTCATCTGTGCCACAGCTGGGACCCTCCTTCTTGGGACCAGCGTGGGAGTCTTTGCTGTCCTGCAGGTCCAAGGATTTGACAAGGGCATGGGCAGGAGATGACCCAATGTCATCTCTCCCTTGGCACAGCTCTGTGCCTCTTGCACCTTGCCATTCCTCTTCCTTGGACGGCTCAACATCAAGGGCATCTTCCCACTCCTCTTCCTCAGACAGCTCTGCACCAATGGCATCTTCACACTCCTGCTCCTTGGCCCAGGCTGCTGCCTCGCTGCCTGCACCTTGGGCTGCCGGCCGCTCCAGCAGCACCTGCTGGTTTATGGAGCCCTCAGTGAACCTCCTACGTGTCACCTGCGGCCGCCGTGCTGCGGCATGGCCCATCGTCCACGGCAGGCTTGTGGTCCTGCCCTGTCCGGTCTCGGGCCGTCCCCTTCTGTCGTTGGCACTCACCTGCCCAGGTGTGTCACTGGGAGCCGCAGGGCGCCTCCGTGAGGAATCCTGTCCTTGGCCCTGTGGCTGGCTGTCCTCCAGGCCATCCCGCTGCTGCGGCAGGCGGTGGGCCCGGAGGCTCCTGTCCGGCGCCTCTGAAGGCCTCCTGGTGAAGGACACGATGACCTCCTTCAAAACAGGCCTCTGCCTCCTGTGCCCCCACAGCCATGAAGGGCTTTGGCGGCACTCGATGTGCACCGACAGCCCTGCTGGTTCCTGCTGTGGTGCTTTTTGCCGGTGGCCTGTCCCTGCATCTGCATCCCTGCTCGGGGAAGCTGATACAGACACGCGGCCTGCCTGAGCCGGCACCACTGCCGGCTGCTTCTCCTCCATGCTGGCCTGTGGCGTCCTCTGCCGCAGACCTGTCGCTGTCACCCTGGAGAGCTGCTGCCTGACCAGAGAGCTGCTCTCCTTGGACTGGGCACACCAGAGCTCTGCGCTCCTTAGATACCTGTCGGGGCGGGGTCCCGCATCACAATGGCCTCTGCTTACTACGGCCCACCGCATCACAGCACGCGGGGCCGCCGTCACACGTGGCCGCCGTCACACACGGCCACACCCCAGCTGGGCCCTTCTCTTCTCTGATGTGGTCTTAGGAAAGACAATGAAGATTTCAACGGCGCGTGAACAAGCTGAGATGAAACATACAGCTTTTGTTCTTTTTGCATTTCTACTGTGCTACCTGTTGGCTCAGCATGAAGGACCCACATTATCAACAGTCCTGACGTTCCGGAAAGGTTGAAGAGGAAGGACTGGCCGTTATTTAATCACGTCTTTGTCCAACAAACATTCCTCAGCTGTGAGCAGCAGACAAAATGAGTTTGATTTCAGAAGCGAGAAGTCCTCAGGTAGAGCTTGGGGCCATGACTATAGAATGAGACATCTCGTCCTCCGTCTGCTCCTGCCTCTGGAGTTCACTTCTTCCTTTGGTCTTTCCAGCCACTTGCAAGCTTTTTTCTGATTCTCCGTGACACCCACTCAGTCCAAGTCAAAGTTTGTAAGAGAAGCCCTTTCACTAGACACAAAATGCAAAAAGGACCCCCTTGCTACTTAAACTCCTCCTCAGAGAGGGGTCAAGGTGCATCTCAATTCAATCTCAGCCCTACTTTTAATCAATGCTTTATGCGCAAATGATTGTACAGCTGTAACACAACCATTGTACGTTATACCATTATACATTATACAACACAACTGTTGATTTGTCCAACACAATTAAAGATGGCAAACCATAATTGATTTTAAAATGTTGCAATAATGCTAGTTACCAGACAACAAATACTTCCATCAGAATTACTTACCACGTGTCGTCCCTGCATTTCTTGCTTTCAAGTGTTTGAACCTTTGCAGCCTGATTCTCACGCTGCTTCATGTAAACAATATTATATTCTTAGAATTTATCTCTATGTTTTGCATTCTTGTTCTCTGAGAGAGAACTTGACTGATGGTCATATTGACCAATGGAGTCAGGAGGATGTAACCTCCTTGGGCCAATCTTGGCCCTCTGTACAAAATGTATATAAGCCTATTGGAGTCAGATAATAAAGAGCTTTCCATGATTCACCAAGCTGCTGCCTGCTGTCCTCTGTGAAGGTCCACTCCCACGTCACAACGTGTTGCCCCTCTAAAGGCGTGGGGTAACAACCACACATTAGAGGTAGCTAGAACTACTCCTGTAACGCACTAGTGTTGAAGCACTGATACAGCACTAAGGCTAGCAAAAAACCATTCTTCACTAGAGATTGATGTTACTCAACTCATATGAACTACCATGGGCAAATCTCTCTGACTCAGCCTCCGGGAGTAGCCGTGAGGTGCTCCCACACTCAAGGGAAGGATTTTCACACACCTTAGGGCTCTATGCTACAAGTCTTCATAGGAAAACTTCATGCTGGTTTTACAGCATGACATAATTGACGGGCAGTCATAGATATTTTTAGACTATCTCTTGCCAGAATTACTCAGCAATATATGCTTTTTTCTCTTTTTATTTTTTTTTTCGTTTCTCGTTCCCTTTTTTCTTCTCCTTTCTTTTTTTTTTTTTTTTTTCCGCCTTTATTCTCCCCCCCAGAAAGAGGTGTAATCAGCTCTTTGGTTTTTTCTCTTCAACATTTCCAGCTCTCCCTATCAGGGCCTAGCATGGCCTTGCACTGGGTCTGATAGTTGCTCAAGGAGACCTCAGCATCAGCAGATCCTCTTTGTTCACTCTCGTCACTCAAGAGCAGACCCTGCTTGCTCAATGCATCACTGAACAGCAGGCCCTCCTTGCTCAGTTCATCACTGACAGCATGTAAATTTGACCAAGTTCAAGCTGCTGTATCTGGGCTTAGGCTGAGCATCCTGCTGCAGGCTGACATTTAGAAAGCTTTTTAGAGGTAGAAGTTCAACTAATTTTTAAACTATTAAGAGTTCCTTATCCCACTTTTACGGGACTGTCTACGCTACGTTTTTAAACACTCTGCCTGACATACTTCATTTGAACTTTCCTTCATCTCCTCCTTATGCGTTATGCATTGGATACCTCTGGATGCCAGGCTGTGTGCAGCACAACAACCTTGCCAGCAGAACTAACCAGCCAGGTCATTGTAGTTATGACGACAAACCTTTTAGGGTATCATCTGGTACCTCTGGACTTCTTGTGTGCGTATCTTGTGTGCAGACAGATAGAATGCTGAGCCTGAAACAGTATCCATCACACAGAATCCACCAGGATTCACCCCGCCGTTCCTCCAGTGCAGCAAATTGTGCAGCAAATGTGCATCCACAAGTGCAGTGACACAGGAAGCTCCTAAATGTGCTTGACAGTATAAACACTCTTGTCTGTTCCCTAAGAAAACAACCTGGTTCTTGTACATTGGGGTGAAAAAAGTTCCGGCAGACTTCCAAACATTTGGAAAACGTGCATTTATTGCTCTGGTTCTGCTATGTGGGACACTTCTGTAGCACTTGAGTAGGGGTAAGGAAGTGAGTTTTACCTACATCAGAACACTGGTTTTTATACTAGAGAAATATGTCGGCAGTGTAGACAAACCTGACATACCAGTAACACATTTACAAATGATGCTTAAATAATCTATGGGCTGAGACTAACTAACTGCTAGGAGTGCTTTCTACATATATATATATGAAAATATAAGTGTGTGTGTACAGATATGTATGTATCTACATATGTGGGTATATAGGAAAAGGTATATATGTATATAGAAATATCTACACATGGCCATATGTGTGCATCTACAAATGGAACTGTATCTACAAAGTATAGCTAGGTGTATAAATCTATCTAGGTTCTTATCCACTAAAATCCTACAAAATAGGAAGATACAAAAAAAAAAAAAAAAAAAAAAAAGGTTGGGAAACCCACTGATGCCACACTCTGCTCTTTCCAGCAAAGGTGGGTCATGCACTGCAGGGCTGTGTGGGGCACATGCCAGGCTCTCCACCTCTGCCTGCTCTTGCCTCCTCCTTGCTTCCTTCCTGCTTCAGTGGTTCTTTTGGCTTTTCAAATGGTTCCTGCACCATAAGCACAGCCTTCTGAACCACCTCCGTCAGGAGGAAGTCTTTGTCTTTGTAGTCCAGGAATACCGGAGCATCAGCTGTCGGACTGTGCACGGTATCTCCCGGCCTCTCTGCCCCTTCTGCTTAGGCTGGCACGTACTGGGCTGTCCCCAGGAGAACCAGGCCATCAGCTCGGGGGCTGTGCAGGACACAGCCAGGGCTCTCTGTCCGCTACTCTGGCTTTTGCTCCCATCGCCTTGTCTACACTCTCTTCCTGCTCCCACGCTTCTGCTGTCTCCTAAAGGGCCTCTGGATCACAAGCACAGCCTTCTTCAACGTGCCAGCATGCGTGTAGTCAGCTGCATTCAAGAAGACTGGCTCATCGGCTGAGGGACGCAAGGTCTCGTGCGCGTGACTCTCAGCCCCTGCTGCAGCCGGTGTTCGTGCAGAAGACGCATTCCCACCGTGCTCCACCTGCTGCTGTTCCACAGTCTGCTGGCTGGATGCACGCATCCCGAGTGCAGCCCTGTCCTGGCTATCTCCCGGGATACGCTGGGCTGTGTCCAGCACACCTGTGGCAGCAGCTGTCGGCGGCTGCTTCTCCTCTCCCATGTGGAAGGTGGCAGCAGAGGCCAAACGCAGAGCCTTCAGTACACTCTGCATCCCCAGCGCTCGCGAGATGGCCCTCATCCATCTCACCCGAGCCATCGTGTTGATGACTGCAGGTGCAGGAAGGCTTTGGGCGTGCTCTGGAGATCCTCCTGCTGCTGTTGTGTCCTCTGCGCCTCCTAGTTCCTGCTCCTGATGCTCCACTGCGTATTCAATTGGTTTCTGGACCACAAGCATGGCCTTCTTGACCACCTCAGTCTGGACGTAGGCCTTGTAGTCCAGGAATGCCGGAGCCTCAGTTCTGGCTCCGTGGCTCTCCCGGGCTGGCTTCTCTGCCCCTGCTGCAGTGGGTCTTGCTGCTGCTGACACATCCCCTCTGCGTTCCACGTCCTGCTGCTCCACGCTCTGCTGGACAGATGCACGCATCCCAAGCGCAGCCTCCTGCTGGGCTGTTCTCCTGATACGCTCGGCTGTGTCCAGCACATCCGTGGCATCAGCTGTGGGCTGCTTCTTCTCCTCTCCTGCGTCATAGGTGGCAGCAGAGGCCGAGCGCAGAGCCTGCAGCACTCTCCAGACCCCCAGCGCTCGTGCGTAAAGCCTCAGCCATCTCACCCGAGCCATCGTGTTGATGACTGCAGGTGCAGGAAGGCTGCGGGCACCCTCTGCAAGTCCTTCTGCTCCTCTTGATACTGGCTCCTGCTGCTCCTCTGGATATTCAAAGGCTTTCTGCACCATAAGCACAGCCTCCTTGACCACCTCCGTCTGGATATGGTCCTTGTAGTCCAGGAATGCCGGAGCATCAGCTGTTTGACTGTGCACGGCATGTCCGGGACTCTCTGTCCCTTCTGCTGGGGCCGTTACCCTCCTCCCCTCAGCAGTGCCTTCTTCCGGGTGCTCCCGTTCATCCGTGTGCGCCTGAGAGCCCCGGATCACAATTACAGCTTTGCTCGGGAGCTCGTCTCTCCTGTCTGGGGCTGTGTCCGGGAGAGCCAGGCCATCAGCTGTGGGGCTGTGCGGGCCACGTGCCGGCCTCGCTGATAACATAGGGTTAAATTGATTTCTAAAATAGCAAGGGCCCAAAAGCAGGGATCGGCTCCACTTGTGACCAGAATGTTATTCTGTGCTATTGTTCTAATTAAATGAAGTATAAAGCATAACTTTGCACAGGTGGTAGGGGGAGAGAAAGGGGGAACCTTGGTAGAATGCATAGGCCCTAAAGAATAAAGTTAGGTCAGGAGGATCTGTACCGATATAATCATTAGCAAGACGCATGCTAGAATTGTCAATTGTAATATCAGTTTGGTAACTAAATATGATTATTTTCTCTAACCAGAATCTTGAGCAAGAATCACACAGACTATTGTTCCTCGGGATGGAATCAATGGAACAATGGGGTTTAATGATTAACACGAATCCTTATGTAACAATAAAGGTATAAAATTGTAACCATGAAGCATGTTGAACAAGCCGAGATCTGGGTCGTCCAAGACCCCCGGCTTCCAGAGCTCTGAAATAAAGCACCGCATACAATTTCGCGATTGTGTGTCCTTTCCTCGGCTAACATTTTGGCGACCCAAGATGGGACCTTGTGAGCGCTGCTGAGGACCTCCCAACCCGATCACGCTCCAGCCGGCACCGAGGGATTCTCGGGGAGCCCATCGCGCCGGGACCCCCCGCCGCTCACAACGTCCCCTGGGAATGAGGTAAGGTGCTTTATTATTTGGTTTGGTATGGGGTGCCTGCCTGTTAGACGCGGCGAAAGCTGCGCGTGGTTGGGCTAAGGAATTCCTGGTATTGCCTAGGCAGCCGTCCGTCAGTCAATTGCGAAAGCATTGCAGGTTCGGCAGTGGTGGTTTTATGTAGTAATAATGGAGAAGCTAAGAGGATTAAAAGGGGTTTTGGGCAGCAATGCCCCCATCCCACATTCTTCTCCATTGGGTTGCCTGTTGGCACATTGGAAGGAAGGAAACTTTGGTCAAGAGTTACATAAGGATAAGTTGATTGATTATTGTACTGTGTGGTGGCCTGAGTACATTTTGCCTGATAACCAGAGATGGCCGGAAAATGGGTCTTTACAACTGGAACTTATATCACAACTGATGACACATTGTAAATGAGAGTCAAAACTTGATGAATTGCCATACATAGATATTTTCTTTTATTTAAAAGAGAAACCGGCATGGTTGGTGGAATGTGGAATACAAGCACTGGTCTTAGAAAATAATCATTGTTTGGCTTGCGTCCAAGATAAGTGTTGTGTAGAACACCTGGTTTTGGGAAAAAAGGGGGGAGATGATTTGGAAGCTGATTTATTTGTAGGACCCACTGCCCCTACCAACACTCCCTCAGCATTAAGTTCCACTCCACTTACTCTCACCCCACTTGATTCTGTTTCCTCTGCCCTGCTTGCACCTATCCAAAATGCTTCTCCTGGCTATCCCCCTTCTCTGCTGACACTTGCTCAAAGATTTATCCCTCTACCGACTTTCCTCTCCCACCTACGCCTATGCCATCGGCTCCTGTCCCCTATCCCCAATCCTCTGCCAGAGTTGCCCACTGTTTCTATCCCTGACAACGATCAGGATTTGACTGTGGGGCGAGGATGAAGGGGAGGGAGATGCAGAAGGAACAGAACGGAAAGCAGTGATAGTGGAGAGGATAGCTCAGATGCAGCCAGGAAATATACTGGTCTTCAGATAGATAGTGAGCAAGCAAAGATTCAGCTCGCCTTTATTTTCTAGACCAATCACAGGAAGACATTAGAAAAAGTTACAGAAACTGGAAAGCGGAAAGTTAAAAAGTTTGGACAAGCTTTTAGAGGTGGCGATGACGTGGTGGCAGAACCGGTCGGGACAGTAATAGAGGTGGTTTTGGCAGAGGCTGTGGAGTATTAAGAATAAATAAATTAGAAGGACATTGAAAGCGAGAGTGCCCAAACTGGTTTAGTCAGTATGTTCAGCCTCAGTTGGATAGCATAGTCAGAGTCATGGATCTGTGAGGGGAAGCCAGAATCAAAGAAACAGATGGTCACTCTGCGCTTAGAAGGGAAAGATGTCACTTTTCTTGTAGATATTCCATATTAAATTATGTAGAAGGGCAGATTGGGGAGAAATTGATTGTAATTATTGGAGCCACAGGGAAGGAGGGGATACGGCCATTCCTGCAACCTCTAGATCTAAGCTTTGGAAATAAAACTTTAACACATGAATTTTTATATATACCTGGGTGTTCAGCTCTGCTCTTGGGGTGTGATTTTCTGGCAGCTCTAGAGGCAGTGATTACTTTTGAGAATGGTGAACTTGTAATGAGGATACCTGAGTCTGAAGCAGGAAAGATTTTAATGGTAAAAGAGAAACCAACTCCCAATATTCCTAAAGAAGTAGAAGCAGCAGTGATTCCCTCTGTGTGGGAAATGGATATACTAAGGAAATCTAAATTGGCACAGCCAGTACAGGTAGAATTGAAGAAAGGAGCAAGTGCCATGCAAATTAAACAATATCCTATCAAGACAGAAGCACGACAGGGAATAGCAAAAATCATTGATAAATTCCTAAAGTACCAAATTCCAGAAGAATGTGAATTAAAATACAATACTGCAAAATTCCCAGTAAAGAAATCTAATGGTGAGTATAGACTTGTACAAGATTTAAGGGGCATAAATGAGATAACTAAAAAGACATTCATCTAGTAGTTGCTAATCCTTATACGTTGCTAGCATCTGTGAAAGAGACATACAAATGGTTTACTGTAATTGATTTAAAATATGCCTTTTTCTGCATACCCCTTGACCAAGCTAGTAGGAAACTATTTGCCTTTGGGTGGGAACATCCAGAAAGTGGAAGAAAGACCCAGCTCACCTGGACTCAATTACCGATGAAGTACAAGAACTCCCCCACCCTGTTTGGGAGTCAATTGGAGAAGGAACTGGAAATCTGGACTAAAGGACAGGTGCCAAGCGACCAATACCTAATACTTCAGTATGTATGTGAAATTTTGATTGCAACTGAGGAAGAAGCAACTTGCATAAAGGTAACAACTGAGATTTTAAATTCATTGGGAATGGGAGGATATAAGGTGTCCAGAGAAAAGCACAAATTGCCCAACAGACTGTGATCTATTTGGGATGCAAAATCTCACAAGGGCAAAGAAAACTAGGTACTAATTGTATCCAAGCTCTTTGTGCCATTCCAGAACCCCAGAATCTACATGAGCTGCGGATTTTCCCTGGGATGACTGGGTGGTGTCGCTTATGGATCATGGACTATGGACTGATTGCGAAACCTCTGTATGAGGCCCAGAAGATGCAATCATTCACCTGGGGAAGACCACAGAGAGAGGCCTTCCAGAAATTGAAGGAAGCACTGACGACTGCTCCTGCTCTAGGGTTACCTGATCTGTCCAAAAACTTTCAGCTGTATGTACATGAAAGGCAGCGACTGGCACTGGGAGTCCTGACTCAACGACTGGGAAGCTGGAAAAGGCCGGTGGGTTACTTTTCCAAACAACTCGACAACGTAAGTGCTGGGTGGCCTTCATGTCTACGGGCAGTGGCAGCTACCGTTCTGCTGATACAAGAGGCCAGGAAGCTCACGATGGGAAGACACATAGATGTCTTCGTACCGTATATGGTGACTACGGTCCTGGAGCAGAAAGGGGGCCATTGGCTCTCTCCAAGCAGAATGATGAAATTCCAGGTAACCCTGACTGAGCAGGATGACGTGACTCTGAAAACTACTAACCTTTTGAATCCAGCCTCGTTTCTAGGTACCACAGCTGAGGAAGGCCCATTAGAACATGACTGTGTGGAGGTAATCGAGTACACCTATGCAGCAAGAGCAGACTTGAAAGACATCCCTCTAGAACAGCCAGAATGGGAACTATTCACAGATGGAAGCAGCTTTATGGAAAATGGAATCAGATACGCTGGATATGCGGTAACCACAGTTGATAGGGTAGTGGAGGCAAAAGCATTACCACCAAGTACTTCAGCTCAGAGGGCAGAACTGGTCACACTAACCAGAGCCCTAGAATTGAGCAAAGGAAAGACAGTCAACATATGGACTGACTCAAAATATGCCTTTGGAGTAGTACATGTACATGGTGCCTTATGGAAGGAGAGGGGACTGCTATCCTCTCAAGGCACACGGATTAAACATCAGGATGCAGTCCTGCAATTAATAAGTGCAGTACAGAAACCTGAACAGGTAGCGATTATGCACTGCAAAGCACATCAGCCAGGTAACTCCAGAATCTGTGAGGGAAATTGAAAAGCAGATTGGACAGCCCGCCAGGTGGCACGAGAAGTACAGACAACAATGGCACTAATACCGTTGAAATTTAATGTATCTCAATTCAATTTGCCTCCCCAGCCAAAGTACACGGTGGAAGACGACAGGTTAGCATGTCTGCTGGAAGCACAGAAGAACTCAGAAGGGTGGTATGTAACTGCACAAGGGCAAATAGTGGTACCCCCCCTTGGTAATGAGAGAAATTTTACAAATAAAACATAATGAGTGTCACTGGGGTGCAGAGGCATTGGTAGCATTGGTAAAACAACACCTAATCTCCTCACAGATGCAAACAATGGCAAAATCAATAATGTCAAAGTGTGAGATATGCTTAAAGAACAATCCAGTGGCTAGACGACAGGCACGGTTAGGGAAAATTCAGATAGGAATAGAACCAAGAAATTATTGGCAGGTAGATTTTGCAGAACTACCCAGAGCTCGGGGATACAAACATCTGTTAGTAGGGGTTGACGCATTTTCTGGATGGCCAGAAGTCCTTCCCTGTCGCACCAATCAAGCAAAAGAAATAGTTAAGTGGTTACTGCAGGAGATCATTTCTAGATTTGGGGTGCCCCTAGGGATATCATCAGACAGAAGTTTACATTTTATAGCTACAGTGGTACAGGAAGTAAGTAGATTATTAGGAATATTTTGGGACTTCCACACACCATATGAATCTCCTAACCCTAATGCAAATGTACATATCATGATGTGTATAATTATGTTCTGTCTCTTGGGAGAACTTTAGCTCAGCTCCAAAGTGTCCTTGTGTAGAATAAGCCACTAACTCTCGAGAATCCAGTCCATGATATCGAACCAGGAGATGAGGTGTACATCAGAGCCTGGAAGGAAGAACCATTGAAAGAGAAGTGGACTGGCCCTCATCAGGTACTGCTAACCATCTTTACAGCAGTCAAAGTGGCTGGAGTCGAACCCTGGATACACTACACTCGAGTGAAGAAGGCTGATCGAAGAGTTAAATAGTGGACTGTGCAAACTGTGGAACCAACGAAGCTGAGGATAAAACATCTGTAATTGTTTTTAATGGTATCAGTAACTATGCTCATGCTCATGCTTATATCGTGGTTAATGTTAATTCTATGGATTCTAATGTCACCAGTAGGGAATGCTGTTGCTTTGGGATATGGAATGCAACAAGGTCGATCAACTGCTCTTCATTCTAGGATGAAGAGAGAAGTGCAAACAGAGACACAGGTAATAGAAGCTCCTAATACAATTCGGGCTGAAAATGTGATGATTGGATTGGTTAAAGACTTTGCCAAAATGCAAAATACTAGTAGAATAACAGCCTGCCTGCCAATACCAATGGCAGCAGGGGACCCTGTAAGTTGGGGAATTATAACATCAAATTTACCTGATATAAAAGGGAACAAAACAGTTAAATGTAAACAAGTGCCAGAGTCAAGGATTGTGCTTAAAGAGTACTGGAAGATAACAGAAAGAGCTTATATGAAAACCCTGAGGAAAAAGGACTGTAAGTTAAGTCATGGACAGGTGGGAAAACTGGTAGAATGGTGGGTTAAGGATGAAGACCTTGCAAAGTGGGAATGCTGGTTACCACACTACCAAAAGGTTAAGGACAATGCTACAGAAACCACTGTGGTATGGAGGTGTGAGGAGAAAGAATGGAAAGGTCTAGAGCCCTGGGACAGTGCATGGTCTGTGAGTATACTCCAGAAATTCCAATATATGGCAGGCACTCCCTGGTGCATTAAATGGAAAGGTCCCGAGAATGATACAGACCCAGCAGTAACGAATACTGAAACTAGCAGTAGAAGGGAAACAAATAAAGTAGATTGGTGGGCATGTGATAAGATTTATGACTGCACTTCTGATGACCTGGAAATAAAACACTGGTCACCATTGGCAATAGCTTTACGAATTGGTTGTGGTTGCAGAGGGATCAGACATAAACAAGGTAAGATAGACTCTAAGATTGTGGTGGGATGTAGCAGGAGTACGATCCGGAGTCCGGGACAATTTGTATGGGCAACAAGTGATGGTAGATGGATGACACACCTGCCAGTGGACGGGGAAGTAAAAGAAATTACCATGGGTCTCCCTACTTTATGTCCCATTTGGAAAAGGTCCCCATTTAATGGGAGCCATGAGTTCTTGCAAATCAGGACAAAGCGAGATGTCCCAGATAGTGAAGATCAAGATGATACCTGGCAAGAACCCTCTAGTGGAGTAAAGCTTGGATGGGCCCTGGAATCTTTGTTTGGCCCTGTTGCAAGCTATCAAAATAGGGAAATGTTATATAGGCTCACAGGTCAGGTAGATAGACTAGCCAGGGTTACGAGAGAAGGATTCAGAGAACTCAATATGCAATTACAAGCCACTACCAAAATGACCCTACAAAATCGATTGGCTCTAGACATGCTACTTTTAAAAGAGCATGGAGTGTGTGGATATTTAAAAGGACAAATTGACCACTGCTGCGTCCACATCCCAAATGTAACTGCAGATGTAGAATATGATATTAGTCAAATAAAACATATAGAACATGAGGTACAAGAGGAGCAAAAGGATTTAGCTACTACTTGGTTAGACAAAATCTTTAACAAGTTGGGATGGAATGTGAGTTCATGGGTAAAATCTATCCTTGAGAACTTGATAATTTTACTAATCATATTTTTAGTGATTTGGTTAGCTTTTAGAATCCTGAAGAGAGAAATACAGAAAAGGACATCCTGGAACAGAACAATAATGAAGACATTGACACGAGACAAGACCCCACATCCAGCGCCTGCAGTCCATAACAACTTCCACCATGGGGCCCACGTCAACCATGGATTTGAAGACGAACATCCAGTATAGATACAAAAGATGAATGGACTGTAATTCTGTGAAAGCATTTGCATAGTAGAATGAAAATACTTTCAAAGGGGGGAATGATAACATAGGGTTAAATTGATTTCTAAAATAGCAAGGGCCCAAAAGCAGGGATCGGCTCCACTTGTGACCAGAATGTTATTCTGTGCTATTGTTCTAATTAAATGAAGTATAAAGCATAACTTTGCACAGGTGGTAGGGGGAGAGAAAGGGGGAACCTTGGTAGAATGCATAGGCCCTAAAGAATAAAGTTAGGTCAGGAGGATCTGTACCGATATAATCATTAGCAAGACGCATGCTAGAATTGTCAATTGTAATATCAGTTTGGTAACTAAATATGATTATTTTCTCTAACCAGAATCTTGAGCAAGAATCACACAGACTATTGTTCCTCGGGATGGAATCAATGGAACAATGGGGTTTAATGATTAACACGAATCCTTAT
This sequence comes from Zosterops lateralis, assembly GCF_965231275.1. Classification (NCBI taxonomy): domain Eukaryota; kingdom Metazoa; phylum Chordata; class Aves; order Passeriformes; family Zosteropidae; genus Zosterops; species Zosterops lateralis. The sequence continues at coordinate 65,836,757 of NC_139800.1, read as the reverse complement.
GTAACAATAAAGGTATAAAATTGTAACCATGAAGCATGTTGAACAAGCCGAGATCTGGGTCGTCCAAGACCCCCGGCTTCCAGAGCTCTGAAATAAAGCACCGCATACAATTTCGCGATTGTGTGTCCTTTCCTCGGCTAACATCGCTGCCCCTGCTGCTCCGGCTCTTACGGCCGGAGTTCCATCTCTGCTGTGCTCCTGCTCTTCCGTCTCCTTGAGTCCCTGGATTGCAACAGCAGCCTTGCTCAGGACCTCACTGCTGATGTATTTTGCTGTGTCTGGCAGATCCTGCGCACAGGCTGTGGGCTGCTGCTGCTCCTGCTTTCCTCTCCTGAGCGTTGCAGTGGAGGGCCTGCGCAGAGCCCTTGGGGCACTCTTGAAGACGGACGTCCGTCTCTCTCGAGCCAGGGCATCGATGACTGTGGGTGAAGGAGATCTGAAGGCAGGTCCTGCGGGGCTTCCTGCTTCTCTTGCTTCCTTCACGCTCACTTGCAGCTCTGGCTCTGCTTCCACCAGCTGCTGGCCAGGACCCTGTGTCACAGGCTGCTCCTTGTCCAGGCCCTCCGCCCTGACGGACTGGGCTGGCTCTGGCAGAACCTCTTCGCAGCCTGTGGGGTGCGGCCTGTCTTGCCCTCCTTTGCCTTGGGCGGCAAGTAAGGCCTTATGTAGAAGGCTCAGGGCCTTCTCGCACCACACCTGGCTCCCTTCAGCCAGGGCCTCCAGGAAGGCAGAGAAAGGGATGCTGTAGCTGAGGGCCTGGCCTGGGTCTGGGCCAGCTGCTGCCTGCTCCCCTGCCACAGAGGGCTCTTCCTGAGCTACTGGCGTGACAATGGCTCTGCTGCCTGCTCCTTCCCGCTCTTCATCTGGGGGACGTTCCTTCTCCTGACGTGCTTCCAGTCTCCCACTTTCTACTGCTCCCTCATCTGTGCCACAGCTGGGACCCTCCTTCTTGGGACCAGCGTGGGAGTCTTTGCTGTCCTGCAGGTCCAAGGATTTGACAAGGGCATGGGCAGGAGATGACCCAATGTCATCTCTCCCTTGGCACAGCTCTGTGCCTCTTGCACCTTGCCATTCCTCTTCCTTGGACGGCTCAACATCAAGGGCATCTTCCCACTCCTCTTCCTCAGACAGCTCTGCACCAATGGCATCTTCACACTCCTGCTCCTTGGCCCAGGCTGCTGCCTCGTTGCCTGCACCTTGGGCTCCCGGCCGCTCCAGCAGCACCTGCTGGTTTATGGAGCCCTCAGGGAACCTCCTACGTGTCACCTGCGGCCGCCGTGCTGCGGCGTGGCCCATCGTCCACGGCAGGCTTGTGGTCCTGCCCTGTCCGGTCTCGGGACATCCCCTTCTGTCGTTGGCACTCACCTGCCCAGGTGTGTCACTGAGAGCCCCAGGGCGCCTCCGTGAGGAATCCTGTCCTTGGCCCTGTGGCTGGCTGTCCTCCAGGCCATCCCGCTGCTGCGGCAGGCGGTGGGCCCGGAGGCTCCTGTCCGGCGCCTCTGAAGGCCTCCTGGTGAAGGACACGATGACCTCCTTCAAAACAGGCCTCTGCCTCCTGTGCCCCCACAGCCATGAAGGGCTTTGGCGGCACTCGATGTGCACCGACAGCCCTGCTGGTTCCTGCTGTGGTGCTTTTTGCCGGTGGCCTGTCCCTGCATCTGCATCCCTGCTCGGGGAAGCTGATACAGACACGCGGCCTGCCTGAGCCGGCACCACTGCCGGCTGCTTCTCCTCCATGCTGGCCTGTGGCGTCCTCTGCCGCAGACCTGTCGCTGTCACCCTGGAGAGCTGCTGCCTGACCAGAGAGCTGCTCTCCTTGGACTGGGCACACCAGAGCTCGGCGCTCCTTAGATACCTGTCGGGGCGGGGCCCCGCATCACAATGGCCTCTGCTTACTACGGCCCACCGCATCACAGCACGCGGGGCCGCCGTCACACGTGGCCGCTGTCACACACGGCCACACCCCAGCTGGGCCCTTCTCTTCTCTAATGTGGTCTTAGGAAAGACAATGAAGATTTCAACGGCGCGTGAACAAGCTGAGATGAAACATACAGCTTTTGTTCCTTTTGCATTTCTACTGTGCTACCTGTTGGCTCAGCATGAAGGACCCAAGTTATCAACAGTCCTGACGTTCCGGAAAGGTTGAAGAGGAAGGACTGGCCGTTATTTAATCACGTCTTTGTCCAACAAACATTCCTCAGCTGTGAGCAGCAGACAAAATGAGTTTGATTTCAGAAGCGAGAAGTCCTCAGGTAGAGCTTGGGGCCATGACTATAGAATGAGACATCTCGTCCTCCGTGTGCTCCTGCCTCTGGAGTTCACTTCTTCCTTTGGTCTTTCCAGCCACTTGCAAGCTTTTTCCTGATTCTCCGTGACACCCACTCAGTCCAAGTCAAAGTTTGTAAGAGAAGCCCTTTCACTAGACACAAAATGCAAAAAGGACCCCCTTGCTACTTAAACTCCTCCTCAGAGAGGGGTCAAGGTGCATCTCAATTCAATCTCAGCCCTACTTTTAATCAATGCTTTATGCGCAAATGATTGTACAGCTGTAACACAACCATTGTACGTTATACCATTATACATTATACAACACAACTGTTGATTTGTCCAACACAATTAAAGATGGCAAACCACAATTGATTTTAAAATGTTGCAATAATGCTAGTTACCAGACAACAAATACTTCCATCAGAATTGCTTACCATACACTAGAGGTAGCCAGAACTACTCCTGTAATGCACTAGTGTTGAAGCACTGATACAGCACTAAGGCTAGCAAAAACCATTCTTCACTAGAGATTGGCGTTACTCACTCATATGAACTACCAGGGGCAAATCTCTCTGACTCAGCCTCCGGGAGCAGCCGTGAGGTGCACCCACACTCAAGGGAAGGATTTTCACACACCTTAGGGGTCTATGCTACAAGTCTTCATAGGAAAACTTCATGCTGGTTTTACAGCATGACATAATTGACGGGCAGTCATAGATATTTTTAGACTATCTCTTGCCAGAATTACTCAGCAATATATGCTTTTTTCTCTTTTTATTTTTTTTTTCGTTTCTCGTTCCCTTTTTTCTTCTCCTTTCTTTTTTTTTTTTTTTTTTCCGCCTTTATTCTCCCCCCCAGAAAGAGGTGTAATCAGCTCTTTGGTTTTTTCTCTTCAACATTTCCAGCTCTCCCTATCAGGGCCTAGCATGGCCTTGCACTGGGTCTGATAGTTGCTCAAGGAGACCTCAGCATCAGCAGATCCTCTTTGTTCACTCTCGTCACTCAAGAGCAGACCCTGCTTGCTCAATGCATCACTGAACAGCAGGCCCTCCTTGCTCAGTTCATCACTGACAGCATGTAAATTTGACCAAGTTCAAGCTGCTGTATCTGGGCTTAGGCTGAGCATCCTGCTGCAGGCTGACATTTAGAAAGCTTTTTAGAGGTAGAAGTTCAACTAATTTTTAAACTATTAAGAGTTCCTTATCCCACTTTTACGGGACTGTCTACGCTACGTTTTTAAACACTCTGCCTGACATACTTCATTTGAACTTTCCTTCATCTCCTCCTTATGCGTTATGCATTGGATACCTCTGGATGCCAGGCTGTGTGCAGCACAACAACCTTGCCAGCAGAACTAACCAGCCAGGTCATTGTAGTTATGACGACAAACCTTTTAGGGTATCATCTGGTACCTCTGGACTTCTTGTGTGCGTATCTTGTGTGCAGACAGATAGAATGCTGAGCCTGAAACAGTATCCATCACACAGAATCCACCAGGATTCACCCCGCCGTTCCTCCAGTGCAGCAAATTGTGCAGCAAATGTGCATCCACAAGTGCAGTGACACAGGAAGCTCCTAAATGTGCTTGACAGTATAAACACTCTTGTCTGTTCTCTAAGAAAACAACCAGGTTCTTGTACATTCGGGCGAAAAAAAGTTCCGGCAGACTTCCAAACATTCGGAAAACGTGCATTTATTGCTCTGGTTCTGCTATGTGGGACACTTCTGTAGCACTTGAGTAGGGCTAAGGAAGTGAGTTTTACCTACATCAGAACACTGGTTTTTATACTAGAGAAATATGTCGGCAGTGTAGACAAACCTGACATACCAGTAACATATTTACAAATGATGCTTAAATAATCTATGGGCTGAGACTAACTAACTGCTAGGAGTGCTTTCTACATAAATATATATGAAAATATACGTGTGTGTGTGTGTGTGTGTGTGTGTACAGTATGTATGTATCTACATATGTGGGTATATAGGAATAAAGGTACAGAGAGATGTGTATCTATAGGGGTCTGTGTGTGTATATATGAAGGTCATTATCACTATATGTGATACATAGATACATAAGATAGGCCATCACAGCCCTACAATGTGCTGTAAGTAACTGACTACTAGAGGTGCATTATACACTTGCATATAGATATAGGTATATGTGTATATAGAAATATCTACACATGGCCATATGTGTGCATCTATAAATAGAGCCATATCTACAAAAGTATAGCTAGGTGTATAAATCTATCTAGGTTCTTATCCACTAAAATCCTACAAAATAGGAAGATACAAAAAAAAAAAAACAAACACAAAAAGGTTGGGAAACCCACTGATGCCACACTCTGCTCTTTCCAGCAAAGGTGGGTCATGCACTGTGGGGCTGTGTGGGGCACATGCCAGGCTCTCCACCTCTGCCTGCTCTTGCCTCCTCCTTGCTTCCTTCCTGCTTCAGTGGTTCTTTTGGCTTTTCAAATGGTTCCTGCACCATAAGCACAGCCTTCTGAACCACCTCCGTCAGGAGGAAGTCTTTGTCTTTGTAGTCCAGGAATACCGGAGCATCAGCTGTCGGACTGTGCACGGTATCTCCTGGCCTCTCTGCCCCTTCTGCTTAGGCTGGCACGTACTGGGCTGTCCCCAGGAGAACCAGGCCATCAGCTCGGGGGCTGTGCAGGACACAGCCAGGGCTCTCTGTCCGCTACTCTGGCTTTTGCTCCCATCGCCTTGTCTACACTCTTTTCCTGCTCCCACGCTTCTGCTGTCTCCTAAAGGGCCTCTGGATCACAAGCACAGCCTTCTTCAACGTGCCAGCATGCGTGTAGTCAGCTGCATTCAAGAAGACTGGCTCATCGGCTGAGGGACGCAAGGTCTCGTGCGCGTGACTCTCAGCCCCTGCTGCAGCCGGTGTTCGTGCAGAAGACGCATTCCCACCGTGCTCCACCTGCTGCTGTTCCACAGTCTGCTGGCTGGATGCACGCATCCCGAGTGCAGCCCTGTCCTGGCTATCTCCCGGGATACGCTGGGCTGTGTCCAGCACACCTGTGGCAGCAGCTGTCGGCGGCTGCTTCTCCTCTCCGATGTGGAAGGTGGCAGCAGAGGCCAAACGCAGAGCCTTCAGTACACTCTGCATCCCCAGCGCTCGCGAGATGGCCCTCATCCATCTCACCCGAGCCATCGTGTTGATGACTGCAGGTGCAGGAAGGCTTTGGGCGTGCTCTGGAGATCCTCCTGCTGCTCTTGAGTCCTCTGCGCCTCCTAGTTCCTGCTCCTGATGCTCCTCTGGGTATTAAATTGGTTTCTGGACCACAAGCATGGCCTTCTTGACCACCTCAGTCTGGACGTAGGCCTTGTAGTCCAGGAATGCCGGAGCCTCAGTTCTGGCTCCGTGGCTCTCCCGGGCTGGCTTCTCTGCCCCTGCTGCCGTGGGTCTTGCTGCTGCTGACACATCCCCACTGCGTTCCACGTCCTGCTGCTCCACGCTCTGCTGGACAGATGCACGCATCCCAAGCGCAGCCTCCTGCTGGGCTGTTCTCCTGATACGCTCGGCTGTGTCCAGCACATCCGTGGCATCAGCTGTGGGCTGCTTCTTCTCCTCTCCTGCGTCATAGGTGGCAGCAGAGGCCGAGCGCAGAGCCTGCAGCACTCTCCAGACCCCCAGCGCTCGTGCGTAAAGCCTCAGCCATCTCACCCGAGCCATCGTGTTGATGACTGCAGGTGCAGGAAGGCTGCGGGCACCCTCTGCAAGTCCTTCTGCTCCTCTTGATACCGGCTCCTGCTGCTCCTCTGGATATTCAAAGGGTTTCTGCACCATAAGCACAGCCTCCTTGACCACCTCCGTCTGGATATGGTCCTTGTAGTCCAGGAATGCCGGAGCATCAGCTGTTTGACTGTGCACGGCATGTCCGGGACTCTCTGTCCCTTCTGCTGGGGCCGTTACCCTCCTCCCCTCAGCAGTGCCTTCTTCCGGGTCCTCCCGTTCATCCGTGTGCGCCTGAGAGCCCCGGATCACAATTCCAGCTTTGCTCGGGAGCTCGTCTCTCCTGTCTGGGGCTGTGTCCGGGAGAGCCAGGCCATCAGCTGTGGGGCTGTGCGGGCCACGTGCCGGCCTCGCTGCCCCTGCTGCTCCGGCTCTTACGGCCGGAGTTGCATCTCTGCTGTGCTCCTGCTCTTCCGTCTCCTTGAGTCCCTGGATTGCAACAGCAGCCTTGCTCAGGACCTCACTGCTGATGTATTTTGCTGTGTCTGGCAGATCCTGCGCACAGGCTGTGGGCTGCTGCTGCTCCTGCTTTCCTCTCCTGAGCGTTGCAGTGGAGGGCCTGCGCAGAGCCCTTGGGGCACTCTTGAAGACGGACGTCCGTCTCTCTCGAGCCAGGGCATCGATGACTGTGGGTGAAGGAGATCTGAAGGCAGGTCCTGCGGGGCTTCCTGCTTCTCTTGCTTCCTTCACGCTCACTTGCAGCTCTGGCTCTGCTTCCACCAGCTGCTGGCCAGGACCCTGTGTCACAGGCTGCTCCTTGTCCAGGCCCTCCGCCCTGATGGACTGGGCTGGCTCTGGCAGAACCTCTTCGCAGCCTGTGGGGTGCGGCCTGTCTTGCCCTCCTTTGCCTTGGGCGGCAAGTAAGGCCTTATGTAGAAGGCTCAGGGCCTTCTCGCACCACACCTGGCTCCCTTCAGCCAGGGCCTCCAGGAAGGCAGAGAAAGGGATGCTGTAGGTGAGGGCCTGGCCTGGGTCTGGGCCAGCTGCTGCCTGCTCCCCTGCCACAGAGGGCTCTTCCTGAGCTACTGGCGTGACAATGGCTCTGCTGCCTGCTCCTTCCCGCTCTTCATCTGGGGGACGTTCCTTCTCCTGACGTGCTTCCAGTCTCCCACTTTCTACTGCTCCCTCATCTGTGCCACAGCTGGGACCCTCCTTCTTGGGACCAGCGTGGGAGTCTTTGCTGTCCTGCAGGTCCAAGGATTTGACAAGGGCATGGGCAGGAGATGACCCAGTGTCATCTCTCCCTTGGCACAGCTCTGTGCCTCTTGCACCTTGCCATTCCTCTTCCTTGGACGGCTCAACATCAAGGGCATCTTCCCACTCCTCTTCCTCAGACAGCTCTGCACCAATGGCATCTTCACACTCCTGCTCCTTGGCCCAGGCTGCTGCCTCGTTGCCTGCACCTTGGGCTCCCGGCCGCTCCAGCAGCACCTGCTGGTTTATGGAGCCCTCAGGGAACCTCCTACGTGTCACCTGCGGCCGCCGTGCTGCGGCGTGGCCCATCGTCCACGGCAGGCTTGTGGTCCTGCCCTGTCCGGTCTCGGGACATCCCCTTCTGTCGTTGGCACTCACCTGCCCAGGTGTGTCACTGAGAGCCCCAGGGCGCCTCCGTGAGGAATCCTGTCCTTGGCCCTGTGGCTGGCTGTCCTCCAGGCCATCCCGCTGCTGCGGCAGGCGGTGGGCCCGGAGGCTCCTGTCCGGCGCCTCTGAAGGCCTCCTGGTGAAGGACACGATGACCTCCTTCAAAACAGGCCTCTGCCTCCTGTGCCCCCACAGCCATGAAGGGCTTTGGCGGCACTCGATGTGCACCGACAGCCCTGCTGGTTCCTGCTGTGGTGCTTTTTGCCGGTGGCCTGTCCCTGCATCTGCATCCCTGCTCGGGGAAGCTGATACAGACACACGGCCTGCCTGAGCCGGCACCACTGCCGGCTGCTTCTCCTCCATGCTGGCCTGTGGCGTCCTCTGCCGCAGACCTGTCGCTGTCACCCTGGAGAGCTGCTGCCTGACCAGAGAGCTGCTCTCCTTGGACTGGGCACACCAGAGCTCGGCGCTCCTTAGATACCTGTCGGGGCGGGGCCCCGCATCACAATGGCCTCTGCTTACTACGGCCCACCGCATCACAGCACGCGGGGCCGCCGTCACACGTGGCCGCTGTCACACACGGCCACACCCCAGCTGGGCCCTTCTCTTCTCTTCTCTTCTCTTCTCTTCTCTTCTCTTCTCTTCTCTTCTCTTCTCTTCTCTTCTCTTCTCTTCTCTTCTCTTCTCTTCTCTTCTCTTCTCTAATGTGGTCTTAGGAAAGACAATGAAGATTTCAACGGCGCGTGAACAAGCTGAGATGAAACATACAGCTTTTGTTCCTTTTGCATTTCTACTGTGCTACCTGTTGGCTCAGCATGAAGGACCCACATTATCAACAGTCCTGACGTTCCGGAAAGGTTGAAGAGGAAGGACTGGCCGTTATTTAATCACGTCTTTGTCCAACAAACATTCCTCAGCTGTGAGCAGCAGACAAAATGAGTTTGATTTCAGAAGCGAGAAGTCCTCAGGCAGAGTTTGGGGCCATGACTATAGAATGAGACATCTCATCCTCCGTGTGCTCCTGCCTCTGGAGTTCACTTCTTCCTTTGGTCTTTCCAGCCACTTGCAAGCTTTTTTCTGATTCTCCGTGACATCCACTCAGTCCAAGTCAAAGTTTGTAAGAGAAGCCCTTTCACTAGACACAAAATGCAAAAAGGACCCCCTTGCTACTTAAACTCCTCCTCAGAGAGGGGTCAAGGTGCATCTCAATTCAATCTCAGCCCTACTTTTAATCAATGCTTTACGCGCAAATGATTGTACAGCTGTAACACAACCATTGTACGTTATACCATTATACATTATACAACACAACTGTTGATTTGTCCAACACAATTAAAGATGGCAAACCATAATTGATTTTAAAATGTTGCAATAATGCTAGTTACCAGACAACAAATACTTCCATCAGAATTGCTTACCATACACTAGAGGTAGCCAGAACTACTCCTGTAAAGCACTAGTGTTGAAGCACTGATACAGCACTAAGGCTAGCAAAACCATTCTTCACTAGAGATTGGCGTTACTCACTCATATGAACTACCAGGGGCAAATCTCTCTGACTCAGCCTCCGGGAGCAGCCGTGAGGTGCACCCACACTCAAGAGAAGGATTTTCACACACCTTAGGGGTCTATGCTAGAAGTCTTCATAGGAAAACTTCATGCTGGTTTTACAGCATGACATAATTGATGGGCAGTCATAGATATTTTTAGACTATCTCTTGCCAGAATTACTCAGCAATATATGCTTTTTCTCTTTTTATTTTTTTTTACTTTTTCATTCCCTTTTTTCTTCTCCTTTCTTTTTTTTTTTTTTTTTTTCCGCCTTTATTCTCCCCCCCAGAAAAAGGTGTAATCAGCTCTTTGGTTTTTTCTCTTCAACATTTCCAGCTCTCCCTATCAGGGCCTAGCATGGCCTTGCACTGGCTCTGATAGTTGCTCAAGGAGACCTCAGCATCAGCAGATCCTCTTTGTTCACTCTCGTCACTCAAGAGCAGACCCTGCTTGCTCAATGCATCACTGAACAGCAGGCCCTCCTTGCTCAGTTCATCACTGACAGCATGTAAATTTGACCAAGTTCAAGCTGCTGTATTTGGGCTTAGGCTGAGCATCCTGCTGCAGGCTGACATTTAGAAAGCTTTTTAGAGGTAGAAGTTCAACTAATTTTTAAACTATTAAGAGTTCCTTATCCCACTTTTACGGGACTGTCTACGCTACGTTTTTAAACACTCTGCCTGACATACTTCATTTGAACTTTCCTTCATCTCCTCCTTATGCGTTATGCATTGGATACCTCTGGATGCCAGGCTGTGTGCAGCAGAACAACCTTGCCAGCAGAACTAACCAGCCAGGTCATTGTAGTTATGACGACAAACCTTTTAGGGTATCATCTGGTACCTCTGGACTTCTTGTGTGCGTATCTTGTGTGCAGACAGATAGAATGCTGAGCCTGAAACAGTATCCATCACACAGAATCCACCAGGATTCACCCCGCCGTTCCTCCAGTGCAGCAAATTGTGCAGCAAATGTGCATCCACAAGTGCAGTGACACAGGAAGCTCCTAAATGTGCTTGACAGTATAAACACTCTTGTCTGTTCTCTAAGAAAACAACCAGGTTCTTGTACATTCGGGCGAAAAAAAGTTCCGGCAGACTTCCAAACATTCGGAAAACGTGCATTTATTGCTCTGGTTCTGCTATGTGGGACACTTCTGTAGCACTTGAGTAGGGGTAAGGAAGTGAGTTTTACCTACATCAGAACACTGGTTTTTATACTAGAGAAATATGTCGGCAGTGTAGACAAACCTGACATACCAGTAACATATTTACAAATGATGCTTAAATAATCTATGGGCTGAGACTAACTAACTGCTAGGAGTGCTTTCTACATATATATATATATGAAAATATAAGTGTGTGTGTACAGATATGTATGTATCTACATATGTGGGTATATAGGAAAACGTATATATGTATATAGAAATATCTACACATGGCCATATGTGTGCATCTATAAATGGAACTGTATCTACAAAGTATAGCTAGGTGTATAAATCTATCTAGGTTCTTATCCATTAAAATCCTACAAAATAGGAAGATACAAAAAAAAAAAAAAAAAAAAAAAGGTTGGGAAACCCACTGATGCCACACTCTGCTCTTTCCAGCAAAGGTGGGTCATGCACTGTGGGGCTGTGTGGGGCACATGCCAGGCTCTCCACCTCTGCCTGCTCTTGCCTCCTCCTTGCTTCCTTCCTGCTTCAGTGGTTCTTTTGGCTTTTCAAATGGTTCCTGCACCATAAGCACAGCCTTCTGAACCACCTCCGTCAGGAGGAAGTCTTTGTCTTTGTAGTCCAGGAATACCGGAGCATCAGCTGTCGGACTGTGCACGGTATCTCCTGGCCTCTCTGCCCCTTCTGCTTAGGCTGGCACGTACTGGGCTGTCCCCAGGAGAACCAGGCCATCAGCTCGGGGGCTGTGCAGGACACAGCCAGGGCTCTCTGTCCGCTACTCTGGCTTTTGCTCCCATCGCCTTGTCTACACTCTCTTCCTGCTCCCACGCTTCTGCTGTCTCCTAAAGGGCCTCTGGATCACAAGCACAGCCTTCTTCAACGTGCCAGCATGCGTGTAGTCAGCTGCATTCAAGAAGACTGGCTCATCGGCTGAGGGACGCAAGGTCTCGTGCGCGTGACTCTCAGCCCCTGCTGCAGCCGGTGTTCGTGCAGAAGACGCATTCCCACCGTGCTCCACCTGCTGCTGTTCCACAGTCTGCTGGCTGGATGCACGCATCCCGAGTGCAGCCCTGTCCTGGCTATCTCCCGGGATACGCTGGGCTGTGTCCAGCACACCTGTGGCAGCAGCTGTCGGCGGCTGCTTCTCCTCTCCGATGTGGAAGGTGGCAGCAGAGGCCAAACGCAGAGCCTTCAGTACACTCTGCATCCCCAGCGCTCGCGAGATGGCCCTCATCCATCTCACTTGAGCCAGCATTTGGATGACTGCAGGTGCAGGAAGGCTTTGGGCGTGCTCTGGAGATCCTCCTGCTGCTGTTGTGTCCTCTGCGCCTCCTAGTTCCTGCTCCTGATGCTCCTCTGGGTATTCAATTGGTTTCTGGACCACAAGCATGGCCTTCTTGACCACCTCAGTCTGGACGTAGGCCTTGTAGTCCAGGAATGCCGGAGCCTCAGTTCTGGCTCCGTGGCTCTCCCGGGCTGGCTTCTCTGCCCCTGCTGCAGTGGGTCTTGCTGCTGCTGACACATCCCCACTGCGTTCCACGTCCTGCTGCTCCACGCTCTGCTGGACAGATGCACGCATCCCAAGCGCAGCCTCCTGCTGGGCTGTTCTCCTGATACGCTCGGCTGTGTCCAGCACATCCGTGGCATCAGCTGTGGGCTGCTTCTTCTCCTCTCCTGCGTCATAGGTGGCAGCAGAGGCCGAGCGCAGAGCCTGCAGCACTCTCCAGACCCCCAGCGCTCGTGCGTAAAGCCTCAGCCATCTCAGCCGAGCCATCGTGTTGATGACTGCAGGTGCAGGAAGGCTGCGGGCACCCTCTGCAAGTCCTTCTGCTCCTCTTGATACCGGCTCCTGCTGCTCCTCTGGATATTCAAAGGCTTTCTGCACCATAAGCACAGCCTCCTTGACCACCTCCGTCTGGATATGGTCCTTGTAGTCCAGGAATGCCGGAGCATCAGCTGTTTGACTGTGCACGGCATGTCCGGGACTCTCTGTCCCTTCTGCTGGGGCCGTTACCCTCCTCCCCTCAGCAGTGCCTTCTTCCAGGTCCTCCCGTTCATCCGTGTGCGCCTGAGAGCCCCGGATCACAATTACAGCTTTGCTCGGGAGCTCGTCTCTCCTGTCTGGGGCTGTGTCCGGGAGAGCCAGGCCATCAGCTGTCGGGCTGTGCGGGCCACGTGCCGGCCTCGCTGCCCCTGCTGCTCCGGCTCTTACGGCCAGAGTTGCATCTCTGCTGTGCTCCTGCTCTTCCGTCTCCTTGAGTCCCTGGATTGCAACAGCAGCCTTGCTCAGGACCTCACTGCTGATGTATTTTGCTGTGTCTGGCAGATCCTGCGCACAGGCTGTGGGCTGCTGCTGCTCCTGCTTTCCTCTCCTGAGCGTTGCAGTGGAGGGCCTGCGCAGAGCCCTTGGGGCACTCTTGAAGACGGACGTCCGTCTCTCTCGAGCCAGGGCATCGATGACTGTGGGTGAAGGAGATCTGAAGGCAGGTCCTGCGGGGCTTCCTGCTTCTCTTGCTTCCTTCACGCTCACTTGCAGCTCTGGCTCTGCTTCCACCAGCTGCTGGCCAGGACCCTGTGTCACAGGGTGCTCCTTGTCCAGGCCCTCTGCCCTGATGGACTGGGCTGGCTCTGGCAGAACCTCTTCGCAGCCTGTGGGGTGCAGCCTGTCTTGCCCTCCTTTGCCTTGGGCGGCAAGTAAGGCCTTATGTAGAAGGCTCAGGGCCTTCTCGCACCACACCTGGCTCCCTTCAGCCAGGGCCTCCAGGAAGGCAGAGAAAGGGATGCTGTAGGTGAGGGCCTGGCCTGGGTCTGGGCCAGCTGCTGCCTGCTCCCCTGCCACAGAGGGCTCTTCCTGAGCTACTGGCGTGACAATGGCTCTGCTGCCTGCTCCTTCCCGCTCTTCATCTGGGGGACGTTCCTTCTCCTGACGTGCTTCCAGTCTCCCACTTTCTACTGCTCCCTCATCTGTGCCACAGCTGGGACCCTCCTTCTTGGCACCAGCGTGGGAGTCTTTGCTGTCCTGCAGGTCCAAGGATTTGACAAGGGCATGGGCAGGAGATGACCCAATGTCATCTCTCCCTTGGCACAGCTCTGTGCCTCTTGCACCTTGCCATTCCTCTTCCTTGGACGGCTCAACATCAAGGGCATCTTCCCACTCCTCTTCCTCAGACAGCTCTGCACCAATGGCATCTTCACACTCCTGCTCCTTGGCCCAGGCTGCTGCCTTGCTGCCTGCACCTTGGGCTCCTGGCCGCTCCAGCAGCACCTGCTGGTTTATGGAGCCCTCAGTGAACCTCCTACGTGTCACCTGCGGCCGCCGTGCTGCGGCGTGGCCCATCGTCCACGGCAGGCTTGTGGTCCTGCCCTGTCCTGTCTCGGGCCGTCCCCTTCTGTCGTTGGCACTCACCTGCCCAGGTGTGTCACTGAGAGCTCCAGGGCGCCTCCGTGAGGAATCCTGTCCTTGGCCCTGTGGCTGGCTGTCCTCCAGGCCATCCCGCTGCTGCGGCAGGCGGTGGGCCCGGAGGCTCCTGTCCGGCGCCTCTGAAGGCCTCCTGGTGAAGGACACGATGACCTCCTTCAAAACAGGCCTCTGCCTCCTGTGCCCCCACAGCCATGAAGGGCTTTGGCGGCACTCGATGTGCACCGACAGCCCTGCTGGTTCCTGCTGTGGTGCTTTTTGCCGGTGGCCTGTCCCTGTATCTGCATCCCTGCTCGGGGAAGCTGATACAGACACGCGGCCTGCCTGAGCCGGCACCACTGCCGGCTGCTTCTCCTCCATGCTGGCCTGTGGCGTCCTCTGCCGCAGACCTGTCGCTGTCACCCTGGAGAGCTGCTGCCTGACCAGAGAGCTGCTCTCCTTGGACTGGGCACACCAGAGCTCTGCGCTCCTTAGATACCTGTCGGGGCGGGGCCCCGCATCACAATGGCCTCTGCTTACTACGGCCCACCGCATCACAGCACGCGGGGCCGCCGTCACACGTGGCCGCCGTCACACACGGCCACACCCCAGCTGGGCCCTTCTCTTCTCTAATGTGGTCTTAGGAAAGACAATGAAGATTTCAACGGCGCGTGAACAAGCTGAGATGAAACATACGGCTTTTGTTCTTTTTGCATTTCTACTGTGCTACCTGTTGGCTCAGCATGAAGGACCCACATTATCAACAGTCCTGACGCTCCGGAAAGGTTGAAGAGGAAGGACTGGCCGTTATTTAATCACGTCTTTGTCCAACAAACATTCCTCAGCTGTGAGCAGCAGACAAAATGAGTTTGATTTCAGAAGCGAGAAGTCCTCAGGCAGAGCTTGGGGCCATGACTATAGAATGAGACATCTCGTCCTCCATGTGCTCCTGCCTCTGGAGTTCACTTCTTCCTTTGGTCTTTCCAGCCACTTGCAAGCTTTTTTCTGATTCTCCGTGACATCCACTCAGTCCAAGTCAAAGTTTGTAAGAGAAGCCCTTTCACTAGACACAAAATGCAAAAAGGACCCCCTTGCTACTTAAACTCCTCCTCAGAGAGGGGTCAAGGTGCATCTCAATTCAATCTCAGCCCTACTTTTAATCAATGCTTTATGCGCAAATGATTGTACAGCTGTAACACAACCATTGTACGTTATACCATTATACATTATACAACACAACTGTTGATTTGTCCAACACAATTAAAGATGGCAAACCACAATTGATTTTAAAATGTTGCAATAATGCTAGTTACCAGACAACAAATACTTCCATCAGAATTGCTTACCATACACTAGAGGTAGCCAGAACTACTCCTGTAAAGCACTAGTGTTGAAGCACTGATACAGCACTAAGGCTAGCAAAACCATTCTTCACTAGAGATTGGCGTTACTCACTCATATGAACTACCAGGGGCAAATCTCTCTGACTCAGCCTCCGGGAGCAGCCGTGAGGTGCACCCACACTCAAGAGAAGGATTTTCACACACCTTAGGGGTCTATGCTAGAAGTCTTCATAGGAAAACTTCATGCTGGTTTTACAGCATGACATAATTGATGGGCAGTCATAGATATTTTTAGACTATCTCTTGCCAGAATTACTCAGCAATATATGCTTTTTCTCTTTTTATTTTTTTTTACTTTTTCATTCCCTTTTTTCTTCTCCTTTCTTTTTTTTTTTTTTTTTTTCCGCCTTTATTCTCCCCCCCAGAAAAAGGTGTAATCAGCTCTTTGGTTTTTTCTCTTCAACATTTCCAGCTCTCCCTATCAGGGCCTAGCATGGCCTTGCACTGGCTCTGATAGTTGCTCAAGGAGACCTCAGCATCAGCAGATCCTCTTTGTTCACTCTCGTCACTCAAGAGCAGACCCTGCTTGCTCAATGCATCACTGAACAGCAGGCCCTCCTTGCTCAGTTCATCACTGACAGCATGTAAATTTGACCAAGTTCAAGCTGCTGTATTTGGGCTTAGGCTGAGCATCCTGCTGCAGGCTGACATTTAGAAAGCTTTTTAGAGGTAGAAGTTCAACTAATTTTTAAACTATTAAGAGTTCCTTATCCCACTTTTACGGGACTGTCTACGCTACGTTTTTAAACACTCTGCCTGACATACTTCATTTGAACTTTCCTTCATCTCCTCCTTATGCGTTATGCATTGGATACCTCTGGATGCCAGGCTGTGTGCAGCAGAACAACCTTGCCAGCAGAACTAACCAGCCAGGTCATTGTAGTTATGACGACAAACCTTTTAGGGTATCATCTGGTACCTCTGGACTTCTTGTGTGCGTATCTTGTGTGCAGACAGATAGAATGCTGAGCCTGAAACAGTATCCATCACACAGAATCCACCAGGATTCACCCCGCCGTTCCTCCAGTGCAGCAAATTGTGCAGCAAATGTGCATCCACAAGTGCAGTGACACAGGAAGCTCCTAAATGTGCTTGACAGTATAAACACTCTTGTCTGTTCTCTAAGAAAACAACCAGGTTCTTGTACATTCGGGCGAAAAAAAGTTCCGGCAGACTTCCAAACATTCGGAAAACGTGCATTTATTGCTCTGGTTCTGCTATGTGGGACACTTCTGTAGCACTTGAGTAGGGGTAAGGAAGTGAGTTTTACCTACATCAGAACACTGGTTTTTATACTAGAGAAATATGTCGGCAGTGTAGACAAACCTGACATACCAGTAACATATTTACAAATGATGCTTAAATAATCTATGGGCTGAGACTAACTAACTGCTAGGAGTGCTTTCTACATATATATATATATGAAAATATAAGTGTGTGTGTACAGATATGTATGTATCTACATATGTGGGTATATAGGAAAACGTATATATGTATATAGAAATATCTACACATGGCCATATGTGTGCATCTATAAATGGAACTGTATCTACAAAGTATAGCTAGGTGTATAAATCTATCTAGGTTCTTATCCATTAAAATCCTACAAAATAGGAAGATACAAAAAAAAAAAAAAAAAAAAAAAGGTTGGGAAACCCACTGATGCCACACTCTGCTCTTTCCAGCAAAGGTGGGTCATGCACTGTGGGGCTGTGTGGGGCACATGCCAGGCTCTCCACCTCTGCCTGCTCTTGCCTCCTCCTTGCTTCCTTCCTGCTTCAGTGGTTCTTTTGGCTTTTCAAATGGTTCCTGCACCATAAGCACAGCCTTCTGAACCACCTCCGTCAGGAGGAAGTCTTTGTCTTTGTAGTCCAGGAATACCGGAGCATCAGCTGTCGGACTGTGCACGGTATCTCCTGGCCTCTCTGCCCCTTCTGCTTAGGCTGGCACGTACTGGGCTGTCCCCAGGAGAACCAGGCCATCAGCTCGGGGGCTGTGCAGGACACAGCCAGGGCTCTCTGTCCGCTACTCTGGCTTTTGCTCCCATCGCCTTGTCTACACTCTCTTCCTGCTCCCACGCTTCTGCTGTCTCCTAAAGGGCCTCTGGATCACAAGCACAGCCTTCTTCAACGTGCCAGCATGCGTGTAGTCAGCTGCATTCAAGAAGACTGGCTCATCGGCTGAGGGACGCAAGGTCTCGTGCGCGTGACTCTCAGCCCCTGCTGCAGCCGGTGTTCGTGCAGAAGACGCATTCCCACCGTGCTCCACCTGCTGCTGTTCCACAGTCTGCTGGCTGGATGCACGCATCCCGAGTGCAGCCCTGTCCTGGCTATCTCCCGGGATACGCTGGGCTGTGTCCAGCACACCTGTGGCAGCAGCTGTCGGCGGCTGCTTCTCCTCTCCGATGTGGAAGGTGGCAGCAGAGGCCAAACGCAGAGCCTTCAGTACACTCTGCATCCCCAGCGCTCGCGAGATGGCCCTCATCCATCTCACTTGAGCCAGCATTTGGATGACTGCAGGTGCAGGAAGGCTTTGGGCGTGCTCTGGAGATCCTCCTGCTGCTGTTGTGTCCTCTGCGCCTCCTAGTTCCTGCTCCTGATGCTCCTCTGGGTATTCAATTGGTTTCTGGACCACAAGCATGGCCTTCTTGACCACCTCAGTCTGGACGTAGGCCTTGTAGTCCAGGAATGCCGGAGCCTCAGTTCTGGCTCCGTGGCTCTCCCGGGCTGGCTTCTCTGCCCCTGCTGCAGTGGGTCTTGCTGCTGCTGACACATCCCCACTGCGTTCCACGTCCTGCTGCTCCACGCTCTGCTGGACAGATGCACGCATCCCAAGCGCAGCCTCCTGCTGGGCTGTTCTCCTGATACGCTCGGCTGTGTCCAGCACATCCGTGGCATCAGCTGTGGGCTGCTTCTTCTCCTCTCCTGCGTCATAGGTGGCAGCAGAGGCCGAGCGCAGAGCCTGCAGCACTCTCCAGACCCCCAGCGCTCGTGCGTAAAGCCTCAGCCATCTCAGCCGAGCCATCGTGTTGATGACTGCAGGTGCAGGAAGGCTGCGGGCACCCTCTGCAAGTCCTTCTGCTCCTCTTGATACCGGCTCCTGCTGCTCCTCTGGATATTCAAAGGCTTTCTGCACCATAAGCACAGCCTCCTTGACCACCTCCGTCTGGATATGGTCCTTGTAGTCCAGGAATGCCGGAGCATCAGCTGTTTGACTGTGCACGGCATGTCCGGGACTCTCTGTCCCTTCTGCTGGGGCCGTTACCCTCCTCCCCTCAGCAGTGCCTTCTTCCAGGTCCTCCCGTTCATCCGTGTGCGCCTGAGAGCCCCGGATCACAATTACAGCTTTGCTCGGGAGCTCGTCTCTCCTGTCTGGGGCTGTGTCCGGGAGAGCCAGGCCATCAGCTGTCGGGCTGTGCGGGCCACGTGCCGGCCTCGCTGCCCCTGCTGCTCCGGCTCTTACGGCCAGAGTTGCATCTCTGCTGTGCTCCTGCTCTTCCGTCTCCTTGAGTCCCTGGATTGCAACAGCAGCCTTGCTCAGGACCTCACTGCTGATGTATTTTGCTGTGTCTGGCAGATCCTGCGCACAGGCTGTGGGCTGCTGCTGCTCCTGCTTTCCTCTCCTGAGCGTTGCAGTGGAGGGCCTGCGCAGAGCCCTTGGGGCACTCTTGAAGACGGACGTCCGTCTCTCTCGAGCCAGGGCATCGATGACTGTGGGTGAAGGAGATCTGAAGGCAGGTCCTGCGGGGCTTCCTGCTTCTCTTGCTTCCTTCACGCTCACTTGCAGCTCTGGCTCTGCTTCCACCAGCTGCTGGCCAGGACCCTGTGTCACAGGGTGCTCCTTGTCCAGGCCCTCTGCCCTGATGGACTGGGCTGGCTCTGGCAGAACCTCTTCGCAGCCTGTGGGGTGCAGCCTGTCTTGCCCTCCTTTGCCTTGGGCGGCAAGTAAGGCCTTATGTAGAAGGCTCAGGGCCTTCTCGCACCACACCTGGCTCCCTTCAGCCAGGGCCTCCAGGAAGGCAGAGAAAGGGATGCTGTAGGTGAGGGCCTGGCCTGGGTCTGGGCCAGCTGCTGCCTGCTCCCCTGCCACAGAGGGCTCTTCCTGAGCTACTGGCGTGACAATGGCTCTGCTGCCTGCTCCTTCCCGCTCTTCATCTGGGGGACGTTCCTTCTCCTGACGTGCTTCCAGTCTCCCACTTTCTACTGCTCCCTCATCTGTGCCACAGCTGGGACCCTCCTTCTTGGCACCAGCGTGGGAGTCTTTGCTGTCCTGCAGGTCCAAGGATTTGACAAGGGCATGGGCAGGAGATGACCCAATGTCATCTCTCCCTTGGCACAGCTCTGTGCCTCTTGCACCTTGCCATTCCTCTTCCTTGGACGGCTCAACATCAAGGGCATCTTCCCACTCCTCTTCCTCAGACAGCTCTGCACCAATGGCATCTTCACACTCCTGCTCCTTGGCCCAGGCTGCTGCCTTGCTGCCTGCACCTTGGGCTCCTGGCCGCTCCAGCAGCACCTGCTGGTTTATGGAGCCCTCAGTGAACCTCCTACGTGTCACCTGCGGCCGCCGTGCTGCGGCGTGGCCCATCGTCCACGGCAGGCTTGTGGTCCTGCCCTGTCCTGTCTCGGGCCGTCCCCTTCTGTCGTTGGCACTCACCTGCCCAGGTGTGTCACTGAGAGCTCCAGGGCGCCTCCGTGAGGAATCCTGTCCTTGGCCCTGTGGCTGGCTGTCCTCCAGGCCATCCCGCTGCTGCGGCAGGCGGTGGGCCCGGAGGCTCCTGTCCGGCGCCTCTGAAGGCCTCCTGGTGAAGGACACGATGACCTCCTTCAAAACAGGCCTCTGCCTCCTGTGCCCCCACAGCCATGAAGGGCTTTGGCGGCACTCGATGTGCACCGACAGCCCTGCTGGTTCCTGCTGTGGTGCTTTTTGCCGGTGGCCTGTCCCTGTATCTGCATCCCTGCTCGGGGAAGCTGATACAGACACGCGGCCTGCCTGAGCCGGCACCACTGCCGGCTGCTTCTCCTCCATGCTGGCCTGTGGCGTCCTCTGCCGCAGACCTGTCGCTGTCACCCTGGAGAGCTGCTGCCTGACCAGAGAGCTGCTCTCCTTGGACTGGGCACACCAGAGCTCTGCGCTCCTTAGATACCTGTCGGGGCGGGGCCCCGCATCACAATGGCCTCTGCTTACTACGGCCCACCGCATCACAGCACGCGGGGCCGCCGTCACACGTGGCCGCCGTCACACACGGCCACACCCCAGCTGGGCCCTTCTCTTCTCTAATGTGGTCTTAGGAAAGACAATGAAGATTTCAACGGCGCGTGAACAAGCTGAGATGAAACATACGGCTTTTGTTCTTTTTGCATTTCTACTGTGCTACCTGTTGGCTCAGCATGAAGGACCCACATTATCAACAGTCCTGACGCTCCGGAAAGGTTGAAGAGGAAGGACTGGCCGTTATTTAATCACGTCTTTGTCCAACAAACATTCCTCAGCTGTGAGCAGCAGACAAAATGAGTTTGATTTCAGAAGCGAGAAGTCCTCAGGCAGAGCTTGGGGCCATGACTATAGAATGAGACATCTCGTCCTCCATGTGCTCCTGCCTCTGGAGTTCACTTCTTCCTTTGGTCTTTCCAGCCACTTGCAAGCTTTTTTCTGATTCTCCGTGACATCCACTCAGTCCAAGTCAAAGTTTGTAAGAGAAGCCCTTTCACTAGACACAAAATGCAAAAAGGACCCCCTTGCTACTTAAACTCCTCCTCAGAGAGGGGTCAAGGTGCATCTCAATTCAATCTCAGCCCTACTTTTAATCAATGCTTTATGCGCAAATGATTGTACAGCTGTAACACAACCATTGTACGTTATACCATTATACATTATACAACACAACTGTTGATTTGTCCAACACAATTAAAGATGGCAAACCACAATTGATTTTAAAATGTTGCAATAATGCTAGTTACCAGACAACAAATACTTCCATCAGAATTGCTTACCATACACTAGAGGTAGCCAGAACTACTCCTGTAATGCACTAGTGTTGAAGCACTGATACAGCACTAAGGCTAGCAAAAACCATTCTTCACTAGAGATTGGCGTTACTCACTCATATGAACTACCAGGGGCAAATCTCTCTGACTCAGCCTCCGGGAGCAGCCGTGAGGTGCTCCCACACTCAAGGGAAGGATTTTCACACACCTTAGGGGTCTATGCTACAAGTCTTCATAGGAAAACTTCATGCTGGTTTTACAGCATGACATAATTGACGGGCAGTCATAGATATTTTTAGACTATCTCTTGCCAGAATTACTCAGCAATATATGCTTTTTTCTCTTTTTATTTTTTTTTCGTTTTTCGTTCCCTTTTTTCTTCTCCTTTCTTTTTTTTTTTTTTTTCCTGCCTTTATTCTCCCCCCCAGAAAGAGGTGTAATCAGCTCTTTGGTTTTTTCTCTTCAACATTTCCAGCTCTCCCTATCAGGGCCTAGCATGGCCTTGCACTGGCTCTGATAGTTGCTCAAGGAGACCTCAGCATCAGCAGATCCTCTTTGTTCACTCTCGTCACTCAAGAGCAGACCCTGCTTGCTCAATGCATCACTGAACAGCAGGCCCTCCTTGCTCAGTTCATCACTGACAGCATGTAAATTTGACCAAGTTCAAGCTGCTGTATCTGGGCTTAGGCTGAGCATCCTGCTGCAGGCTGACATTTAGAAAGCTTTTTAGAGGTAGAAGTTCAACTAATTTTTAAACTATTAAGAGTTCCTTATCCCACTTTTACGGGACTGTCTACGCTACGTTTTTAAACACTCTGCCTGACATACTTCATTTGAACTTTCCTTCATCTCCTCCTTATGCGTTATGCATTGGATACCTCTGGATGCCAGGCTGTGTGCAGCAGAACAACCTTGCCAGCAGAACTAACCAGCCAGGTCATTGTAGTTATGACGACAAACCTTTTAGGGTATCATCTGGTACCTCTGGACTTCTTGTGTGCGTATCTTGTGTGCAGACAGATAGAATGCTGAGCCTGAAACAGTATCCATCACACAGAATCCACCAGGATTCACCCCGCCGTTCCTCCAGTGCAGCAAATTGTGCAGCAAATGTGCATCCACAAGTGCAGTGACACAGGAAGCTCCTAAATGTGCTTGACAGTATAAACACTCTTGTCTGTTCTCTAAGAAAACAACCAGGTTCTTGTACATTCGGGCGAAAAAAAGTTCCGGCAGACTTCCAAACATTTGGAAAACGTGCATTTATTGCTCTGGTTCTGCTATGTGGGACACTTCTGTAGCACTTGAGTAGGGGTAAGGAACTGAGTTTTACCTACATCAGAACACTGGTTTTTATACTAGAGAAATATGTCGGCAGTGTAGACAAACCTGACATACCAGTAACATATTTACAAATGATGCTGAAATAATCTACGGGCTGAGACTAACTAACTGCTAGGAGTGCTTTCTACATAAATATATATGAAAATATACGTGTGTGTGTGTGTGTGTGTGTGTGTGTACAGGTATGTATGTATCTACATATGTGGGTTTATAGGAATAAAGGTACAGAGAGATGTGTATCTATAGGTGTCTGTGTGTGTATATATGAAGGTCATCATCACTATATGTGATACATAGATACATAAGATAGGCCATCACAGCCCTACAATGTGCTGTAAGTAAATGACTACTAGAGGCGCATCATACACTTGCTTATAGATATAGGTATATATGTATATAGAAATATCTACACATGGCCATATGTGTGCATCTATAAATAGAGCCGTATCTACAAAAGTATAGCTAGGTGTATAAATCTATCTAGGTTCTTATCCACTAAAATCCTACAAAATAGGAAGATAAACAAAAAAAAAAAAAAAAAAGGTTGGGAAACCCACTGATGCCACACTCTGCTCTTTCCAGCAAAGGTGGGTCATGCACTGTGGGGCTGTGTGGGGCACATGCCAGGCTCTCCACCTCTGCCTGCTCTTGCCTCCTCCTTGCTTCCTTCCTGCTTCAGTGGTTCTTTTGGCTTTTCAAATGGTTCCTGCACCATAAGCACAGCCTTCTGAACCACCTCCGTCAGGAGGAAGTCTTTGTCTTTGTAGTCCAGGAATACCGGTGCATCAGCTGTCGGACTGTGCACGGTATCTCCCGGCCTCTCTGCCCCTTCTGCTTAGGCTGGCACGTACTGGGCTGTCCCCAGGAGAACCAGGCCATCAGCTCGGGGGCTGTGCAGGACACAGCCAGGGCTCTCTGTCCGCTACTCTGGCTTTTGCTCCCATCGCCTTGTCTACACTCTTTTCCTGCTCCCACGCTTCTGCTGTCTCCTAAAGGGCCTCTGGATCACAAGCACAGCCTTCTTCAACGTGCCAGCATGCGTGTAGTCAGCTGCATTCAAGAAGACTGGCTCATCGGCTGAGGGACGCAAGGTCTCGTGCGCGTGACTCTCAGCCCCTGCTGCAGCCGGTGTTCGTGCAGAAGACGCATTCCCACCGTGCTCCACCTGCTGCTGTTCCACAGTCTGCTGGCTGGATGCACGCATCCCGAGTGCAGCCCTGTCCTGGCTATCTCCCGGGATACGCTGGGCTGTGTCCAGCACACCTGTGGCAGCAGCTGTCGGCGGCTGCTTCTCCTCTCCGATGTGGAAGGTGGCAGCAGAGGCCAAACGCAGAGCCTTCAGTACACTCTGCATCCCCAGCGCTCGCGAGATGGCCCTCATCCATCTCACTTGAGCCAGCATTTGGATGACTGCAGGTGCAGGAAGGCTTTGGGCGTGCTCTGGAGATCCTCCTGCTGCTGTTGTGTCCTCTGCACCTCCTAGTTCCTGCTCCTGATGCTCCTCTGGGTATTCAATTGGTTTCTGGACCACAAGCATGGCCTTCTTGACCACCTCAGTCTGGACGTAGGCCTTGTAGTCCAGGAATGCCGGAGCCTCAGTTCTGGCTCCGTGGCTCTCCCGGGCTGGCTTCTCTGCCCCTGCTGCAGTGGGTCTTGCTGCTGCTGACACATCCCCTCTGCGTTCCACGTCCTGCTGCTCCACGCTCTGCTGGACAGATGCACGCATCCCAAGCGCAGCCTCCTGCTGGGCTGTTCTCCTGATACGCTCGGCTGTGTCCAGCACATCCGTGGCATCAGCTGTGGGCTGCTTCTTCTCCTCTCCTGCGTCATAGGTGGCAGCAGAGGCCGAGCGCAGAGCCTGCAGCACTCTCCAGACCCCCAGCGCTCGTGCGTAAAGCCTCAGCCATCTCACCCGAGCCATCGTGTTGATGACTGCAGGTGCAGGAAGGCTGCGGGCACCCTCTGCAAGTCCTTCTGCTCCTCTTGATACTGGCTCCTGCTGCTCCTCTGGATATTCAAAGGGTTTCTGCACCATAAGCACAGCCTCCTTGACCACCTCCGTCTGGATATGGTCCTTGTAGTCCAGGAATGCCGGAGCATCAGCTGTTTGACTGTGCACGGCATGTCCGGGACTCTCTGTCCCTTCTGCTGGGGCCGTTACCCTCCTCCCCTCAGCAGTGCCTTCTTCCGAGTCCTCCCGTTCATCCGTGTGCGCCTGAGAGCCCCGGATCACAATTCCAGCTTTGCTCGGGAGCTCGTCTCTCCTCTCTGGGGCTGTGTCCGGGAGAGCCAGGCCATCAGCTGTGGGGCTGTGCGGGCCACGTGCCGGCCTCGCTGCCCCTGCTGCTCCGGCTCTTACGGCCGGAGTTGCATCTCTGCTGTGCTCCTGCTCTTCCGTCTCCTTGAGTCCCTGGATTGCAACAGCAGCCTTGCTCAGGACCTCACTGCTGATGTATTTTGCTGTGTCTGGCAGATCCTGCGCACAGGCTGTGGGCTGCTGCTGCTCCTGCTTTCCTCTCCTGAGCGTTGCAGTGGAGGGCCTGCGCAGAGCCCTTGGGGCACTCTTGAAGACGGACGTCCGTCTCTCTCGAGCCAGGGCATCGATGACTGTGGGTGAAGGAGATCTGAAGGCAGGTCCTGCGGGGCTTCCTGCTTCTCTTGCTTCCTTCACGCTCACTTGCAGCTCTGGCTCTGCTTCCACCAGCTGCTGGCCAGGACCCTGTGTCACAGGCTGCTCCTTGTCCAGGCCCTCCGCCCTGATGGACTGGGCTGGCTCTGGCAGAACCTCTTCGCAGCCTGTGGGGTGCGGCCTGTCTTGCCCTCCTTTGCCTTGGGCGGCAAGTAAGGCCTTATGTAGAAGGCTCAGGGCCTTCTCGCACCACACCTGGCTCCCTTCAGCCAGGGCCTCCAGGAAGGCAGAGAAAGGGATGCTGTAGCTGAGGGCCTGGCCTGGGTCTGGGCCAGCTGCTGCCTGCTCCCCTGCCACAGAGGGCTCTTCCTGAGCTACTGGCGTGACAATGGCTCTGCTGCCTGCTCCTTCCCGCTCTTCATCTGGGGGACGTTCCTTCTCCTGACGTGCTTCCAGTCTCCCACTTTCTACTGCTCCCTCATCTGTGCCACAGCTGGGACCCTCCTTCTTGGGACCAGCGTGGGAGTCTTTGCTGTCCTGCAGGTCCAAGGATTTGACAAGGGCATGGGCAGGAGATGACCCAGTGTCATCTCTCCCTTGGCACAGCTCTGTGCCTCTTGCACCTTGCCATTCCTCTTCCTTGGACGGCTCAACATCAAGGGCATCTTCCCACTCCTCTTCCTCAGACAGCTCTGCACCAATGGCATCTTCACACTCCTGCTCCTTGGCCCAGGCTGCTGCCTCGCTGCCTGCACCTTGGGCTCCCGGCCGCTCCAGCAGCACCTGCTGGTTTATGGAGCCCTCAGTGAACCTCCTACGTGTCACCTGCGGCCGCCGTGCTGCGGCGTGGCCCATGGTCCACGGCAGGCTTGTGGTCCTGCCCTGTCCGGTCTCGGGACATCCCCTTCTGTCGTTGGCACTCACCTGCCCAGGTGTGTCACTGAGAGCCCCAGGGCGCCTCCGTGAGGAATCCTGTCCTTGGCCCTGTGGCTGGCTGTCCTCCAGGCCATCCCGCTGCTGCGGCAGGCGGTGGGCCCAGAGGCTCCTGTCCGGCGCCTCTGAAGGCCTCCTGGTGAAGGACACGATGACCTCCTTCAAAACAGGCCTCTGCCTCCTGTGCCCCCACAGCCATGAAGGGCTTTGGCGGCACTCGATGTGCACCGACAGCCCTGCTGGTTCCTGCTGTGGTGCTTTTTGCCGGTGGCCTGTCCCTGCATCTGCATCCCTGCTCGGGGAAGCTGATACAGACACGCGGCCTGCCTGAGCCGGCACCACTGCCGGCTGCTTCTCCTCCATGCTGGCCTGTGGCGTCCTCTGCCGCAGACCTGTCGCTGTCACCCTGGAGAGCTGCTGCCTGACCAGAGAGCTGCTCTCCTTGGACTGGGCACACCAGAGCTCTGCGCTCCTTAGATACCTGTCGGGGCGGGGCCCCGCATCACAATGGCCTCTGCTTACTACGGCCCACCGCATCACAGCACGCGGGGCCGCCGTCACACGTGGCCGCCGTCACACACGGCCACACCCCAGCTGGGCCCTTCTCTTCTCTAATGTGGTCTTAGGAAAGACAATGAAGATTTCAACGGCGCGTGAACAAGCTGAGATGAAACATACAGCTTTTGTTCCTTTTGCATTTCTACTGTGCTACCTGTTGGCTCAGCATGAAGGACCCAAGTTATCAACAGTCCAGACATTCCGGAAAGGTTGAAGAGGAAGGACTGGCCGTTATTTAATCACGTCTTTGTCCAACAAACATTCCTCAGCTGTGAGCAGCAGACAAAATGAGTTTGATTTCAGAAGCGAGAAGTCCTCAGGCAGAGTTTGGGGCCATGACTATAGAATGAGACATCTCATCCTCCGTGTGCTCCTGCCTCTGGAGTTCACTTCTTCCTTTGGTCTTTCCAGCCACTTGCAAGCTTTTTTCTGATTCTCCGTGACACCCACTCAGTCCAAGTCAAAGTTTGTAAGAGAAGCCCTTTCACTAGACACAAAATGCAAAAAGGACCCCCTTGCTACTTAAACTCCTCCTCAGAGAGGGGTCAAGGTGCATCTCAATTCAATCTCAGCCCTACTTTTAATCAATGCTTTATGCGCAAATGATTGTACAGCTGTAACACAACCATTGTACGTTATACCATTATACATTAGACAACACAACTGTTGATTTGTCCAACACAATTAAAGATGGCAAGCCATAATTGATTTTAAAATGTTGCAATAATGCTAGTTACCAGACAACAAATACTTCCATCAGAATTGCTTACCATACACTAGAGGTAGCCAGAACTACTCCTGTAATGCACTAGTGTTGAAGCACTGATACAGCACTAAGGCTAGCAAAAAACCATTCTTCACTAGAGATTGGCGTTACTCACTCATATGAACTACCAGGGGCAAATCTCTCTGACTCAGCCTCCGGGAGCAGCCGTGAGGTGCACCCACACTCAAGGGAAGGATTTTCACACACCTTAGGGGTCTATGCTAGAAGTCTTCATAGGAAAACTTCATGCTGGTTTTACAGCATGACATAATTGACGGGCAGTCATAGATATTTTTAGACTGTGTCTTGCCAGAATTACTCAGCAATATATGCTTTTTCTCTTTTTATTTTTTTTTACTTTTTCATTCCCTTTTTTCTTCTCCTTTCTTTTTTTTTTTTTTTTTCCGCCTTTATTCTCCCCCCCAGAAAAAGGTGTAATCAGCTCTTTGGTTTTTTCTCTTCAACATTTCCAGCTCTCCCTATCAGGGCCTAGCATGGCCTTGCACTGGGTCTGATAGTTGCTCAAGGAGACCTCAGCATCAGCAGATCCTCTTTGCTCACTCTCGTCACTCAAGAGCAGACCCTGCTTGCTCAATGCATCACTGAACAGCAGGCCCTCCTTGCTCAGTTCATCACTGACAGCATGTAAATTTGACCAAGTTCAAGCTGCTGTATCTGGGCTTAGGCTGAGCATCCTGCTGCAGGCTGACATTTAGAAAGCTTTTTAGAGGTAGAAGTTCAACTAATTTTTAAACTATTAAGAGTTCCTTATCCCACTTTTACAGGACTGTCTACGCTACGTTTTTAAACACTCTGCCTGACATACTTCATTTGAACTTTCCTTCATCTCCTCCTTATGCGTTATGCATTGGATACCTCTGGATGCCAGGCTGTGTGCAGCAGAACAACCTTGCCAGCAGAACTAACCAGCCAGGTCATTGTAGTTATGACGACAAACCTTTTAGGGTATCATCTGGTACCTCTGGACTTCTTGTGTGCGTATCTTGTGTGCAGACAGATAGAATGCTGAGCCTGAAACAGTATCCATCACACAGAATCCACCAGGATTCACCCCGCCGTTCCTCCAGTGCAGCAAATTGTGCAGCAAATGTGCATCCACAAGTGCAGTGACACAGGAAGCTCCTAAATGTGCTTGACAGTATAAACACTCTTGTCTGTTCTCTAAGAAAACAACCAGGTTCTTGTACATTCGGGCGAAAAAAAGTTCCGGCAGACTTCCAAACATTTGGAAAACGTGCATTTATTGCTCTGGTTCTGCTATGTGGGACACTTCTGTAGCACTTGAGTAGGGGTAAGGAAGTGAGTTTTACCTACATCAGAACACTGGTTTTTATACTAGAGAAATATGTCGGCAGTGTAGACAAACCTGACATACCAGTAACATATTTACAAATGATGCTTAAATAATCTACGGGCTGAGACTAACTAACTGCTAGGAGTGCTTTCTACATAAATATATATGAAAATATACGTGTGTGTGTGTGTGTGTGTGTGTGTGTACAGGTATGTATGTATCTACATATGTGGGTATATAGGAATAAAGGTACAGAGAGATGTGTATCTATAGGGGTCTGTGTGTGTATATATGAAGGTCATTATCACTATATGTGATACATAGATACATAAGATAGGCCATCACAGCCCTACAATGTGCTGTAAGTAAATGACTACTAGAGGCGCATCATACACTTGCTTATAGATATAGGTATATATGTATATAGAAATATCTACACATGGCCATATGTGTGCATCTATAAATAGAGCCGTATCTACAAAAGTATAGCTAGGTGTATAAATCTATCTAGGTTCTTATCCACTAAAATCCTACAAAATAGGAAGATAAACAAAAAAAAAAAAAAAAAAAGGTTGGGAAACCCACTGATGCCACACTCTGCTCTTTCCAGCAAAGGTGGGTCATGCACTGTGGGACTGTGTGGGGCACATGCCAGGCTCTCCACCTCTGCCTGCTCTTGCCTCCTCCTTGCTTCCTTCCTGCTTCAGTGGTTCTTTTGGCTTTTCAAATGGTTCCTGCACCATAAGCACAGCCTTCTGAACCACCTCCGTCAGGAGGAAGTCTTTGTCTTTGTAGTCCAGGAATACCGGTGCATCAGCTGTCGGACTGTGCACGGTATCTCCCGGCCTCTCTGCCCCTTCTGCTTAGGCTGGCACGTACTGGGCTGTCCCCAGGAGAACCAGGCCATCAGCTCGGGGGCTGTGCAGGACACAGCCAGGGCTCTCTGTCCGCTACTCTGGCTTTTGCTCCCATCGCCTTGTCTACACTCTTTTCCTGCTCCCACGCTTCTGCTGTCTCCTAAAGGGCCTCTGGATCACAAGCACAGCCTTCTTCAACGTGCCAGCATGCGTGTAGTCAGCTGCATTCAAGAAGACTGGCTCATCGGCTGAGGGACGCAAGGTCTCGTGCGCGTGACTCTCAGCCCCTGCTGCAGCCGGTGTTCGTGCAGAAGACGCATTCCCACCGTGCTCCACCTGCTGCTGTTCCACAGTCTGCTGGCTGGATGCACGCATCCCGAGTGCAGCCCTGTCCTGGCTATCTCCCGGGATACGCTGGGCTGTGTCCAGCACACCTGTGGCAGCAGCTGTCGGCGGCTGCTTCTCCTCTCCGATGTGGAAGGTGGCAGCAGAGGCCAAACGCAGAGCCTTCAGTACACTCTGCATCCCCAGCGCTCGCGAGATGGCCCTCATCCATCTCACTTGAGCCAGCATTTGGATGACTGCAGGTGCAGGAAGGCTTTGGGCGTGCTCTGGAGATCCTCCTGCTGCTGTTGTGTCCTCTGCACCTCCTAGTTCCTGCTCCTGATGCTCCTCTGGGTATCTAATTGGTTTCTGGACCACAAGCATGGCCTTCTTGACCACCTCAGTCTGGACGTAGGCCTTGTAGTCCAGGAATGCCGGAGCCTCAGTTCTGGCTCCGTGGCTCTCCCGGGCTGGCTTCTCTGCCCCTGCTGCAGTGGGTCTTGCTGCTGCTGACACATCCCCTCTGCGTTCCACGTCCTGCTGCTCCACGCTCTGCTGGACAGATGCACGCATCCCAAGCGCAGCCTCCTGCTGGGCTGTTCTCCTGATACGCTCGGCTGTGTCCAGCACATCCGTGGCATCAGCTGTGGGCTGCTTCTTCTCCTCTCCTGCGTCATAGGTGGCAGCAGAGGCCGAGCGCAGAGCCTGCAGCACTCTCCAGACCCCCAGCGCTCGTGCGTAAAGCCTCAGCCATCTCAGCCGAGCCATCGTGTTGATGACTGCAGGTGCAGGAAGGCTGCGGGCACCCTCTGCAAGTCCTTCTGCTCCTCTTGATACCGGCTCCTGCTGCTCCTCTGGATATTCAAAGGGTTTCTGCACCATAAGCACAGCCTCCTTGACCACCTCCGTCTGGATATGGTCCTTGTAGTCCAGGAATGCCGGAGCATCAGCTGTTTGACTGTGCACGGCATGTCCGGGACTCTCTGTCCCTTCTGCTGGGGCCGTTACCCTCCTCCCCTCAGCAGTGCCTTCTTCCGGGTCCTCCCGTTCATCCGTGTGCGCCTGAGAGCCCCGGATCACAATTCCAGCTTTGCTCGGGAGCTCGTCTCTCCTCTCTGGGGCTGTGTCCGGGAGAGCCAGGCCATCAGCTGTGGGGCTGTGCGGGCCACGTGCCGGCCTCGCTGCCCCTGCTGCTCCGGCTCTTACGGCCGGAGTTGCATCTCTGCTGTGCTCCTGCTCTTCCGTCTCCTTGAGTCCCTGGATTGCAACAGCAGCCTTGCTCAGGACCTCACTGCTGATGTATTTTGCTGTGTCTGGCAGATCCTGCGCACAGGCTGTGGGCTGCTGCTGCTCCTGCTTTCCTCTCCTGAGCGTTGCAGTGGAGGGCCTGCGCAGAGCCCTTGGGGCACTCTTGAAGACGGACGTCCGTCTCTCTCGAGCCAGGGCATCGATGACTGTGGGTGAAGGAGATCTGAAGGCAGGTCCTGCGGGGCTTCCTGCTTCTCTTGCTTCCTTCACGCTCACTTGCAGCTCTGGCTCTGCTTCCACCAGCTGCTGGCCAGGACCCTGTGTCACAGGCTGCTCCTTGTCCAGGCCCTCCGCCCTGATGGACTGGGCTGGCTCTGGCAGAACCTCTTCGCAGCCTGTGGGGTGCGGCCTGTCTTGCCCTCCTTTGCCTTGGGCGGCAAGTAAGGCCTTATGTAGAAGGCTCAGGGCCTTCTCGCACCACACCTGGCTCCCTTCAGCCAGGGCCTCCAGGAAGGCAGAGAAAGGGATGCTGTAGCTGAGGGCCTGGCCTGGGTCTGGGCCAGCTGCTGCCTGCTCCCCTGCCACAGAGGGCTCTTCCTGAGCTACTGGCGTGACAATGGCTCTGCTGCCTGCTCCTTCCCGCTCTTCATCTGGGGGACGTTCCTTCTCCTGACGTGCTTCCAGTCTCCCACTTTCTACTGCTCCCTCATCTGTGCCACAGCTGGGACCCTCCTTCTTGGGACCAGCGTGGGAGTCTTTGCTGTCCTGCAGGTCCAAGGATTTGACAAGGGCATGGGCAGGAGATGACCCAATGTCATCTCTCCCTTGGCACAGCTCTGTGCCTCTTGCACCTTGCCATTCCTCTTCCTTGGACGGCTCAACATCAAGGGCATCTTCCCACTCCTCTTCCTCAGACAGCTCTGCACCAATGGCATCTTCACACTCCTGCTCCTTGGCCCAGGCTGCTGCCTCGCTGCCTGCACCTTGGGCTCCCGGCCGCTCCAGCAGCACCTGCTGGTTTATGGAGCCCTCAGTGAACCTCCTACGTGTCACCTGCGGCCGCCGTGCTGCGGCGTGGCCCATCGTCCACGGCAGGCTTGTGGTCCTGCCCTGTCCGGTCTCGGGCCGTCCCCTTCTGTCGTTGGCACTCACCTGCCCAGGTGTGTCACTGAGAGCCCCAGGGCGCCTCCGTGAGGAATCCTGTCCTTGGCCCTGTGGCTGGCTGTCCTCCAGGCCATCCCGCTGCTGCGGCAGGCGGTGGGCCCGGAGGCTCCTGTCCGGCGCCTCTGAAGGCCTCCTGGTGAAGGACACGATGACCTCCTTCAAAACTGGCCTCTGCCTCCTGTGCCCCCACAGCCATGAAGGGCTTTGGCGGCACTCGATGTGCACCGACAGCCCTGCTGGTTCCTGCTGTGGTGCTTTTTGCCGGTGGCCTGTCCCTGCATCTGCATCCCTGCTCGGGGAAGCTGATACAGACACGCGGCCTGCCTGAGCCGGCACCACTGCCGGCTGCTTCTCCTCCATGCTGGCCTGTGGCGTCCTCTGCCGCAGACCTGTCGCTGTCACCCTGGAGAGCTGCTGCCTGACCAGAGAGCTGCTCTCCTTGGACTGGGCACACCAGAGCTCTGCGCTCCTTAGATACCTGTCGGGGCGGGGCCCCGCATCACAATGGCCTCTGCTTACTATGGCCCACCGCATCACAGCACGCGGGGCCACCGTCACACGTGGTTGCTGTCACACACGGCCACACCCCAGCTGGGCCCTTCTCTTCTCTTCTCTAATGTGGTCTTAGGAAAGACAATGAAGATTTCAACGGCGCGTGAACAAGCTGAGATGAAACATACAGCTTTTGTTCCTTTTGCATTTCTACTGTGCTACCTGTTGGCTCAGCATGAAGGACCCAAGTTATCAACAGTCCAGACATTCCGGAAAGGTTGAAGAGGAAGGACTGGCCGTTATTTAATCACGTCTTTGTCCAACAAACATTCCTCAGCTGTGAGCAGCAGACAAAATGAGTTTGATTTCAGAAGCGAGAAGTCCTCAGGCAGAGTTTGGGGCCATGACTATAGAATGAGACATCTCATCCTCCGTGTGCTCCTGCCTCTGGAGTTCACTTCTTCCTTTGGTCTTTCCAGCCACTTGCAAGCTTTTTTCTGATTCTCCGTGACATCCACTCAGTCCAAGTCAAAGTTTGTAAGAGAAGCCCTTTCACTAGACACAAAATGCAAAAAGGACCCCCTTGCTACTTAAACTCCTCCTCAGAGAGGGGTCAAGGTGCATCTCAATTCAATCTCAGCCCTACTTTTAATCAATGCTTTATGCGCAAATGATTGTACAGCTGTAACACAACCATTGTACGTTATACCATTATACATTAGACAACACAACTGTTGATTTGTCCAACACAATTAAAGATGGCAAGCCATAATTGATTTTAAAATGTTGCAATAATGCTAGTTACCAGACAACAAATACTTCCATCAGAATTGCTTACCATACACTAGAGGTAGCCAGAACTACTCCTGTAATGCACTAGTGTTGAAGCACTGATACAGCACTAAGGCTAACAAAAACCATTCTTCACTAGAGATTGGCGTTACTCACTCATATGAACTACCAGGGGCAAATCTCTCTGACTCAGCCTCCGGGAGCAGCCGTGAGGTGCACCCACACTCAAGAGAAGGATTTTCACACACCTTAGGGGTCTATGCTACAAGTCTTCATAGGAAAACTTCATGCTGGTTTTACAGCATGACATAATTGACGGGCAGTCATAGATATTTTTAGACTGTGTCTTGCCAGAATTACTCAGCAATATATGCTTTTTCTCTTTTTATTTTTTTTTACTTTTTCATTCCCTTTTTTCTTCTCCTTTCTTTTTTTTTTTTTTTTTTTCCGCCTTTATTCTCCCCCCCAGAAAAAGGTGTAATCAGCTCTTTGGTTTTTTCTCTTCAACATTTCCAGCTCTCCCTATCAGGGCCTAGCATGGCCTTGCACTGGGTCTGATAGTTGCTCAAGGAGACCTCAGCACCAGCAGATCCTCTTTGTTCACTCTCGTCACTCAAGAGCAGACCCTGCTTGCTCAATGCATCACTGAACAGCAGGCCCTCCTTGCTCAGTTCATCACTGACAGCATGTAAATTTGACCAAGTTCAAGCTGCTGTATCTGGGCTTAGGCTGAGCATCCTGCTGCAGGCTGACATTTAGAAAGCTTTTTAGAGGTAGAAGTTCAACTAATTTTTAAACTATTAAGAGTTCCTTATCCCACTTTTACGGGACTGTCTACGCTACGTTTTTAAACACTCTGCCTGACATACTTCATTTGAACTTTCCTTCATCTCCTCCTTATGCGTTATGCATTGGATACCTCTGGATGCCAGGCTGTGTGCAGCAGAACAACCTTGCCAGCAGAACTAACCAGCCAGGTCATTGTAGTTATGACGACAAACCTTTTAGGGTATCATCTGGTACCTCTGGACTTCTTGTGTGCGTATCTTGTGTGCAGACAGATAGAATGCTGAGCCTGAAACAGTATCCATCACACAGAATCCACCAGGATTCACCCCGCCGTTCCTCCAGTGCAGCAAATTGTGCAGCAAATGTGCATCCACAAGTGCAGTGACACAGGAAGCTCCTAAATGTGCTTGACAGTATAAACACTCTTGTCTGTTCTCTAAGAAAACAACCAGGTTCTTGTACATTCGGGCGAAAAAAAGTTCCGGCAGACTTCCAAACATTCGGAAAACGTGCATTTATTGCTCTGGTTCTGCTATGTGGGACACTTCTGTAGCACTTGAGTAGGGGTAAGGAAGTGAGTTTTACCTACATCAGAACACTGGTTTTTATACTAGAGAAATATGTCGGCAGTGTAGACAAACCTGACATACCAGTAACATATTTACAAATGATGCTTAAATAATCTACGGGCTGAGACTAACTAACTGCTAGGAGTGCTTTCTACATAAATATATATGAAAATATACGTGTGTGTGTGTGTGTGTGTGTGTGTGTGTGTACAGGTATGTATGTATCTACATATGTGGGTATATAGGAATAAAGGTACAGAGAGATGTGTATCTATAGGGGTCTGTGTGTGTATATATGAAGGTCATTATCACTATATGTGATACATAGATACATAAGATAGGCCATCACAGCCCTACAATGTGCTGTAAGTAAATGACTACTAGAGGCGCATCATACACTTGCTTATAGATATAGGTATATATGTATATAGAAATATCTACACATGGCCATATGTGTGCATCTATAAATAGAGCCGTATCTACAAAAGTATAGCTAGGTGTATAAATCTATCTAGGTTCTTATCCACTAAAATCCTACAAAATAGGAAGATAAACAAAAAAAAAAAAAAAAAAAAGGTTGGGAAACCCACTGATGCCACACTCTGCTCTTTCCAGCAAAGGTGGGTCATGCACTGTGGGGCTGTGTGGGGCACATGCCAGGCTCTCCACCTCTGCCTGCTCTTGCCTCCTCCTTGCTTCCTTCCTGCTTCAGTGGTTCTTTTGGCTTTTCAAATGGTTCCTGCACCATAAGCACAGCCTTCTGAACCACCTCCGTCAGGAGGAAGTCTTTGTCTTTGTAGTCCAGGAATACCGGTGCATCAGCTGTCGGACTGTGCACGGTATCTCCCGGCCTCTCTGCCCCTTCTGCTTAGGCTGGCACGTACTGGGCTGTCCCCAGGAGAACCAGGCCATCAGCTCGGGGGCTGTGCAGGACACAGCCAGGGCTCTCTGTCCGCTACTCTGGCTTTTGCTCCCATCGCCTTGTCTACACTCTCTTCCTGCTCCCACGCTTCTGCTGTCTCCTAAAGGGCCTCTGGATCACAAGCACAGCCTTCTTCAACGTGCCAGCATGCGTGTAGTCAGCTGCATTCAAGAAGACTGGCTCATCGGCTGAGGGACGCAAGGTCTCGTGCGCGTGACTCTCAGCCCCTGCTGCAGCCGGTGTTCGCGCA
Source organism: Zosterops lateralis (assembly GCF_965231275.1). Lineage (NCBI taxonomy): Eukaryota > Metazoa > Chordata > Aves > Passeriformes > Zosteropidae > Zosterops > Zosterops lateralis. The sequence continues at coordinate 65,800,687 of NC_139800.1, read as the reverse complement.
GAAGACGCATTCCCACCGTGCTCCACCTGCTGCTGTTCCACAGTCTGCTGGCTGGATGCACGCATCCCGAGTGCAGCCCTGTCCTGGCTATCTCCCGGGATACGCTGGGCTGTGTCCAGCACACCTGTGGCAGCAGCTGTCGGCGGCTGCTTCTCCTCTCCGATGTGGAAGGTGGCAGCAGAGGCCAAACGCAGAGCCTTCAGTACACTCTGCATCCCCAGCGCTCGCGAGATGGCCCTCATCCATCTCACCCGAGCCATCGTGTTGATGACTGCAGGTGCAGGAAGGCTTTGGGCGTGGTCTGGAGATCCTCCTGCTGCTGTTGTGTCCTCTGTACCTCCTAGTTCCTGCTCCTGATGCTCCTCTGGGTATTCAATTGGTTTCTGGACCACAAGCATGGCCTTCTTGACCACCTCAGTCTGGACGTAGGCCTTGTAGTCCAGGAATGCCGGAGCCTCAGTTCTGGCTCCGTGGCTCTCCCGGGCTGGCTTCTCTGCCCCTGCTGCAGTGGGTCTTGCTGCTGCTGACACATCCCCTCTGCATTCCATGTCCTGCTGCTCCACGCTCTGCTGGACAGATGCACGCATCCCAAGCGCAGCCTCCTGCTGGGCTGTTCTCCTGATACGCTCGGCTGTGTCCAGCACATCCGTGGCATCAGCTGTGGGCTGCTTCTTCTCCTCTCCTGCGTCATAGGTGGCAGCAGAGGCCGAGCGCAGAGCCTGCAGCACTCTCCAGACCCCCAGCGCTCGTGCGTAAAGCCTCAGCCATCTCAGCCGAGCCATCGTGTTGATGACTGCAGGTGCAGGAAGGCTGCGGGCACCCTCTGCAAGTCCTTCTGCTCCTCTTGATACTGGCTCCTGCTGCTCCTCTGGATATTCAAAGGCTTTCTGCACCATAAGCACAGCCTCCTTGACCACCTCCGTCTGGATATGGTCCTTGTAGTCCAGGAATGCCGGAGCATCAGCTGTTTGACTGTGCACGGCATGTCCGGGACTCTCTGTCCCTTCTGCTGGGGCCGTTACCCTCCTCCCCTCAGCAGTGCCTTCTTCCGGGTCCTCCCGTTCATCCGTGTGCGCCTGAGAGCCCCGGATCACAATTCCAGCTTTGCTCGGGAGCTCGTCTCTCCTGTCTGGGGCTGTGTCCGGGAGAGCCAGGCCATCAGCTGTGGGGCTGTGCGGGCCACGTGCCGGCCTCGCTGCCCCTGCTGCTCCGGCTCTTACGGCCGGAGTTGCATCTCTGCTGTGCTCCTGCTCTTCCGTCTCCTTGAGTCCCTGGATTGCAACAGCAGCCTTGCTCAGGACCTCACTGCTGATGTATTTTGCTGTGTCTGGCAGATCCTGCGCACAGGCTGTGGGCTGCTGCTGCTCCTGCTTTCCTCTCCTGAGCGTTGCAGTGGAGGGCCTGCGCAGAGCCCTTGGGGCACTCTTGAAGACGGACGTCCGTCTCTCTCGAGCCAGGGCATCGATGACTGTGGGTGAAGGAGATCTGAAGGCAGGTCCTGCGGGGCTTCCTGCTTCTCTTGCTTCCTTCACGCTCACTTGCAGCTCTGGCTCTGCTTCCACCAGCTGCTGGCCAGGACCCTGTGTCACAGGCTGCTCCTTGTCCAGGCCCTCCGCCCTGACGGACTGGGCTGGCTCTGGCAGAACCTCTTCGCAGCCTGTGGGGTGCGGCCTGTCTTGCCCTCCTTTGCCTTGGGCGGCAAGTAAGGCCTTATGTAGAAGGCTCAGGGCCTTCTCGCACCACACCTGGCTCCCTTCAGCCAGGGCCTCCAGGAAGGCAGAGAAAGGGATGCTGTAGCTGAGGGCCTGGCCTGGGTCTGGGCCAGCTGCTGCCTGCTCCCCTGCCACAGAGGGCTCTTCCTGAGCTACTGGCGTGACAATGGCTCTGCTGCCTGCTCCTTCCCGCTCTTCATCTGGGGGACGTTCCTTCTCCTGACGTGCTTCCAGTCTCCCACTTTCTACTGCTCCCTCATCTGTGCCACAGCTGGGACCCTCCTTCTTGGGACCAGCGTGGGAGTCTTTGCTGTCCTGCAGGTCCAAGCATTTGACAAGGGCATGGGCAGGAGATGACCCAGTGTCATCTCTCCCTTGGCACAACTCTGTGCCTCTTGCACCTTGCCATTCCTCTTCCTTGGACGGCTCAACATCAAGGGCATCTTCCCACTCCTCTTCCTCAGACAGCTCTGCACCAATGGCATCTTCACACTCCTGCTCCTTGGCCCAGGCTGCTGCCTCGCTGCCTGCACCTTGGGCTCCCGGCCGCTCCAGCAGCACCTGCTGGTTTATGGAGCCCTCAGTGAACCTCCTACGTGTCACCTGCGGCCGCCGTGCTGCGGCGTGGCCCATGGTCCACAGCAGGCTTGTGGTCCTGCCCTGTCCGGTCTCGGGCCGTCCCCTTCTGTCGTTGGCACTCACCTGCCCAGGTGTGTCACTGAGAGCCCCAGGGCGCCTCCGTGAGGAATCCTGTCCTTGGCCCTGTGGCTGGCTGTCCTCCAGGCCATCCCGCTGCTGCGGCAGGCGGTGGGCCCGGAGGCTCCTGTCCGGCGCCTCTGAAGGCCTCCTGGTGAAGGACACGATGACCTCCTTCAAAACTGGCCTCTGCCTCCTGTGCCCCCACAGCCATGAAGGGCTTTGGCGGCACTCGATGTGCACCGACAGCCCTGCTGGTTCCTGCTGTGGTGCTTTTTGCCGGTGGCCTGTCCCTGCATCTGCATCCCTGCTCGGGGAAGCTGATACAGACACGCGGCCTGCCTGAGCCGGCACCACTGCCGGCTGCTTCTCCTCCATGCTGGCCTGTGGCGTCCTCTGCCGCAGACCTGTCGCTGTCACCCTGGAGAGCTGCTGCCTGACCAGAGAGCTGCTCTCCTTGGACTGGGCACACCAGAGCTCTGCGCTCCTTAGATACCTGTCGGGGCGGGGCCCCGCATCACAATGGCCTCTGCTTACTACGGCCCACCGCATCACAGCACGCGGGGCCGCCGTCACACGTGGCCGCCGTCACACACGGCCACACCCCAGCTGGGCCCTTCTCTTCTCTTCTCTAATGTGGTCTTAGGAAAGACAATGAAGATTTCAACGGCGCGTGAACAAGCTGAGATGAAACATACAGCTTTTGTTCCTTTTGCATTTCTACTGTGCTACCTGTTGGCTCAGCATGAAGGACCCAAGTTATCAACAGTCCAGACATTCCGGAAAGGTTGAAGAGGAAGGACTGGCCGTTATTTAATCACGTCTTTGTCCAACAAACATTCCTCAGCTGTGAGCAGCAGACAAAATGAGTTTGATTTCAGAAGCGAGAAGTCCTCAGGCAGAGTTTGGGGCCATGACTATAGAATGAGACATCTCATCCTCCGTGTGCTCCTGCCTCTGGAGTTCACTTCTTCCTTTGGTCTTTCCAGCCACTTGCAAGCTTTTTTCTGATTCTCCGTGACACCCACTCAGTCCAAGTCAAAGTTTGTAAGAGAAGCCCTTTCACTAGACACAAAATGCAAAAAGGACCCCCTTGCTACTTAAACTCCTCCTCAGAGAGGGGTCAAGGTGCATCTCAATTCAATCTCAGCCCTACTTTTAATCAATGCTTTATGCGCAAATGATTGTACAGCTGTAACACAACCATTGTACGTTATACCATTATACATTAGACAACACAACTGTTGATTTGTCCAACACAATTAAAGATGGCAAGCCATAATTGATTTTAAAATGTTGCAATAATGCTAGTTACCAGACAACAAATACTTCCATCAGAATTGCTTACCATACACTAGAGGTAGCCAGAACTACTCCTGTAATGCACTAGTGTTGAAGCACTGATACAGCACTAAGGCTAGCAAAAACCATTCTTCACTAGAGATTGGCGTTACTCACTCATATGAACTACCATGGGCAAATCTCTCTGACTCAGCCTCCGGGAGCAGCCGTGAGGTGCACCCACACTCAAGGGAAGGATTTTCACACACCTTAGGGGTCTATGCTAGAAGTCTTCATAGGAAAACTTCATGCTGGTTTTACAGCATGACATAATTGATGGGCAGTCATAGATATTTTTAGACTATCTCTTGCCAGAATTACTCAGCAATATATGCTTTTTCTCTTTTTATTTTTTTTTACTTTTTCATTCCCTTTTTTCTTCTCCTTTCTTTTTTTTTTTTTTTTTTTCCGCCTTTATTCTCCCCCCCAGAAAAAGGTGTAATCAGCTCTTTGGTTTTTTCTCTTCAACATTTCCAGCTCTCCCTATCAGGGCCTAGCATGGCCTTGCACTGGCTCTGATAGTTGCTCAAGGAGACCTCAGCATCAGCAGATCCTCTTTGCTCACTCTCGTCACTCAAGAGCAGACCCTGCTTGCTCAATGCATCACTGAACAGCAGGCCCTCCTTGCTCAGTTCATCACTGACAGCATGTAAATTTGACCAAGTTCAAGCTGCTGTATCTGGGCTTAGGCTGAGCATCCTGCTGCAGGCTGACATTTAGAAAGCTTTTTAGAGGTAGAAGTTCAACTAATTTTTAAACTATTAAGAGTTCCTTATCCCACTTTTACGGGACTGTCTACGCTACGTTTTCAACACTCTGCCTGACATACTTCATTTGAACTTTCCTTCATCTCCTCCTTATGCGTTATGCATTGGATACCTCTGGATGCCAGGCTGTGTGCAGCAGAACAACCTTGCCAGCAGAACTAACCAGCCAGGTCATTGTAGTTATGACGACAAACCTTTTAGGGTATCATCTGGTACCTCTGGACTTCTTGTGTGCGTATCTTGTGTGCAGACAGATAGAATGCTGAGCCTGAAACAGTATCCATCACACAGAATCCACCAGGATTCACCCCGCCGTTCCTCCAGTGCAGCAAATTGTGCAGCAAATGTGCATCCACAAGTGCAGTGACACAGGAAGCTCCTAAATGTGCTTGACAGTATAAACACTCTTGTCTGTTCTCTAAGAAAACAACCAGGTTCTTGTACATTCGGGCGAAAAAAAGTTCCGGCAGACTTCCAAACATTCGGAAAACGTGCATTTATTGCTCTGGTTCTGCTATGTGGGACACTTCTGTAGCACTTGAGTAGGGCTAAGGAAGTGAGTTTTACCTACATCAGAACACTGGTTTTTATACTAGAGAAATATGTCGGCAGTGTAGACAAACCTGACATACCAGTAACACATTTACAAATGATGCTTAAATAATCTATGGGCTGAGACTAACTAACTGCTAGGAGTGCTTTCTACATATATGTATATATGAAAATATACGTGTGTGTGTGTGTGTGTGTGTACAGGTATGTATGTATCTACATATGTGGGTATATAGGAATAAAGGTACAGAGAGATGTGTATCTATAGGGGTCTGTGTGTGTATATATGAAGGTCATTATCACTATATGTGATACATAGATACATAAGATAGGCCATCACAGCCCTACAATGTGCTGTAAGTAACTGACTACTAGAGGTGCATTATACACTTGCATATAGATATAGGTATATGTGTATATAGAAATATCTACACATGGCCATATGTGTGCATCTATAAATAGAGCCATAACTACAAAAGTATAGCTAGGTGTATAAATCTATCTAGGTTCTTATCCATTAAAATCCTACAAAATAGGAAGATACAAAAAAAAAAAAAAAAAAAAAAAAAGGTTGGGAAACCCACTGATGCCACACTCTGCTCTTTCCAGCAAAGGTGGGTCATGCACTGTGGGGCTGTGTGGGGCACATGCCAGGCTCTCCACCTCTGCCTGCTCTTGCCTCCTCCTTGCTTCCTTCCTGCTTCAGTGGTTCTTTTGGCTTTTCAAATGGTTCCTGCACCATAAGCACGGCCTTCTGAACCACCTCCGTCAGGAGGAAGTCTTTGTCTTTGTAGTCCAGGAATACCGGTGCATCAGCTGTCGGACTGTGCACGGTATCTCCTGGCCTCTCTGCCCCTTCTGCTTAGGCTGGCACGTACTGGGCTGTCCCCAGGAGAACCAGGCCATCAGCTCGGGGGCTGTGCAGGACACAGCCAGGGCTCTCTGTCCGCTACTCTGGCTTTTGCTCCCATCGCCTTGTCTACACTCTCTTCCTGCTCCCACGCTTCTGCTGTCTCCTAAAGGGCCTCTGGATCACAAGCACAGCCTTCTTCAACGTGCCAGCATGCGTGTAGTCAGCTGCATTCAAGAAGACTGGCTCATCGGCTGAGGGACGCAAGGTCTCGTGCGCGTGACTCTCAGCCCCTGCTGCAGCCGGTGTTCGTGCAGAAGACGCATTCCCACCGTGCTCCACCTGCTGGTGTTCCACAGTCTGCTGGCTGGATGCACGCATCCCGAGTGCAGCCCTGTCCTGGCTATCTCCCGGGATACGCTGGGCTGTGTCCAGCACACCTGTGGCAGCAGCTGTCGGCGGCTGCTTCTCCTCTCCCATGTGGAAGGTGGCAGCAGAGGCCAAACGCAGAGCCTTCAGTACACTCTGCATCCCCAGCGCTCGCGAGATGGCCCTCATCCATCTCACCCGAGCCATCGTGTTGATGACTGCAGGTGCAGGAAGGCTTTGGGCGTGCTCTGGAGATCCTCCTGCTGCTGTTCTGTCCTCTGCACCTCCTAGTTCCTGCTCCTGATGCTCCTCTGGGTATTCAATTGGTTTCTGGACCACAAGCATGGCCTTCTTGACCACCTCAGTCTGGACGTAGGCCTTGTAGTCCAGGAATGCCGGAGCCTCAGTTCTGGCTCCGTGGCTCTCCCGGGCTGGCTTCTCTGCCCCTGCTGCAGTGGGTCTTGCTACTGCTGACACATCCCCTCTGTGTTCCATGTCCTGCTGCTCCACACTCTGCTGGACAGATGCACGCATCCCAAGCGCAGCCTCCTGCTGGGCTGTTCTCCTGATACGCTCGGCTGTGTCCAGCACATCCGTGGCATCAGCTGTGGGCTGCTTCTTCTCCTCTCCTGCGTCATAAGTGGCAGCAGAGGCCGAGCGCAGAGCCTGCAGCACTCTCCAGACCCCCAGCGCTCGTGCGTAAAGCCTCAGCCATCTCACCCGAGCCATCGTGTTTATGACTGCAGGTGCAGGAAGGCTGCGGGCACCCTCTGCAAGTCCTTCTGCTCCTCTTGATACCGGCTCCTGCTGCTCCTCTGGATATTCAAAGGGTTTCTGCACCATAAGCACAGCCTCCTTGACCACCTCCGTCTGGATATGGTCCTTGTAGTCCAGGAATGCCGGAGCATCAGCTGTTTGACTGTGCACGGCATGTCCGGGACTCTCTGTCCCTTCTGCTGGGGCCGTTACCCTCCTCCCCTCAGCAGTGCCTTCTTCCGGGTCCTCCCGTTCATCCGTGTGCGCCTGAGAGCCCCGGATCACAATTCCAGCTTTGCTCGGGAGCTCGTCTCTCCTGTCTGGGGCTGTGTCCGGGAGAGCCAGGCCATCAGCTGTGGGGCTGTGCGGGCCACGTGCCGGCCTCGCTGCCCCTGCTGCTCCAGCTCTTACGGCCGGAGTTGCATCTCTGCTGTGCTCCTGCTCTTCCGTCTCCTTGAGTCCCTGGATTGCAACAGCAGCCTTGCTCAGGACCTCACTGCTGATGTATTTTGCTGTGTCTGGCAGATCCTGCGCACTGGCTGTGGGCTGCTGCTGCTCCTGCTTTCCTCTCCTGAGCGTTGCAGTGGAGGGCCTGCGCAGAGCCCTTGGGGCACTCTTGAAGACGGACGTCCGTCTCTCTCGAGCCAGGGCATCGATGACTGTGGGTGAAGGAGATCTGAAGGCAGGTCCTGCGGGCCTTCCTGCTTCTCTTGCTTCCTTCACGCTCACTTGCAGCTCTGGCTCTGCTTCCACCAGCTGCTGGCCAGGACCCTGTGTCACAGGGTGCTCCTTGTCCAGGCCCTCCGCCCTGATGGACTGGGCTGGCTCTGGCAGAACCTCTTCGCAGCCTGTGGGGTGCGGCCTGTCTTGCCCTCCTTTGCCTTGGGCGGCAAGTAAGGCCTTATGTAGAAGGCTCAGGGCCTTCTCGCACCACACCTGGCTCCCTTCAGCCAGGGCCTCCAGGAAGGCAGAGAAAGGGATGCTGTAGCTGAGGGCCTGGCCTGGGTCTGGGCCAGCTGCTGCCTGCTCCCCTGCCACAGAGGGCTCTTCCTGAGCTACTGGCGTGACAATGGCTCTGCTGCCTGCTCCTTCCCGCTCTTCATCTGGGGGACGTTCCTTCTCCTGACGTGCTTCCAGTCTCCCACTTTCTACTGCTCCCTCATCTGTGCCACAGCTGGGACCCTCCTTCTTGGGACCAGCGTGGGAGTCTTTGCTGTCCTGCAGGTCCAAGGATTTGACAAGGGCATGGGCAGGAGATGACCCAGTGTCATCTCTCCCTTGGCACAGCTCTGTGCCTCTTGCACCTTGCCATTCCTCTTCCTTGGACGGCTCAACATCAAGGGCATCTTCCCACTCCTCTTCCTCAGACAGCTCTGCACCAATGGCATCTTCACACTCCTGCTCCTTGGCCCAGGCTGCTGCCTCGCTGCCTGCACCTTGGGCTCCCGGCCGCTCCAGCAGCACCTGCTGGTTTATGGAGCCCTCAGTGAACCTCCTGCGTGTCACCTGCGGCCGCCGTGCTGTGGCGTGGCCCATCGTCCACGGCAGGCTTGTGGTCCTGCCCTGTCCGGTCTCGGGCCGTCCCCTTCTGTCGTTGGCACTCACCTGCCCAGGTGTGTCACTGGGAGCCGCAGGGTGCCTCCGTGAGGAATCCTGTCCTTGGCCCTGTGGCTGGCTGTCCTCCAGGCCATCCCGCTGCTGCGGCAGGCGGTGGGCCCGGAGGCTCCTGTCCGGCGCCTCTGAAGGCCTCCTGGTGAAGGACACGATGACCTCCTTCAAAACAGGCCTCTGCCTCCTGTGCCCCCACAGCCATGAAGGGCTTTGGCGGCACTCCATGTGCACCGACAGCCCTGCTGGTTCCTGCTGTGGTGCTTTTGGCCGGTGGCCTGTCCCTGCATCTGCATCCCTGCTCGGGGAAGCTGATACAGACACGCGGCCTGCCTGAGCCGGCACCACTGCCGGCTGCTTCTCCTCCATGCTGGCCTGTGGCGTCCTCTGCCGCAGACCTGTCGCTGTCACCCTGGAGAGCTGCTGCCTGACCAGAGAGCTGCTCTCCTTGGACTGGGCACACCAGAGCTCTGCGCTCCTTAGATACCTGTCGGGGCGGGGCCCCGCATCACAATGGCCTCTGCTTACTACGGCCCACCGCATCACAGCACGCGGGGCCGCCGTCACACGTGGCCGCCGTCACACACGGCCACACCCCAGCTGGGCCCTTCTCTTCTCTAATGTGGTCTTAGGAAAGACAATGAAGATTTCAACGGCGCGTGAACAAGCTGAGATGAAACATACAGCTTTTGTTCCTTTTGCATTTCTACTGTGCTACCTGTTGGCTCAGCATGAAGGACCCACATTATCAACAGTCCTGACGTTCCGGAAAGGTTGAAGAGGAAGGACTGGCCGTTATTTAATCACGTCTTTGTCCAACAAACATTCCTCAGCTGTGAGCAGCAGACAAAATGAGTTTGATTTCAGAAGCGAGAAGTCCTCAGGTAGAGCTTGGGGCCATGACTATAGAATGAGACATCTCATCCTCCGTGTGCTCCTGCCTCTGGAGTTCACTTCTTCCTTTGGTCTTTCCAGCCACTTGCAAGCTTTTTTCTGATTCTCCGTGACATCCACTCAGTCAAAGTCAAAGTTTGTAAGAGAAGCCCTTTCACTAGACACAAAATGCAAAAAGGACCCCCTTGCTACTTAAACTCCTCCTCAGAGAGGGGTCAAGGTGCATCTCAATTCAATCTCAGCCCTACTTTTAATCAATGCTTTATGCGCAAATGATTGTACAGCTGTAGCACAACCATTGTACGTTATACCATTATACATTATACAACACAACTGTTGATTTGTCCAACACAATTAAAGATGGCAAACCATAATTGATTTTAAAATGTTGCAATAATGCTAGTTACCAGACAACAAATACTTCCATCAGAATTACTTACCACGTGTCGTCCCTGCATTTCTTGCTTTCAAGTGTTTGAACCTTTGCAGCCTGATTCTCACGCTGCTTCATGTAAACAATATTATATTCTTAGAATTTATCTCTATGTTTTGCATTCTTGTTCTCTGAGAGAGAATTTGACTGATGGTCGTATTGACCAATGGAGTCAGGAGGATGTAACCTCCTTGGGCCAATCTTGGCCCTCTGTACAAAATGTATATAAGCCTATTGGAGTCAGATAATAAAGAGCTTTCCATGATTCACCAAGCTGCTGCCTGCTGTCCTCTGTGAAGGTCCACTCCCACGTCACAACGTGTTGCCCCTCTAAAGGCGTGGGGTAACAACCACACATTAGAGGTAGCTAGAACTACTCCTGTAACGCACTAGTGTTGAAGCACTGATACAGCACTAAGGCTAGCAAAAAACCATTCTTCACTAGAGATTGATGTTACTCAACTCATATGAACTACCATGGGCAAATCTCTCTGACTCAGCCTCCGGGAGTAGCCGTGAGGTGCTCCCACACTCAAGGGAAGGATTTTCACACACCTTAGGGGTCTATGCTACAAGTCTTCATAGGAAAACTTCATGCTGGTTTTACAGCATGACATAATTGACGGGCAGTCATAGATATTTTTAGACTATCTCTTGCCAGAATTACTCAGCAATATATGCTTTTTTCTCTTTTTTTTTTTTTTTTTTTTGTTTTTCGTTCCCTTTTTTCTTTTCCTTTTTTTTTTTTTTTTTTTTTCCTGCCTTTATTCTCCCCCCCAGAAAAAGGTGTAATCAGCTCTTTGGTTTTTTCTCTTCAACATTTCCAGCTCTCCCTATCAGGGCCTAGCATGGCCTTGCACTGGCTCTGATAGTTGCTCAAGGAGACCTCAGCATCAGCAGATCCTCTTTGCTCACTCTCGTCACTCAAGAGCAGACCCTGCTTGCTCAATGCATCACTGAACAGCAGGCCCTCCTTGCTCAGTTCATCACTGACAGCATGTAAATTTGACCAAGTTCAAGCTGCTGTATCTGGGCTTAGGCTGAGCATCCTGCTGCAGGCTGACATTTAGAAAGCTTTTTAGAGGTAGAAGTTCAACTAATTTTTAAACTATTAAGAGTTCCTTATCCCACTTTTACGGGACTGTCTACGCTACGTTTTTAAACACTCTGCCTGACATACTTCATTTGAACTTTCCTTCATCTCCTCCTTATGCGTTATGCATTGGATACCTCTGGATGCCAGGCTGTGTGCAGCAGAACAACCTTGCCAGCAGAACTAACCAGCCAGGTCATTGTAGTTATGATGACAAACCTTTTAGGGTATCATCTGGTACCTCTGGACTTCTTGTGTGCGTATCTTGTGTGCAGACAGATAGAATGCTGAGCCTGAAACAGTATCCATCACACAGAATCCACCAGGATTCACCCCGCCGTTCCTCCAGTGCAGCAAATTGTGCAGCAAATGTGCATCCACAAGTGCAGTGACACAGGAAGCTCCTAAATGTGCTTGACAGTATAAACACTCTTGTCTGTTCTCTAAGAAAACAACCAGGTTCTTGTACATTCGGGCGAAAAAAAGTTCCGGCAGACTTCCAAACATTCGGAAAACGTGCATTTATTGCTCTGGTTCTGCTATGTGGGACACTTCTGTAGCACTTGAGTAGGGGTAAGGAAGTGAGTTTTACCTACATCAGAACACTGGTTTTTATACTAGAGAAATATGTCGGCAGTGTAGACAAACCTGACATACCAGTAACATATTTACAAATGATGCTTAAATAATCTATGGGCTGAGACTAACTAACTGCTAGGAGTGCTTTCTACATATATATATATATGAAAATATAAGTGTGTGTGTACAGATATGTATGTATCTACATATGTGGGTATATAGGAAAACGTATATATGTATATAGAAATATCTACACATGGCCATATGTGTGCATCTATAAATGGAACTGTATCTACAAAGTATAGCTAGGTGTATAAATCTATCTAGGTTCTTATCCATTAAAATCCTACAAAATAGGAAGATACAAAAAAAAAAAAAAAAAAAAAAAGGTTGGGAAACCCACTGATGCCACACTCTGCTCTTTCCAGCAAAGGTGGGTCATGCACTGTGGGGCTGTGTGGGGCACATGCCAGGCTCTCCACCTCTGCCTGCTCTTGCCTCCTCCTTGCTTCCTTCCTGCTTCAGTGGTTCTTTTGGCTTTTCAAATGGTTCCTGCACCATAAGCACAGCCTTCTGAACCACCTCCGTCAGGAGGAAGTCTTTGTCTTTGTAGTCCAGGAATACCGGAGCATCAGCTGTCGGACTGTGCACGGTATCTCCTGGCCTCTCTGCCCCTTCTGCTTAGGCTGGCACGTACTGGGCTGTCCCCAGGAGAACCAGGCCATCAGCTCGGGGGCTGTGCAGGACACAGCCAGGGCTCTCTGTCCGCTACTCTGGCTTTTGCTCCCATCGCCTTGTCTACACTCTCTTCCTGCTCCCACGCTTCTGCTGTCTCCTAAAGGGCCTCTGGATCACAAGCACAGCCTTCTTCAACGTGCCAGCATGCGTGTAGTCAGCTGCATTCAAGAAGACTGGCTCATCGGCTGAGGGACGCAAGGTCTCGTGCGCGTGACTCTCAGCCCCTGCTGCAGCCGGTGTTCGTGCAGAAGACGCATTCCCACCGTGCTCCACCTGCTGCTGTTCCACAGTCTGCTGGCTGGATGCACGCATCCCGAGTGCAGCCCTGTCCTGGCTATCTCCCGGGATACGCTGGGCTGTGTCCAGCACACCTGTGGCAGCAGCTGTCGGCGGCTGCTTCTCCTCTCCGATGTGGAAGGTGGCAGCAGAGGCCAAACGCAGAGCCTTCAGTACACTCTGCATCCCCAGCGCTCGCGAGATGGCCCTCATCCATCTCACTTGAGCCAGCATTTGGATGACTGCAGGTGCAGGAAGGCTTTGGGCGTGCTCTGGAGATCCTCCTGCTGCTGTTGTGTCCTCTGCACCTCCTAGTTCCTGCTCCTGATGCTCCTCTGGGTATTCAATTGGTTTCTGGACCACAAGCATGGCCTTCTTGACCACCTCAGTCTGGACGTAGGCCTTGTAGTCCAGGAATGCCGGAGCCTCAGTTCTGGCTCCGTGGCTCTCCCGGGCTGGCTTCTCTGCCCCTGCTGCAGTGGGTCTTGCTACTGCTGACACATCCCCTCTGTGTTCCATGTCCTGCTGCTCCACACTCTGCTGGACAGATGCACGCATCCCAAGCGCAGCCTCCTGCTGGGCTGTTCTCCTGATACGCTCGGCTGTGTCCAGCACATCCGTGGCATCAGCTGTGGGCTGCTTCTTCTCCTCTCCTGCGTCATAAGTGGCAGCAGAGGCCGAGCGCAGAGCCTGCAGCACTCTCCAGACCCCCAGCGCTCGTGCGTAAAGCCTCAGCCATCTCACCCGAGCCATCGTGTTTATGACTGCAGGTGCAGGAAGGCTGCGGGCACCCTCTGCAAGTCCTTCTGCTCCTCTTGATACCGGCTCCTGCTGCTCCTCTGGATATTCAAAGGGTTTCTGCACCATAAGCACAGCCTCCTTGACCACCTCCGTCTGGATATGGTCCTTGTAGTCCAGGAATGCCGGAGCATCAGCTGTTTGACTGTGCACGGCATGTCCGGGACTCTCTGTCCCTTCTGCTGGGGCCGTTACCCTCCTCCCCTCAGCAGTGCCTTCTTCCGGGTCCTCCCGTTCATCCGTGTGCGCCTGAGAGCCCCGGATCACAATTCCAGCTTTGCTCGGGAGCTCGTCTCTCCTGTCTGGGGCTGTGTCCGGGAGAGCCAGGCCATCAGCTGTGGGGCTGTGCGGGCCACGTGCCGGCCTCGCTGCCCCTGCTGCTCCGGCTCTTACGGCCGGAGTTGCATCTCTGCTGTGCTCCTGCTCTTCCGTCTCCTTGAGTCCCTGGATTGCAACAGCAGCCTTGCTCAGGACCTCACTGCTGATGTATTTTGCTGTGTCTGGCAGATCCTGCGCACTGGCTGTGGGCTGCTGCTGCTCCTGCTTTCCTCTCCTGAGCGTTGCAGTGGAGGGCCTGCGCAGAGCCCTTGGGGCACTCTTGAAGACGGACGTCCGTCTCTCTCGAGCCAGGGCATCGATGACTGTGGGTGAAGGAGATCTGAAGGCAGGTCCTGCGGGGCTTCCTGCTTCTCTTGCTTCCTTCACGCTCACTTGCAGCTCTGGCTCTGCTTCCACCAGCTGCTGGCCAGGACCCTGTGTCACAGGCTGCTCCTTGTCCAGGCCCTCCGCCCTGATGGACTGGGCTGGCTCTGGCAGAACCTCTTCGCAGCCTGTGGGGTGCGGCCTGTCTTGCCCTCCTTTGCCTTGGGCGGCAAGTAAGGCCTTATGTAGAAGGCTCAGGGCCTTCTCGCACCACACCTGGCTCCCTTCAGCCAGGGCCTCCAGGAAGGCAGAGAAAGGGATGCTGTAGCTGAGGGCCTGGCCTGGGTCTGGGCCAGCTGCTGCCTGCTCCCCTGCCACAGAGGGCTCTTCCTGAGCTACTGGCGTGACAATGGCTCTGCTGCCTGCTCCTTCCCGCTCTTCATCTGGGGGACGTTCCTTCTCCTGACGTGCTTCCAGTCTCCCACTTTCTACTGCTCCCTCATCTGTGCCACAGCTGGGACCCTCCTTCTTGGGACCAGCGTGGGAGTCTTTGCTGTCCTGCAGGTCCAAGGATTTGACAAGGGCATGGGCAGGAGATGACCCAGTGTCATCTCTCCCTTGGCACAGCTCTGTGCCTCTTGCACCTTGCCATTCCTCTTCCTTGGACGGCTCAACATCAAGGGCATCTTCCCACTCCTCTTCCTCAGACAGCTCTGCACCAATGGCATCTTCACACTCCTGCTCCTTGGCCCAGGCTGCTGCCTCGCTGCCTGCACCTTGGGCTCCCGGCCGCTCCAGCAGCACCTGCTGGTTTATGGAGCCCTCAGTGAACCTCCTGCGTGTCACCTGCGGCCGCCGTGCTGCGGCGTGGCCCATGGTCCACGGCAGGCTTGTGGTCCTGCCCTGTCCGGTCTCGGGACATCCCCTTCTGTCGTTGGCACTCACCTGCCCAGGTGTGTCACTGAGAGCCCCAGGGCGCCTCCGTGAGGAATCCTGTCCTTGGCCCTGTGGCTGGCTGTCCTCCAGGCCATCCCGCTGCTGCGGCAGGCGGTGGGCCCAGAGGCTCCTGTCCGGCGCCTCTGAAGGCCTCCTGGTGAAGGACACGATGACCTCCTTCAAAACAGGCCTCTGCCTCCTGTGCCCCCACAGCCATGAAGGGCTTTGGCGGCACTCGATGTGCACCGACAGCCCTGCTGGTTCCTGCTGTGGTGCTTTTTGCCGGTGGCCTGTCCCTGCATCTGCATCCCTGCTCGGGGAAGCTGATACAGACACGCGGCCTGCCTGAGCCGGCACCACTGCCGGCTGCTTCTCCTCCATGCTGGCCTGTGGCGTCCTCTGCCGCAGACCTGTCGCTGTCACCCTGGAGAGCTGCTGCCTGACCAGAGAGCTGCTCTCCTTGGACTGGGCACACCAGAGCTCTGCGCTCCTTAGATACCTGTCGGGGCGGGGCCCCGCATCACAATGGCCTCTGCTTACTACGGCCCACCGCATCACAGCACGCGGGGCCGCCGTCACACGTGGCCGCCGTCACACACGGCCACACCCCAGCTGGGCCCTTCTCTTCTCTAATGTGGTCTTAGGAAAGACAATGAAGATTTCAACGGCGCGTGAACAAGCTGAGATGAAACATACAGCTTTTGTTCCTTTTGCATTTCTACTGTGCTACCTGTTGGCTCAGCATGAAGGACCCACGTTATCAACAGTCCAGACATTCTGGAAAGGTTGAAGAGGAAGGACTGGCCGTTATTTAATCACGTCTTTGTCCAACAAACATTCCTCAGCTGTGAGCAGCAGACAAAATGAGTTTGATTTCAGAAGCGAGAAGTCCTCAGGCAGAGTTTGGGGCCATGACTATAGAATGAGACATCTCATCCTCCGTGTGCTCCTGCCTCTGGAGTTCACTTCTTCCTTTGGTCTTTCCAGCCACTTGCAAGCTTTTTTCTGATTCTCCGTGACACCCACTCAGTCCAAGTCAAAGTTTGTAAGAGAAGCCCTTTCACTAGACACAAAATGCAAAAAGGACCCCCTTGCTACTTAAACTCCTCCTCAGAGAGGGGTCAAGGTGCATCTCAATTCAATCTCAGCCCTACTTTTAATCAATGCTTTATGCGCAAATGATTGTACAGCTGTAACAAAACCATTGTACGTTATACCATTATACATTATACAACACAACTGTTGATTTGTCCAACACAATTAAAGATGGAAAACCATAATTGATTTTAAAATGTTGCAATAATGCTAGTTACCAGACAACAAATACTTCCATCAGAATTGCTTACCATACACTAGAGGTAGCCAGAACTACTCCTGTAATGCACTAGTGTTGAAGCACTGATACAGCACTAAGGCTAGCAAAAACCATTCTTCACTAGAGATTGGCGTTACTCACTCATATGAACTACCAGGGGCAAATCTCTCTGACTCAGCCTCCGGGAGCAGCCGTGAGGTGCTCCCACACTCAAGGGAAGGATTTTCACACACCTTAGGGGTCTATGCTACAAGTCTTCATAGGAAAACTTCATGCTGGTTTTACAGCATGACATAATTGATGGGCAGTCATAGATATTTTTAGACTATCTCTTGCCAGAATTACTCAGCAATATATGCTTTTTCTCTTTTTATTTTTTTTTTACTTTTTCATTCCCTTTTTTCTTCTCCTTTCTTTTTTTTTTTTTTTTCCTGCCTTTATTCTCCCCCCCAGAAAAAGGTGCAATCAGCTCTTTGGATTTTTCTCTTCAACATTTCCAGCTCTCCCTATCAGGGCCTAGCATGGCCTTGCACTGGCTCTGATAGTTGCTCAAGGAGACCTCAGCATCAGCAGATCCTCTTTGTTCACTCTCGTCACTCAAGAGCAGACCCTGCTTGCTCAATGCATCACTGAACAGCAGGCCCTCCTTGCTCAGTTCATCACTGACAGCATGTAAATTTGACCAAGTTCAAGCTGCTGTATCTGGGCTTAGGCTGAGCATCCTGCTGCAGGCTGACATTTAGAAAGCTTTTTAGAGGTAGAAGTTCAACTAATTTTTAAACTATTAAGAGTTCCTTATCCCACTTTTACGGGACTGTCTACGCTACGTTTTTAAACACTCTGCCTGACATACTTCATTTGAACTTTCCTTCATCTCCTCCTTATGCGTTATGCATTGGATACCTCTGGATGCCAGGCTGTGTGCAGCAGAACAACCTTGCCAGCAGAACTAACCAGCCAGGTCATTGTAGTTATGACGACAAACCTTTTAGGGTATCATCTGGTACCTCTGGACTTCTTGTGTGCGTATCTTGTGTGCAGACAGATAGAATGCTGAGCCTGAAACAGTATCCATCACACAGAATCCACCAGGATTCACCCCGCCGTTCCTCCAGTGCAGCAAATTGTGCAGCAAATGTGCATCCACAAGTGCAGTGACACAGGAAGCTCCTAAATGTGCTTGACAGTATAAACACTCTTGTCTGTTCTCTAAGAAAACAACCAGGTTCTTGTACATTCGGGCGAAAAAAAGTTCCGGCAGACTTCCAAACATTCGGAAAACGTGCATTTATTGCTCTGGTTCTGCTATGTGGGACACTTCTGTAGCACTTGACTAGGGCTAAGGAAGTGAGTTTTACCTACATCAGAACACTGGTTTTTATACTAGAGAAATATGTCGGCAGTGTAGACAAACCTGACATACCAGTAACATATTTACAAATGATGCTTAAATAATCTATGGGCTGAGACTAACTAACTGCTAGGAGTGCTTTCTACATAAATATATATGAAAATATACGTGTGTGTGTGTGTGTGTGTGTACAGGTATGTATGTATCTACATATGTGGGTATATAGGAATAAAGGTACAGAGAGATGTGTATCTATAGGGGTCTGTGTGTGTATATATGAAGGTCATTATCACTATATGTGATACATAGATACATAAGATAGGCCATCACAGCCCTACAATGTGCTGTAAGTAACTGACTACTAGAGGTGCATTATACACTTGCATATAGATATAGGTATATGTGTATATAGAAATATCTACACATGGCCATATGTGTGCATCTATAAATAGAGCCGTATCTACAAAAGTATAGCTAGGTGTATAAATCTATCTAGGTTCTTATCCACTAAAATCCTACAAAATAGGAAGATACAAAAAAAAAAAAAAAAAAAAAAAAAAAAAAAGGTTGGGAAACCCACTGATGCCACACTCTGCTCTTTCCAGCAAAGGTGGGTCATGCACTGTGGGGCTGTGTGGGGCACATGCCAGGCTCTCCACCTCTGCCTGCTCTTGCCTCCTCCTTGCTTCCTTCCTGCTTCAGTGGTTCTTTTGGCTTTTCAAATGGTTCCTGCACCATAAGCACAGCCTTCTGAACCACCTCCGTCAGGAGGAAGTCTTTGTCTTTGTAGTCCAGGAATACCGGAGCATCAGCTGTCGGACTGTGCACGGTATCTCCTGGCCTCTCTGCCCCTTCTGCTTAGGCTGGCACGTACTGGGCTGTCCCCAGGAGAACCAGGCCATCAGCTCGGGGGCTGTGCAGGACACAGCCAGGGCTCTCTGTCCGCTACTCTGGCTTTTGCTCCCATCGCCTTGTCTACACTCTTTTCCTGCTCCCACGCTTCTGCTGTCTCCTAAAGGGCCTCTGGATCACAAGCACAGCCTTCTTCAACGTGCCAGCATGCGTGTAGTCAGCTGCATTCAAGAAGACTGGCTCATCGGCTGAGGGACGCAAGGTCTCGTGCGCGTGACTCTCAGCCCCTGCTGCAGCCGGTGTTCGTGCAGAAGACGCATTCCCACCGTGCTCCACCTGCTGCTGTTCCACAGTCTGCTGGCTGGATGCACGCATCCCGAGTGCAGCCCTGTCCTGGCTATCTCCCGGGATACGCTGGGCTGTGTCCAGCACACCTGTGGCAGCAGCTGTCGGCGGCTGCTTCTCCTCTCCGATGTGGAAGGTGGCAGCAGAGGCCAAACGCAGAGCCTTCAGTACACTCTGCATCCCCAGCGCTCGCGAGATGGCCCTCATCCATCTCACCCGAGCCATCGTGTTGATGACTGCAGGTGCAGGAAGGCTTTGGGCGTGCTCTGGAGATCCTCCTGCTGCTGTTGTGTCCTCTGCGCCTCCTAGTTCCTGCTCCTGATGCTCCACTGCGTATTCAATTGGTTTCTGGACCACAAGCATGGCCTTCTTGACCACCTCAGTCTGGACGTAGGCCTTGTAGTCCAGGAATGCCGGAGCCTCAGTTCTGGCTCCGTGGCTCTCCCGGGCTGGCTTCTCTGCCCCTGCTGCAGTGGGTCTTGCTACTGCTGACACATCCCCTCTGCGTTCCACGTCCTGCTGCTCCACGCTCTGCTGGACAGATGCACGCATCCCAAGCGCAGCCTCCTGCTGGGCTGTTCTCCTGATACGCTCGGCTGTGTCCAGCACATCCGTGGCATCAGCTGTGGGCTGCTTCTTCTCCTCTCCTGCGTCATAGGTGGCAGCAGAGGCCGAGCGCAGAGCCTGCAGCACTCTCCAGACCCCCAGCGCTCGTGCGTAAAGCCTCAGCCATCTCACCCGAGCCATCGTGTTGATGACTGCAGGTGCAGGAAGGCTTTGGGCGTGCTCTGGAGATCCTCCTGCTGCTCTTGAGTCCTCTGCGCCTCCTAGTTCCTGCTCCTGATGCTCCACTGCGTATTCAATTGGTTTCTGGACCACAAGCATGGCCTTCTTGACCACCTCAGTCTGGACGTAGGCCTTGTAGTCCAGGAATGCCGGAGCCTCAGTTCTGGCTCCGTGGCTCTCCCGGGCTGGCTTCTCTGCCCCTGCTGCAGTGGGTCTTGCTACTGCTGACACATCCCCTCTGCGTTCCACGTCCTGCTGCTCCACGCTCTGCTGGACAGATGCACGCATCCCAAGCGCAGCCTCCTGCTGGGCTGTTCTCCTGATACGCTCGGCTGTGTCCAGCACATCCGTGGCATCAGCTGTGGGCTGCTTCTTCTCCTCTCCTGCGTCATAGTTGGCAGCAGAGGCCGAGCGCAGAGCCTGCAGCACTCTCCAGACCCCCAGCGCTCGTGCGTAAAGCCTCAGCCATCTCACCCGAGCCATCGTGTTGATGACTGCAGGTGCAGGAAGGCTGCGGGCACCCTCTGCAAGTCCATCTGCTCCTCTTGATACCGGCTCCTGCTGCTCCTCTGGATATTCAAAGGCTTTCTGCACCATAAGCACAGCCTCCTTGACCACCTCCGTCTGGATATGGTCCTTGTAGTCCAGGAATGCTGGAGCATCAGCTGTTTGACTGTGCACGGCATGTCTGGGACTCTCTGTCCCTTCTGCTGGGGCCGTTACCCTCCTCCCCTCAGCAGTGCCTTCTTCCGGGTCCTCCCGTTCATCCGTGTGCGCCTGAGAGCCCCGGATCACAATTCCAGCTTTGCTCGGGAGCTCGTCTCTCCTGTCTGGGGCTGTGTCCGGGAGAGCCAGGCCATCAGCTGTGGGGCTGTGCGGGCCACGTGCTGGCCTCGCTGCCCCTGCTGCTCCGGCTCTTACGGCCGGAGTTGCATCTCTGCTGTGCTCCTGCTCTTCCGTCTCCTTGAGTCCCTGGATTGCAACAGCAGCCTTGCTCAGGACCTCACTGCTGATGTATTTTGCTGTGTCTGGCAGATCCTGCGCACTGGCTGTGGGCTGCTGCTGCTCCTGCTTTCCTCTCCTGAGCGTTGCAGTGGAGGGCCTGCGCAGAGCCCTTGGGGCACTCTTGAAGACGGACGTTTGTCTCTCTCGAGCCAGGGCATCGATGACTGTGGGTGAAGGAGATCTGAAGGCAGGTCCTGCGGGCCTTCCTGCTTCTCTTGCTTCCTTCACGCTCACTTGCAGCTCTGGCTCTGCTTCCACCAGCTGCTGGCCAGGACCCTGTGTCACAGGGTGCTCCTTGTCCAGGCCCTCCGCCCTGATGGACTGGGCTGGCTCTGGCAGAACCTCTTCGCAGCCTGTGGGGTGCGGCCTGTCTTGCCCTCCTTTGCCTTGGGCGGCAAGTAAGGCCTTATGTAGAAGGCTCAGGGCCTTCTCGCACCACACCTGGCTCCCTTCAGCCAGGGCCTCCAGGAAGGCAGAGAAAGGGATGCTGTAGGTGAGGGCCTGGCCTGGGTCTGGGCCAGCTGCTGCCTGCTCCCCTGCCACAGAGGGCTCTTCCTGAGCTACTGGCGTGACAATGGCTCTGCTGCCTGCTCCTTCCCGCTCTTCATCTGGGGGACGTTCCTTCTCCTGACGTGCTTCCAGTCTCCCACTTTCTACTGCTCCCTCATCTGTGCCACAGCTGGGACCCTCCTTCTTGGGACCAGCGTGGGAGTCTTTGCTGTCCTGCAGGTCCAAGGATTTGACAAGGGCATGGGCAGGAGATGACCCAGTGTCATCTCTCCCTTGGCACAACTCTGTGCCTCTTGCACCTTGCCATTCCTCTTCCTTGGACGGCTCAACATCAAGGGCATCTTCCCACTCCTCTTCCTCAGACAGCTCTGCACCAATGGCATCTTCACACTCCTGCTCCTTGGCCCAGGCTGCTGCCTCGCTGCCTGCACCTTGGGCTCCCGGCCGCTCCAGCAGCACCTGCTGGTTTATGGAGCCCTCAGTGAACCTCCTGCGTGTCACCTGCGGCCGCCGTGCTGCGGCGTGGCCCATCGTCCACGGCAGGCTTGTGGTCTTGCCCTGTCCGGTCTCGGGACATCCCCTTCTGTCGTTGGCACTCACCTGCCCAGGTGTGTCACTGAGAGCCCCAGGGCGCCTCCGTGAGGAATCCTGTCCTTGGCCCTGTGGCTGGCTGTCCTCCAGGCCATCCCGCTGCTGCGGCAGGCGGTGGGCCCGGAGGCTCCTGTCCGGCGCCTCTGAAGGCCTCCTGGTGAAGGACACGATGACCTCCTTCAAAACAGGCCTCTGCCTCCTGTGCCCCCACAGCCATGAAGGGCTTTGGCGGCACTCGATGTGCACCGACAGCCCTGCTGGTTCCTGCTGTGGTGCTTTTTGCCGGTGGCCTGTCCCTGCATCTGCATCCCTGCTCGGGGAAGCTGATACAGACACGCGGCCTGCCTGAGCCGGCACCACTGCCGGCTGCTTCTCCTCCATGCTGGCCTGTGGCGTCCTCTGCCGCAGACCTGTCGCTGTCACCCTGGAGAGCTGCTGCCTGACCAGAGAGCTGCTCTCCTTGGACTGGGCACACCAGAGCTCTGCGCTCCTTAGATACCTGTCGGGGCGGGGCCCCGCATCACAATGGCCTCTGCTTACTACGGCCCACCGCATCACAGCACGCGGGGCCGCCGTCACACGTGGCCGCCGTCACACACGGCCACACCCCAGCTGGGCCCTTCTCTTCTCTAATGTGGTCTTAGGAAAGACAATGAAGATTTCAACGGCGCGTGAACAAGCTGAGATGAAACATACAGCTTTTGTTCTTTTTGCATTTCTACTGTGCTACCTGTTGGCTCAGCATGAAGGACCCACATTATCAACAGTCCTGACGTTCCGGAAAGGTTGAAGAGGAAGGACTGGCCGTTATTTAATCACGTCTTTGTCCAACAAACATTCCTCAGCTGTGAGCAGCCGACAAAATGAGTTTGATTTCAGAAGCGAGAAGTCCTCAGGTAGAGCTTGGGGCCATGACTATAGAATGAGACATCTCGTCCTCCGTGTGCTCCTGCCTCTGGAGTTCACTTCCTCCTTTGGTCTTTCCAGCCACTTGCAAGCTTTTTTCTGATTCTCCGTGACATCCACTCAGTCCAAGTCAAAGTTTGTAAGAGAAGCCCTTTCACTAGACACAAAATGCAAAAAGGACCCCCTTGCTACTTAAACTCCTCCTCAGAGAGGGGTCAAGGTGCATCTCAATTCAATCTCAGCCCTACTTTTAATCAATGCTTTATGCGCAAATGATTGTACAGCTGTAACACAACCATTGTACGTTATACCATTATACATTAGACAACACAACTGTTGATTTGTCCAACACAATTAAAGATGGCAAACCATAATTGATTTTAAAATGTTGCAATAATGCTAGTTACCAGACAACAAATACTTCCATCAGAATTACTTACCACGTGTCGTCCCTGCATTTCTTGCTTTCAAGTGTTTGAACCTTTGCAGCCTGATTCTCACACTGCTTCATGTAAACAATATTATATTCTTAGAATTTATCTCTATGTTTTGCATTCTTGTTCTCTGAGAGAGAACTTGACTGATGGTCGTATTGACCAATGGAGTCAGGAGGATGTAACCTCCTTGGGCCAATCTTGGCCCTCTGTACAAAATGTATATAAGCCTATTGGAGTCAGATAATAAAGAGCTTTCCATGATTCACCAAGCTGCTGCCTGCTGTCCTCTGTGAAGGTCCACTCCCACGTCACAACGTGTTGCCCCTCTAAAGGCGTGGGGTAACAACCACACATTAGAGGTAGCTAGAACTACTCCTGTAACGCACTAGTGTTGAAGCACTGATACAGCACTAAGGCTAGCAAAAAACCATTCTTCACTAGAGATTGATGTTACTCAACTCATATGAACTACCATGGGCAAATCTCTCTGACTCAGCCTCCGGGAGTAGCCGTGAGGTGCTCCCACACTCAAGGGAAGGATTTTCACACACCTTAGGGGTCTATGCTACAAGTCTTCATAGGAAAACTTCATGCTGGTTTTACAGCATGACATAATTGACGGGCAGTCATAGATATTTTTAGACTATCTCTTGCCAGAATTACTCAGCAATATATGCTTTTTTCTCTTTTTTTTTTTTTTTTTTTTTGTTTTTCGTTCCCTTTTTTCTTTTCCTTTTTTTTTTTTTTTTTTTTTCCTGCCTTTATTCTCCCCCCCAGAAAAAGGTGTAATCAGCTCTTTGGTTTTTTCTCTTCAACATTTCCAGCTCTCCCTATCAGGGCCTAGCATGGCCTTGCACTGGCTCTGATAGTTGCTCAAGGAGACCTCAGCATCAGCAGATCCTCTTTGTTCACTCTCGTCACTCAAGAGCAGACCCTGCTTGCTCAATGCATCACTGAACAGCAGGCCCTCCTTGCTCAGTTCATCACTGACAGCATGTAAATTTGACCAAGTTCAAGCTGCTGTATCTGGGCTTAGGCTGAGCATCCTGCTGCAGGCTGACATTTAGAAAGCTTTTTAGAGGTAGAAGTTCAACTAATTTTTAAACTATTAAGAGTTCCTTATCCCACTTTTACGGGACTGTCTACGCTACGTTTTTAAACACTCTGCCTGACATACTTCATTTGAACTTTCCTTCATCTCCTCCTTATGCGTTATGCATTGGATACCTCTGGATGCCAGGCTGTGTGCAGCAGAACAACCTTGCCAGCAGAACTAACCAGCCAGGTCATTGTAGTTATGACGACAAACCTTTTAGGGTATCATCTGGTACCTCTGGACTTCTTGTGTGTGTATCTTGTGTGCAGACAGATAGAATGCTGAGCCTGAAACAGTATCCATCACACAGAATCCACCAGGATTCACCCCGCCGTTCCTCCAGTGCAGCAAATTGTGCAGCAAATGTGCATCCACAAGTGCAGTGACACAGGAAGCTCCTAAATGTGCTTGACAGTATAAACACTCTTGTCTGTTCTCTAAGAAAACAACCAGGTTCTTGTACATTCGGGCGAAAAAAAGTTCCGGCAGACTTCCAAACATTCGGAAAACGTGCATTTATTGCTCTGGTTCTGCTATGTGGGACACTTCTGTAGCACTTGAGTAGGGCTAAGGAAGTGAGTTTTACCTACATCAGAACACTGGTTTTTATACTAGAGAAATATGTCGGCAGTGTAGACAAACCTGACATACCAGTAACATATTTACAAATGATGCTTAAATAATCTATGGGCTGAGACTAACTAACTGCTAGGAGTGCTTTCTACATAAATATATATGAAAATATACGTGTGTGTGTGTGTGTGTGTGTGTGTGTGTGTACAGGTATGTATGTATCTACATATGTGGGTATATAGGAATAAAGGTACAGAGAGATGTGTATCTATAGGGGTCTGTGTGTGTATATATGAAGGTCATTATCACTATATGTGATACATAGATACATAAGATAGGCCATCACAGCCCTACAATGTGCTGTAAGTAACTGACTACTAGAGGTGCATTATACACTTGCATATAGATATAGGTATATGTGTATATAGAAATATCTACACATGGCCATATGTGTGCATCTATAAATAGAGCCGTATCTACAAAAGTATAGCTAGGTGTATAAATCTATCTAGGTTCTTATCCACTAAAATCCTACAAAATAGGAAGATACAAAAAAAAAAAAAAAAAAAAAAAAAAAAAGGTTGGGAAACCCACTGATGCCACACTCTGCTCTTTCCAGCAAAGGTGGGTCATGCACTGTGGGGCTGTGTGGGGCACATGCCAGGCTCTCCACCTCTGCCTGCTCTTGCCTCCTCCTTGCTTCCTTCCTGCTTCAGTGGTTCTTTTGGCTTTTCAAATGGTTCCTGCACCATAAGCACAGCCTTCTGAACCACCTCCGTCAGGAGGAAGAAGTCTTTGTCTTTGTAGTCCAGGAATACCGGAGCATCAGCTGTCGGACTGTGCACGGTATCTCCTGGCCTCTCTGCCCCTTCTGCTTAGGCTGGCACGTACTGGGCTGTCCCCAGGAGAACCAGGCCATCAGCTCGGGGGCTGTGCAGGACACAGCCAGGGCTCTCTGTCCGCTACTCTGGCTTTTGCTCCCATCGCCTTGTCTACACTCTCTTCCTGCTCCCACGCTTCTGCTGTCTCCTAAAGGGCCTCTGGATCACAAGCACAGCCTTCTTCAACGTGCCAGCATGCGTGTAGTCAGCTGCATTCAAGAAGACTGGCTCATCGGCTGAGGGACGCAAGGTCTCGTGCGCGTGACTCTCAGCCCCTGCTGCAGCCGGTGTTCGTGCAGAAGACGCATTCCCACCGTGCTCCACCTGCTGCTGTTCCACAGTCTGCTGGCTGGATGCACGCATCCCGAGTGCAGCCCTGTCCTGGCTATCTCCCGGGATACGCTGGGCTGTGTCCAGCACACCTGTGGCAGCAGCTGTCGGCGGCTGCTTCTCCTCTCCGATGTGGAAGGTGGCAGCAGAGGCCAAACGCAGAGCCTTCAGTACACTCTGCATCCCCAGCGCTCGCGAGATGGCCCTCATCCATCTCACCCGAGCCATCGTGTTGATGACTGCAGGTGCAGGAAGGCTTTGGGCGTGCTCTGGAGATCCTCCTGCTGCTGTTGTGTCCTCTGCGCCTCCTAGTTCCTGCTCCTGATGCTCCACTGCGTATTCAATTGGTTTCTGGACCACAAGCATGGCCTTCTTGACCACCTCAGTCTGGACGTAGGCCTTGTAGTCCAGGAATGCCGGAGCCTCAGTTCTGGCTCCGTGGCTCTCCCGGGCTGGCTTCTCTGCCCCTGCTGCAGTGGGTCTTGCTGCTGCTGACACATCCCCACTGCGTTCCACGTCCTGCTGCTCCACGCTCTGCTGGACAGATGCACGCATCCCAAGCGCAGCCTCCTGCTGGGCTGTTCTCCTGATACGCTCGGCTGTGTCCAGCACATCCGTGGCATCAGCTGTGGGCTGCTTCTTCTCCTCTCCTGCGTCATAGGTGGCAGCAGAGGCCGAGCGCAGAGCCTGCAGCACTCTCCAGACCCCCAGCGCTCGTGCGTAAAGCCTCAGCCATCTCACCCGAGCCATCGTGTTGATGACTGCAGGTGCAGGAAGGCTGCGGGCACCCTCTGCAAGTCCATCTGCTCCTCTTGATACCGGCTCCTGCTGCTCCTCTGGATATTCAAAGGCTTTCTGCACCATAAGCACAGCCTCCTTGACCACCTCCGTCTGGATATGGTCCTTGTAGTCCAGGAATGCCGGAGCATCAGCTGTTTGACTGTGCACGGCATGTCCGGGACTCTCTGTCCCTTCTGCTGGGGCCGTTACCCTCCTCCCCTCAGCAGTGCCTTCTTCCGGGTCCTCCCGTTCATCCGTGTGCGCCTGAGAGCCCCGGATCACAATTCCAGCTTTGCTCGGGAGCTCGTCTCTCCTGTCTGGGGCTGTGTCCGGGAGAGCCAGGCCATCAGCTGTGGGGCTGTGCGGGCCACGTGCCGGCCTCGCTGCCCCTGCTGCTCCGGCTCTTACGGCCGGAGTTGCATCTCTGCTGTGCTCCTGCTCTTCCGTCTCCTTGAGTCCCTGGATTGCAACAGCAGCCTTGCTCAGGACCTCACTGCTGATGTATTTTGCTGTGTCTGGCAGATCCTGCGCACTGGCTGTGGGCTGCTGCTGCTCCTGCTTTCCTCTCCTGAGCGTTGCAGTGGAGGGCCTGCGCAGAGCCCTTGGGGCACTCTTGAAGACGGACGTCCGTCTCTCTCGAGCCAGGGCATCGATGACTGTGGGTGAAGGAGATCTGAAGGCAGGTCCTGCGGGCCTTCCTGCTTCTCTTGCTTCCTTCACGCTCACTTGCAGCTCTGGCTCTGCTTCCACCAGCTGCTGGCCAGGACCCTGTGTCACAGGCTGCTCCTTGTCCAGGCCCTCCGCCCTGATGGACTGGGCTGGCTCTGGCAGAACCTCTTCGCAGCCTGTGGGGTGCGGCCTGTCTTGCCCTCCTTTGCCTTGGGCGGCAAGTAAGGCCTTATGTAGAAGGCTCAGGGCCTTCTCGCACCACACCTGGCTCCCTTCAGCCAGGGCCTCCAGGAAGGCAGAGAAAGGGATGCTGTAGCTGAGGGCCTGGCCTGGGTCTGGGCCAGCTGCTGCCTGCTCCCCTGCCACAGAGGGCTCTTCCTGAGCTACTGGCGTGACAATGGCTCTGCTGCCTGCTCCTTCCCGCTCTTCATCTGGGGGACGTTCCTTCTCCTGACGTGCTTCCAGTCTCCCACTTTCTACTGCTCCCTCATCTGTGCCACAGCTGGGACCCTCCTTCTTGGGACCAGCGTGGGAGTCTTTGCTGTCCTGCAGGTCCAAGGATTTGACAAGGGCATGGGCAGGAGATGACCCAGTGTCATCTCTCCCTTGGCACAACTCTGTGCCTCTTGCACCTTGCCATTCCTCTTCCTTGGACGGCTCAACATCAAGGGCATCTTCCCACTCCTCTTCCTCAGACAGCTCTGCACCAATGGCATCTTCACACTCCTGCTCCTTGGCCCAGGCTGCTGCCTCGCTGCCTGCACCTTGGGCTCCCGGCCGCTCCAGCAGCACCTGCTGCTTTATGGAGCCCTCAGTGAACCTCCTACGTGTCACCTGCGGCCGCCGTGCTGCGGCGTGGCCCATCGTCCACGGCAGGCTTGTGGTCCTGCCCTGTCCGGTCTCGGGACATCCCCTTCTGTCGTTGGCACTCACCTGCCCAGGTGTGTCACTGAGAGCCCCAGGGCGCCTCCGTGAGGAATCCTGTCCTTGGCCCTGTGGCTGGCTGTCCTCCAGGCCATCCCGCTGCTGCGGCAGGCGGTGGGCCCGGAGGCTCCTGTCCGGCGCCTCTGAAGGCCTCCTGGTGAAGGACACGATGACCTCCTTCAAAACAGGCCTCTGCCTCCTGTGCCCCCACAGCCATGAAGGGCTTTGGCAGCACTCGATGTGCACCGACAGCCCTGCTGGTTCCTGCTGTGGTGCTTTTTGCCGGTGGCCTGTCCCTGCATCTGCATCCCTGCTCGGGGAAGCTGATACAGACACGCGGCCTGCCTGAGCCGGCACCACTGCCGGCTGCTTCTCCTCCATGCTGGCCTGTGGCGTCCTCTGCCGCAGACCTGTCGCTGTCACCCTGGAGAGCTGCTGCCTGACCAGAGAGCTGCTCTCCTTGGACTGGGCACACCAGAGCTCTGCGCTCCTTAGATACCTGTCGGGGCGGGGCCCCGCATCACAATGGCCTCTGCTTACTACGGCCCACCGCATCACAGCACGCGGGGCCGCCGTCACACGTGGCCGCCGTCACACATGGCCACACCCCAGCTGGGCCCTTCTCTTCTCTAATGTGGTCTTAGGAAAGACAATGAAGATTTCAACGGCGCGTGAACAAGCTGAGATGAAACATACAGCTTTTGTTCCTTTTGCATTTCTACTGTGCTACCTGTTGGCTCAGCATGAAGGACCCAAGTTATCAACAGTCCAGACATTCCGGAAAGGTTGAAGAGGAAGGACTGGCCGTTATTTAATCACGTCTTTGTCCAACAAACATTCCTCAGCTGTGAGCAGCAGACAAAATGAGTTTGATTTCAGAAGCGAGAAGTCCTCAGGCAGAGTTTGGGGCCATGACTATAGAATGAGACATCTCATCCTCCGTGTGCTCCTGCCTCTGGAGTTCACTTCTTCCTTTGGTCTTTCCAGCCACTTGCAAGCTTTTTTCTGATTCTCCGTGACACCCACTCAGTCCAAGTCAAAGTTTGTAAGAGAAGCCCTTTCACTAGACACAAAATGCAAAAAGGACCCCCTTGCTACTTAAACTCCTCCTCAGAGAGGGGTCAAGGTGCATCTCAATTCAATCTCAGCCCTACTTTTAATCAATGCTTTATGCGCAAATGATTGTACAGCTGTAACACAACCATTGTACGTTATACCATTATACATTATACAACACAACTGTTGATTTGTCCAACACAATTAAAGATGGCAAACCATAATTGATTTTAAAATGTTGCAATAATGCTAGTTACCAGACAACAAATACTTCCATCAGAATTGCTTACCATACACTAGAGGTAGCCAGAACTACTCCTGTAATGCACTAGTGTTGAAGCACTGATACAGCACTAAGGCTAGCAAAAACCATTCTTCACTAGAGATTGGCGTTACTCACTCATATGAACTACCAGGGGCAAATCTCTCTGACTCAGCCTCCGGGAGCAGCCGTGAGGTGCTCCCACACTCAAGGGAAGGATTTTCACACACCTTAGGGGTCTATGCTACAAGTCTTCATAGGAAAACTTCATGCTGGTTTTACAGCATGACATAATTGATGGGCAGTCATAGATATTTTTAGACTATCTCTTGCCAGAATTACTCAGCAATATATGCTTTTTCTCTTTTTATTTTTTTTTTTACTTTTTCATTCCCTTTTTTCTTCTCCTTTCTTTTTTTTTTTTTTTCCGCCTTTATTCTCCCCCCCAGAAAAAGGTGTAATCAGCTCTTTGGTTTTTTCTCTTCAACATTTCCAGCTCTCCCTATCAGGGCCTAGCATGGCCTTGCACTGGCTCTGATAGTTGCTCAAGGAGACCTCAGCATCAGCAGATCCTCTTTGTTCACTCTCGTCACTCAAGAGCAGACCCTGCTTGCTCAATGCATCACTGAACAGCAGGCCCTCCTTGCTCAGTTCATCACTGACAGCATGTAAATTTGACCAAGTTCAAGCTGCTGTATCTGGGCTTAGGCTGAGCATCCTGCTGCAGGCTGACATTTAGAAAGCTTTTTAGAGGTAGAAGTTCAACTAATTTTTAAACTATTAAGAGTTCCTTATCCCACTTTTACGGGACTGTCTACGCTACGTTTTTAAACACTCTGCCTGACATACTTCATTTGAACTTTCCTTCATCTCCTCCTTATGCGTTATGCATTGGATACCTCTGGATGCCAGGCTGTGTGCAGCAGAACAACCTTGCCAGCAGAACTAACCAGCCAGGTCATTGTAGTTATGACGACAAACCTTTTAGGGTATCATCTGGTACCTCTGGACTTCTTGTGTGTGTATCTTGTGTGCAGACAGATAGAATGCTGAGCCTGAAACAGTATCCATCACACAGAATCCACCAGGATTCACCCTGCCGTTCCTCCAGTGCAGCAAATTGTGCAGCAAATGTGCATCCACAAGTGCAGTGACACAGGAAGCTCCTAAATGTGCTTGACAGTATAAACACTCTTGTCTGTTCTCTAAGAAAACAACCAGGTTCTTGTACATTCGGGCGAAAAAAAGTTCCGGCAGACTTCCAAACATTTGGAAAACGTGCATTTATTGCTCTGGTTCTGCTATGTGGGACACTTCTGTAGCACTTGAGTAGGGGTAAGGAAGTGAGTTTTACCTACATCAGAACACTGGTTTTTATACTAGAGAAATATGTCGGCAGTGTAGACAAACCTGACATACCAGTAACACATTTACAAATGATGCTTAAATAATCTATGGGCTGAGACTAACTAACTGCTAGGAGTGCTTTCTACATAAATATATATGAAAATATACGTGTGTGTGTGTGTGTGTGTGTGTGTGTACAGGTATGTATGTATCTACATATGTGGGTATATAGGAATAAAGGTACAGAGAGATGTGTATCTATAGGGGTCTGTGTGTGTATATATGAAGGTCATTATCACTATATGTGATACATAGATACATAAGATAGACCATCACAGCCCTACAATGTGCTGTAAGTAACTGACTACTAGAGGTGCATTATACACTTGCATATAGATATAGGTATATGTGTATATAGAAATATCTACACATGGCCATATGTGTGCATCTATAAATAGAGCCGTATCTACAAAAGTATAGCTAGGTGTATAAATCTATCTAGGTTCTTATCCACTAAAATCCTACAAAATAGGAAGATACAAAAAAAAAAAAAAAAAAAAAAAAAAAAAAAGGTTGGGAAACCCACTGATGCCACACTCTGCTCTTTCCAGCAAAGGTGGGTCATGCACTGTGGGGCTGTGTGGGGCACATGCCAGGCTCTCCACCTCTGCCTGCTCTTGCCTCCTCCTTGCTTCCTTCCTGCTTCAGTGGTTCTTTTGGCTTTTCAAATGGTTCCTGCACCATAAGCACGGCCTTCTGAACCACCTCCGTCAGGAGGAAGTCTTTGTCTTTGTAGTCCAGGAATACCGGAGCATCAGCTGTCGGACTGTGCACGGTATCTCCTGGCCTCTCTGCCCCTTCTGCTTAGGCTGGCACGTACTGGGCTGTCCCCAGGAGAACCAGGCCATCAGCTCGGGGGCTGTGCAGGACACAGCCAGGGCTCTCTGTCCGCTACTCTGGCTTTTGCTCCCATCGCCTTGTCTACACTCTCTTCCTGCTCCCACGCTTCTGCTGTCTCCTAAAGGGCCTCTGGATCACAAGCACAGCCTTCTTCAACGTGCCAGCATGCGTGTAGTCAGCTGCATTCAAGAAGACTGGCTCATCGGCTGAGGGACGCAAGGTCTCGTGCGCGTGACTCTCAGCCCCTGCTGCAGCCGGTGTTCGTGCAGAAGACGCATTCCCACCGTGCTCCACCTGCTGCTGTTCCACAGTCTGCTGGCTGGATGCACGCATCCCGAGTGCAGCCCTGTCCTGGCTATCTCCCGGGATACGCTGGGCTGTGTCCAGCACACCTGTGGCAGCAGCTGTCGGCGGCTGCTTCTCCTCTCCGATGTGGAAGGTGGCAGCAGAGGCCAAACGCAGAGCCTTCAGTACACTCTGCATCCCCAGCGCTCGCGAGATGGCCCTCATCCATCTCACTTGAGCCAGCATTTGGATGACTGCAGGTGCAGGAAGGCTTTGGGCGTGCTCTGGAGATCCTCCTGCTGCTGTTGTGTCCTCTGCGCCTCCTAGTTCCTGCTCCTGATGCTCCACTGCGTATTCAATTGGTTTCTGGACCACAAGCATGGCCTTCTTGACCACCTCAGTCTGGACGTAGGCCTTGTAGTCCAGGAATGCCGGAGCCTCAGTTCTGGCTCCGCGGCTCTCCCGGGCTGGCTTCTCTGCCCCTGCTGCAGTGGGTCTTGCTGCTGCTGACACATCCCCTCTGCGTTCCATGTCCTGCTGCTCCACGCTCTGCTGGACAGATGCACGCATCCCAAGCGCAGCCTCCTGCTGGGCTGTTCTCCTGATACGCTCGGCTGTGTCCAGCACATCCGTGGCATCAGCTGTGGGCTGCTTCTTCTCCTCTCCTGCGTCATAGGTGGCAGCAGAGGCCGAGCGCAGAGCCTGCAGCACTCTCCAGACCCCCAGCGCTCGTGCGTAAAGCCTCAGCCATCTCACCCGAGCCATCGTGTTGATGACTGCAGGTGCAGGAAGGCTGCGGGCACCCTCTGCAAGTCCATCTGCTCCTCTTGATACCGGCACCTGCTGCTCCTCTGGATATTCAAAGGCTTTCTGCACCATAAGCACAGCCTCCTTGACCACCTCCGTCTGGATATGGTCCTTGTAGTCCAGGAATGCCGGAGCATCAGCTGTTTGACTGTGCACGGCATGTCCGGGACTCTCTGTCCCTTCTGCTGGGGCCGTTACCCTCCTCCCCTCAGCAGTGCCTTCTTCCGGGTCCTCCCGTTCATCCGTGTGCGCCTGAGAGCCCCGGATCACAACTCCAGCTTTGCTCGGGAGCTCGTCTCTCCTGTCTGGGGCTGTGTCCGGGAGAGCCAGGCCATCAGCTGTGGGGCTGTGCGGGCCACGTGCCGGCCTCGCTGCCCCTGCTGCTCCGGCTCTTACGGCCGGAGTTGCATCTCTGCTGTGCTCCTGCTCTTCCGTCTCCTTGAGTCCCTGGATTGCAACAGCAGCCTTGCTCAGGACCTCACTGCTGATGTATTTTGC
This sequence comes from Zosterops lateralis, assembly GCF_965231275.1. Lineage (NCBI taxonomy): Eukaryota > Metazoa > Chordata > Aves > Passeriformes > Zosteropidae > Zosterops > Zosterops lateralis. The sequence goes on along the minus strand of NC_139800.1, from coordinate 65,767,141 downwards.
TGTGTCTGGCAGATCCTGCGCACAGGCTGTGGGCTGCTGCTGCTCCTGCTTTCCTCTCCTGAGCGTTGCAGTGGAGGGCCTGCGCAGAGCCCTTGGGGCACTCTTGAAGACGGACGTCCGTCTCTCTCGAGCCAGGGCATCGATGACTGTGGGTGAAGGAGATCTGAAGGCAGGTCCTGCGGGCCTTCCTGCTTCTCTTGCTTCCTTCACGCTCACTTGCAGCTCTGGCTCTGCTTCCACCAGCTGCTGGCCAGGACCCTGTGTCACAGGCTGCTCCTTGTCCAGGCCCTCCGCCCTGATGGACTGGGCTGGCTCTGGCAGAACCTCTTCGCAGCCTGTGGGGTGCGGCCTGTCTTGCCCTCCTTTGCCTTGGGCGGCAAGTAAGGCCTTATGTAGAAGGCTCAGGGCCTTCTCGCACCACACCTGGCTCCCTTCAGCCAGGGCCTCCAGGAAGGCAGAGAAAGGGATGCTGTAGCTGAGGGCCTGGCCTGGGTCTGGGCCAGCTGCTGCCTGCTCCCCTGCCACAGAGGGCTCTTCCTGAGCTACTGGCGTGACAATGGCTCTGCTGCCTGCTCCTTCCCGCTCTTCATCTGGGGGACGTTCCTTCTCCTGACGTGCTTCCAGTCTCCCACTTTCTACTGCTCCCTCATCTGTGCCACAGCTGGGACCCTCCTTCTTGGGACCAGCGTGGGAGTCTTTGCTGTCCTGCAGGTCCAAGCATTTGACAAGGGCATGGGCAGGAGATGACCCAGTGTCATCTCTCCCTTGGCACAGCTCTGTGCCTCTTGCACCTTGCCATTCCTCTTCCTTGGACGGCTCAACATCAAGGGCATCTTCCCACTCCTCTTCCTCAGACAGCTCTGCACCAATGGCATCTTCACACTCCTGCTCCTTGGCCCAGGCTGCTGCCTCGCTGCCTGCACCTTGGGCTCCCGGCCGCTCCAGCAGCACCTGCTGCTTTATGGAGCCCTCAGTGAACCTCCTACGTGTCACCTGCGGCCGCCGTGCTGCGGCGTGGCCCATCGTCCACGGCAGGCTTGTGGTCCTGCCCTGTCCTGTCTCGGGCCGTCCCCTTCTGTCGTTGGCACTCACCTGCCCAGGTGTGTCACTGAGAGCCCCAGGGCGCCTCCGTGAGGAATCCTGTCCTTGGCCCTGTGGCTGGCTGTCCTCCAGGCCATCCCGCTGCTGCGGCAGGCGGTGGGCCCGGAGGCTCCTGTCCGGCGCCTCTGAAGGCCTCCTGGTGAAGGACACGATGACCTCCTTCAAAACTGGCCTCTGCCTCCTGTGCCCCCACAGCCATGAAGGGCTTTGGCGGCACTCGATGTGCACCGACAGCCCTGCTGGTTCCTGCTGTGGTGCTTTATGCCCGTGGCCTGTCCCTGCATCTGCATCCCTGCTCGGGGAAGCTGATACAGACACGCGGCCTGCCTGAGCCGGCACCACTGCCGGCTGCTTCTCCTCCATGCTGGCCTGTGGCGTCCTCTGCCGCAGACCTGTCGCTGTCACCCTGGAGAGCTGCTGCCTGACCAGAGAGCTGCTCTCCTTGGACTGGGCACACCAGAGCTCTGCGCTCCTTAGATACCTGTCGGGGCGGGGCCCCGCATCACAATGGCCTCTGCTTACTACGGCCCACCCCATCACAGCACGCGGGGCCGCCGTCACACGTGGCCGCCGTCACACACGGCCACACCCCAGCTGGGCCCTTCTCTTCTCTAATGTGGTCTTAGGAAAGACAATGAAGATTTCAACGGCACGTGAACAAGCTGAGATGAAACATACAGCTTTTGTTCTTTTTGCATTTCTCCTAGGTTGACAGTGCTCTCTATCCCATATCGTGGACTCCCTTGTTATGTCTAACAGCTGTCCCTGCTTTCCTGTTAGCTGGGCGGGCACTGTCTGCGCTTTGGGCTCTCTGCTTGGCTTTTGGCTTCCAGGCAGCTCGATCCGCTTTTTCTTGCTTTGCAAATTATGCTCTTTTTTTTGCCTTTTCCTTCTGTCTATTTCTGCTGCCTCTGTGCCTTTGTTTGTTTGTTTGTTTGTTTTTCCTTTTCCCTCTTATCCCCCTCTTCCCCCTCCCTCCCCCCCCCCCCCCAAAGATTTAGGATCGGCACCAAACCTCGATCTGAACGAAAAAATCCAAAGATCTGGGGGCCCGTGAAAAAAGCTCTGCGCTCTCCCCCTCACAGTAACCTGAGCTTTTTCATTTCTTTTTTTTCTCTTGTGTCGGGTAGTGTTTATTCATTTGTTAATAAACCAGTTTTTTCCACTTTTGTTCAAGAGATTCCTTCCCAAACCCAGGGTTGGGGGAGGGGTGGTAAAGGTTTTGTTATTAGGGGATTCCTTTAAAGGTTCTCCCCTAATTCAACCCAAACCAGAACAGCATTTCTACTGTGCTACCTGAAGGCTAGCACAGTTGGCTAGCATGAAGGACCCAAGTTATCAACAGTCCTGATGTTCCGGAAAGGTTGAAGAGGAAGGACTGGCCGTTATTTAATCACGTCTTTGTCCAACAAACATCCCTCAGCTGTGAGCAGCAGACAAAATGAGTTTGATTTCAGAAGCGAGAAGTCCTCAGGTAGAGCTTGGGGCCATGACTATAGAATGAGACATCTCGTCCTCCGTGTGCTCCTGCCTCTGGAGTTCACTTCTTCCTTTGGTCTTTCCAGCCACTTGCAAGCTTTTTTCTGATTCTCCGTGACATCCACTCAGTCCAAGTCAAAGTTTGTAAGAGAAGCCCTTTCACTGAGACATGCATCCAGCCAGCAGACTGTGGAACAGCAGCAGGTGGAGCACGGTGGGAATGCGTCTTCTGCACGAACACTGGCTGCAGCAGGGGCTGAGAGTCACGCGCACGAGACCTTCCATCCCTCAGCCAATGAGCCAGTTCTTTTTGAATGCAGCTGACTACACGCATGCTGGCACGTTGAAGAAGGCTGTGCTTGTGATCCAGAGGCCCTTTAGGAGACAGCAGAAGCGTGGGAGCAGGAAGAGAGTGTAGACAAGGCGATGGGAGCAAAAGCCAGAGTAGCAGACAGAGAGCCCTGGCTGTGTCCTGCACAGCCCCTGAGCTGATGGCCTGGTTCTCCTGGGGACAGCCCAGTATGTGCCAGCCTAAGCAGAAGGGGCAGAGAGGCCAGGAGATACCGTGCACAGTCCGACAGCTGATGCTCCGGTATTCCTGGACTACAAAGACAAAGACTTCCTCCTGACGGAGGTGGTTCAGAAGGCCGTGCTTATGGTGCAGGAACCATTTGAAAAGCCAAAAGAACCACTGAAGCAGGAAGGAAGCAAGGAGGAGGCAAGAGCAGGCAGAGGTGGAGAGCCTGGCATGTGCCCCACACAGCCCCACAGTGCATGACCCACCTTTGCTGGAAAGAGCAGAGTGTGGCATCAGTGGGTTTCCCAACCTTTTTTTTTTTTTTTTTTTTGTATCTTCCTATTTTGTAGGATTTTAATGGATAAGAGCCTAGATATATACACACCTAGCTATACTTTTGTAGATACGGCTCTATTTATAGATGCACACATATGGCCATGTGTAGATATTCCTATATACATATATACCTATATCTATATGCAAGTGTATAATGCACCTCTAATAGTCAGTTACTTACAGCACATTGTAGGGCTGTGATGGCCTATCTATATCTGTATCTATCTGCATCTATGTATCATATATAGTGATAATGACTTTCATATATACACACACAGACCCCTATATGTGGGTGCTTTTTAAGACAAGTTTGTTGTTAAAATTAAAATGGCTTCCATGTTATGTTCTGTAAGTTGTTCTTTGTACCCACCTTGGTTGCTCCCCTCTCCGGAGTTATTCTTAGCCCTCGGTTGTTATATTTTATGTGTTCTCCCCTACCCTGCCCCAGAGACAGCTCCCCGTTGGCTTTCCTTTCCTGCCTTTGTTAAATGTCAAACTTTTCAGGCTACTTTGCTCCCCCTGTCAGTCTCCCTCAGGTTTGTCCCTCAAGCAGGGGAACCTTACCCCAGGGGACAATGGGTGATTGGCTGGGTCCCAGCACTCCCCCTCCCAGTTTGTTGTGATTTGTTCCTATCATGCATACAGCCACTCCCCGAGTTGTTGTTATTGGTTCTGTCTGTGCCCAGCCTGAGTTAGCCCTGTGTTTAAAAATCCCCTTCATCCCAGGCTCGGGGTCTCTCTGAGGCACCGGGTCTGGAGGTGAGGGTCCCCTGTGTCCCAATAAACTCCTTCCCTCTTCAACCTCGGAGAGTCCCCTCCTTCTTTCGCCGCCATCGCAAGGCAGGTTGGTGGATTGGTAGCAGAAGAGCCCACTGGAAAGCAGCTGTCGAGTGTGCCAGGCCTAGCCTGGAGGAGGCGCACCACGACAGAGTGGTGCCCAACATGGGGCAGCCACTTTCACCCACCCGTGGAAGCAGCGTGGGAACCAATACGGAGGCCCGATTCCCTGGACCCCGTGACTGAAGGTTTCTGAGAGACTGTCGTTCTGCCGTGGTCTGGACCTTTTGGATTTCCACGTGCCGCCAGTGGAAGCAGCCCTTGCACAGGGTGCACTCCTGGTGGACAAAGAGGGCAGCTCCCCACACGAAAGGAGTCCTCTTTGGCGGCGATCTCCCGTGGTCCACCGCTTCTAACACCCTCTGCTGGAACAGGTAAGTGCCGACCTTACCCCTGGATATTGTAGCACGCCTCTACCAAGGATGCTTCACTTCCTTTGGAGTCACCTCAAGCCCTCTGCTGGAGGAAGTGCTCAGGCTCCGCAGCAAATGAAAGCTGCTGTTTTAAAAATAAAGGGAGTGGAGAAAGGGCAGCTATGTCGTTCTAGAAGTTGTTCCCCCAGTTCTCGCCCTAATTCTCCTCCTCCCCGACCCCCTTCTCCCCAGGCGGGAATCCTCAAGGGAGCAGCTAGCCCCGGCTCCCTGAAAACCCCGAAGTCCCCCCGCCCAAGCAGTCTCGGCTAGACTGCTCGGGACTCCTGTGGTGGCCCTAGCCAGGTGGCCCAGGAGCTTTCCCTTCGCCATCTTTCCCCGAGTTGTAAGCCCCAAGTTAGATTTTCGTTTGCAGAGGGAGAGCCACAAAATGGCGCCTTCAACCCCAGTTTGCAAGATGGCAACCACCGCATGGCACACTCGTCATCATTGTCTTCCCTGTTTTCTGCCAAAACCTTTTCTTCTTCCCCTAATCCCCCTCACCGTTGCACCAACCCATTCCTGCCCCCGACTCCTCCCTAATCCCCAACTCCTCCCCATTCCCATGGAATGTCTCCTCCTTCTTACCCCGCCCCAAAACAGTTCATGCCCTCTCAAACAACCACTCCCCATGCCCCTCCTCTGGAATGGCCCAAGCCCCTCCCCTCTTCTGGTTCCTACGCTCTGCCTTCCCACGGTGGGAGCCCCGGAGGGAGGAGCTGGAATGCGGCAGCCCAGACCCAGGTAGCGTGCCTACCCTGATCCTGGTTACTTACCCCAGGAACAGGGGTGGGCAAACTACAACAGATACCTGGAGGCCATTGCCGCAGGGGATGGTAAAGGATCTGATGAAGGCCCTGCGTGAGTACGGACGCGATAGTCCGTTCTTCCAGGGATTGTTGTCATCTTCGTTGGCGGGTTTAGTGGTGGTCCCTCTAGATCTAAAGCAACTTTTCCGCTGTCTCTTCAGCAAAACTGAGTTTAAGCTGTGGGAGGCAAGGTGGAAAGACTTGCTCCGACGCACCCTGCCCAGCCTGTTAAAAGATCCTGCCACCGCTACTGACAATGGTGGGGACCCAATCACCATGGAACATCTAGTGGGAGAGGGTGATTGGGAGGGGGCTCCAGAGCAAGCTGAGGGCATCCCACAAGAAGTCCTAGAAGTCATCAAAGAGAAGTCTCAGCAGACTTTTGTCGAGATGAGACCAGCGGGTCCACTAACACCTCTTTCAGAGATCTTTCAGGGGCCAACGGAAACATTCGTGGCATTTGTAGAATGCCTGGCCGCTGCGATTGAGCAACAGGTGGCCAGGTCGTATGCCCAGGAAGAGGTGCTTGAGCAGATGGCGTACACACACGCAATTAAGTGCATGAATGCCATTCTGTGCATCCTGAAGCCGCCTGGAGAGTACCCCACTCTCCAAGAGATGCTCAGAGCGGTCAGTGCCATGGTTCCGATCCACAAGCCCGGGTCCCTGCTGGACAAGAAGAAAACCCACCCGCGAGTGGCAGCCGCTGAAGCCCCAAAAACACCAAACCCGCAGAGGAAGCCAGCACCTGACAAGCCTTGCTTTCTCTGTGGGAAAAGGGGGCATTGGTCAAACCAGTGTCCCAGAAAGCAGGACTTTGAAAAGTTTTTGCAAGACAGGGGGGAGGCGGGAGGAGAGAGCAGAGGACCCCACCAGAGATCTCAACAGGAGAAAAACTGGACAATGAGCACGGGACCGCCCGGCATGCGGACCCCAACAGGGCAGTCCAAGCCATTGGAGCAAGAAGGAAAAAAATAAAGTCCGCTGATCCTTTGTTTTTATCTTCACAGCCGAACTTGATGCAGGGCCCCTCACAGGACTCTACACTGGACTTGACAGAGAATCCTCCTCCGCAGGATTGACCACCGGAATCAAAACGACACTTGGTACTCCCTGAGCCAGAAATATCTGTGACAACGACCTCAAGGTACAAGCCCTTTCAGCTTGAATTGGCCGAGCCTCTTCACTTGAGGGATCGCAATTGGCACACCACAGTGGTCTCGAAGGAACGAGGTACGTGGGGCCTGATCGAGGGAAAATATGTCGTCGTGGGGGATTGCAAATACACACCTGAAGACATAAAAGTCACTCCCGGGACGCTCTCATCAGACGCGGAGCGGTTTGTCCTTTGGCTGCGCTCAGAAAACCCACCCACCTTCCTCCAGAGAGGGCAAATTGTAGCACAGCAAATCCCCAACCCCCTGCTGGACTCCGTCGACATCGGTGCAGCAGAGGTCGACGCAGAAGAGGACGGCGCGAGGGATGACTGTGCAGAAGACGCCCCAACAGTGAACACAGTGAGAAAAATTGGTAAAAAAAAGCCCAAGGAAGTGTGCAAGATCAGTGTGGGTGGGGAATCCAAACTCATCAAAGGGGTTTGGGACACTGGAGCAGATGTGACAGTCATACCAGAGAGTGTGTGGCCGCCACACTGGGAATTGCAGAACGTGGTAAAGCACGTTAACGGAGTAGGAGGATTGCAATTGGCCAGACAATCAAAGAGCGTGGTACAAATTGAGGGGCCAAAAGGGCAATTGGCCTCCTTGCGTCCTTTCATTTTAGAATATGATGCACCCCTGTGGGGAAGGGACCTCACTGCCCAGTGGAGGGTCACAACTGGCATTCCAGAACCTCCACAAACAATTCGGGCAGCGGCCATTAAAGAGCGTCCTACCCAAAACCTGAATTGGCTTACAGATGAACCAGTTTGGGTAGAGCAATGGCTGGTTTTGAAACAAAAATTGAAAGCACTCAATGAGCTTGTGGAAGAGCAGCTTAGAAAAGGTAACATTGAGGAAACCATGTTACCGTGGAACTGCCTGGTGTTCATGATACAAAAAGCGGATAAGACCAGGTGGTGGCTCCTCCACGACCTCCAAAAAATTAATGAAATCATTCAAGATATGGGGTCTGTCTCTCCAACCAGAGATACTATCCCCAACCATGCTCCCCCAAAACTGGAATTTGGCAGTAATAGACATAAAAGATTGTTTCTTCCAAATTCCCCTACATCCAGACGATGCTCCCCGTTTTGCCTTCTCGGTTCCTACCATCAACCAAGAAGCCCCGAGGAAGAGGTATCATTGGCGTGTTCTGCCGCAAGGCATGAAGAACTCTCCAGTTATTTGCCAATGGTATGTCTCTTCCTTGCTCGCTCCAGTTTGCGCAGCCGCACACCAAGCCATTATTCATCATTATATGGATGAATATGGTACCTCCAGCGACGACCTGCTGGCCCACGCGCTTGACCTGACAGTGGCTTCACTGGTTGCTGCAGGGTTCGAGCTGCAGGAGTCTAAGATTCAAAAGATGCCACCCTGGAAGTACCTGGGGCTGGAAATGGGTAGGCAGACCATTGTTCCACAAAAATTGGCCATTAAAACTGAAATTAAGACTCTTGCGGATGTCCACCAACTGTGTGGGGCTTTGAATTGGGTGAGGCCTTGGCTAGGTCTCTCTACTGAGGACCTGGCCCCCCTTTTTGACTTATTGAAAGGGGGAAAAGAGGGGCTCAGTTCACTAGGTCACTCACCCCAGCAGCAAAAACAGCTCTTGAAAAGGTTCAGGTCACCCTGTCTACGCGGCAGGCCCACAGGTGTAAGCCTGACCTGCCATTCCGATTCATAATACTCGGAAGATTGCCACACCTACAGGGACTGATTTTCCAGTGGGATCTCACCCTCGAAAAGACACCTAGAAAGGACCAAGGTGGGAAAGATCCTCTCTCAATCATAGAGTGGGTCTTCCTTAGCCATCAGAGGTCCAAGAGGATGACGAAGCCACAAGAACTGATGGCTGACCTCATCCGGAAGGCCAGACTCCGCCTTAGACAGCTGGCCGGATGTGACTTTACATGCATTCACGTCCCAATTCAGTTACAATCGGGCCAAATTTCAAAAGTGATTAGATTAGATTAGATTAGAACACCTGCTCCAAATGAACAAGTCTTTGCAGTTTGCTCTGGATAATTACTCTGGACAAATTCTTATTTCTCGGCCTGCCCACAAAATTTTCAATTTGGACTCCTAATTCCAATTGGAGTTTGTGAGCGTTCAGAGCCAAGAGCCCCTTGATGCTTTAACAGTTTTTACAGATGTGTCCGGAAGGTCCCACAAGCCAGTTATGACTTGGCAGAACCCTCGCACTCAGCAATGGCAATCAGATGTTGTCGAGGTTAAAGGTTCACCTCAAGTTGCTGAGTTGGCCGCAGTTGTTAGGGCATTCGAGCGGTTCCCTGAACCATTTAATTTAGTCACTGATTTGGTGTACGTCACCGGGGTAGTATCCAGAGCAGAAAATTCTGTGCTGCAGGAGGTGCATAACATCGCCCTTTTTGAATTGCTTTCAAAACTGGTTAAGCTGATTTCCCATCAAAAGCAACCCTTTTACGTGATGCATACATGGTCACACACGGACCTGCCAGGAGTCATTGCGGAGGGAAACAGGAGGGCTGATGCTCTTGCTGCCCCTGTTGAAGTGACTCCTTTGCCAAACATCTTTGAGCGGTCAAGGCTCAGTCATCAGCTCCACCATCAGAATGCCCCAGGGTTGGTCAGGGAGTTTAACCTTTCCCGTGACCAAGTAAAGGCCATTGTGGCCATGTGTCCCACGCATCAACTAAATTCAGTTCCCCCAATGCCCGCCGATGTAAATCCCCATGGGCTTTCAAGTTATGAGGCGTGGCAAATGGATGTCACACACTTTGCTCCATTCGGGAGGCAGAAGTATGTGCACGTCTCAGTAGACACCTTTTCGGGTGTGGTTTTTGCTTCTGCCCACACAGGGGAGAAAGTGGGAGATACCATTAAGCATCTCATCCATGCTTTCTCTTTCCTGGGCATCCCAAAGTCATTGAAGACTGACAACGGCCCTGCGTACAAGTCCAGGGAATTCTGCAGCTTCCTGCAGCAATTGGGAGTGGAACATAAAACCGGCATCCCCCACTCCCCGACAGGGCAGGTGATTGTGGAGAGAACTCATCAAAACATCAAGAGAGTCCTAAACCAGCAGAAGCAAATTCTTAAGAATGAACCACCCTCCATAAGACTTTCCCGTGCCTTTTTCACATTAAATTTTTTAAACTGTTCCTTCGATTCCATGAACCTGCCAGTGACGAGACACTTTTGAGGGAGCACAGAGTTAGCGCCCCATGAAAGGCCAAAAGTCCTCGTCAGAGACCCAGAGACTTAGAGGACACAGGGCCCTCATGATTTAGTTACCTGGGGGCGAGGGTACGCCTGCATCTCCACTGACGCCAGTTTGCGGTGGATCCCCTCCCAGAATGTGAGACCCTAGGTCCCCAAACCCTCCAAGGATGACCAAGTGCCGCAAGTAACGGTGGCCTCCTGGCGGAGGAAGAAAAGGAGGGAAATAAAACCTGAACTAAAAAGGATCAGCCCAGTCCAGAAAGCTCTTTTCAGAACTCTTCAGACACTTCCCCAATGGCTCTTTCCTAAGGAGGAAGAGGATGGTGACTCTTCCCACCCCCTTTTAGTTGATATTCCTCCATGCATGACTTTGTTTTATTTAAGGAAGCCAGAGAGTCAATCCAGCCTGAACAGGATGAGGAAGGAAGTCCGCAGCATCAGCAACACCTGAATGATGCTGCTTGCCAGTCTCCTGATGTCCACCCAAGCCTGGATCGTTCCTCAGCCGAAGGCCAATGTCCCAGGAGCCGCAGGAGCTGGAACTCCTCAGCTATTCCCCCGCCCCCTTTTGTGTGCATTTTAGTTTTACCCTACCAAAAGGCCAAGAAAAATCTTACCATTTGGTAATTCAAATCAAAGATGCATACTGGGCCGGAGCATGGTGCGGCTCAACCGCCCGTGTGCTGATGGCCAGTACTGGAAATCAAAAATCCCTTTCCCTCCCCACTGGGAAGGGATTAATTTGCAGAGATAGGGCATTCCCCGGTGTGGAGGTGCGCGCGTGACCCCAGTCCTGTTTTACAGTTGTTATTCTCTTGTTAAAGTTTACAGTTGTTTAAATTCATATTTATTGCATTTGTTCAAGATGGCCTCCTTTCTCCTCAGGTTTTCCCGCCAAATCCTCAGATGCAAAGTTACCCCCATCCCATAATAGTTGTTTACCACTTTTGTTCACCTGCCAATCTTTGAGTTATATAATCTCTCCTCCTCCTAGTTACGTAATCCCCCCTCCCCTTGCTGTATGTTATTGGTTAAAGTTTGATAGATTACTGTCAAGCCACACCCCACCCATTTGCCATTGGTCCTTGCTGATCCTTCCCTTTGTAACCCATCCCTCAATAAAAAGCCGAGCACAACGAGGATTGGTGTCTCTCCGGAGCACCACCTCAGGAAGCAGGCTCCTGTTGTTGGAAGCTCTTGAGAGTCCCATCTCGTTATTTTCACCTGCGCAGTAGCTAGGCTGTGCCACTCCTCTGCCTAAGTGGCCCCCGGGTTGTGGTGGCGGCAGGGCTGGCCGGTGCTCCGCATCCCTTGGGTGAAGGAAGAAGCCGACCACTGCGGAGTGGTGCCCAACGTGGGGCACCTACGAGTGTCGTGACAGCCTGACAGCCTCAGCAGCGAGGCCACCGGCGCAGCGTTCCCGCTGAGAGCGCTGTGAAGAATCAAGTCCATCCGGACTTTTGTGGATTTACCGCTGGTTTCGCGCCTCCCGGTGGAAGCAGCCTTCGGGTGCGCTCCTGGGAGGATGAAGAGGGCAGCTCCAGTGCACCCCCAGGAGTCCTCTTCCAGCGCAGGTTCCCGGAACCACCACCTTAACATCACAGGAACCAGAGAACGGGTAAGGAGTGAGTCCCCTAAACCCTCACCCTACCCTCAAGGAGGCTCAGCTCAGGAGCACTCTATCAAAGAGTTGCCGTCCTGAGGGGGCCAGCCGCGCGGCACTTGGGGGGGAGCTTGTTTTTCCGTCCCCGGGTCTTGGTTTGTAAAGCAGTTCCTGGTTCTTCGTTGGTTTTCATTTGTTGTGCTTTTGATTTGATTGCCGTCGGCGGTCTGCGTTCGGATTGCAGTCGTATTTGGTGACGGATTTTTGAGTTGGTGGGTGAGGCACCTCCGGGGTGGGAGCAGCGGTTGGGGAGTCTGCTCGACCGGAGTTTGGTGTGCCGTTTTGAATTTCAGTTTGGTCTTTTGTTTGTGGTGGTAGCCGAAGGCACAGTGGTGTGAAAAAATGGGTGCAAGGCTATCCACTGTGCAGCGAGATGTTTACCGTTGTTTTGTTGGAGTTCTTAGTGTTAATAAAGTTAAATTCTCTAGTAAAGATTTGAAGCGGTTTGTTCGCAAGCTGTTTCTGCACTTTCCAGAAACCACCCCAGAGGCTGCGACCGAGCCACAATTTTGGGAGCCAGTCATCTCTAAATTCACTGATCTGGCCGCCTCTGAGGATCAAAAGGCTGCGAAATATTTATTTTGGTCCCAACAAATCAGGACCGCCGTTAGGAACCTGAAGGAAGTGCAGAAAAGGCAACCCCGCAGAGAAAGTTTTGTTTCCCCCTGTTCTCCCAGTTCGGTGTCCCGCTCCCCTTCTCCCCGTAGAGGCATCCTCAGGGGTGCAGCGGGCAGATCCCAGCCCGCCAGCCCTGGCCCCCTCAGGACGCCGGCCCCCTGCTCGAGGCAGACATGGCCATCTGCTCGGGATATCCGAAAGAGCCCTGGCCAGGCTTCAGAGGACCTTTCCCTTCCTCAGTCTTTCCCTAATAAGCCCCGAGTTCGTTTTAGTTTAGCAGGAGAAGAGTGCACACAAGATGGCGCCTGTGCCCGCATGGCACAAAATGGAGGCGGCCACATGGCGCGGTCGTCGTCCATGTCATCGTTGCCCGCCATTTTCCCTTCCCCTTCCCCTTCCCAGAGTCCTAAGTTTTCCCCAAACAACCCTTTCCTGTCCCTGGCCCCTCCCACTGCTCCTCCCTCTTCCGTTGATGTCAAGTTTCCACCCTTTTCCCACGCCCCTCCCACACGTCGCTACTCCCAAAACCGCGCCCCCAGAGGCGTGTCCCCTTCTGATGAAGACACACCCCCTCCACGTCACTGGTCCCGCCCTTCTCGTCACCGGTTCCGCCCATCGTCTTCTGGTTCTCACGCTCCCCCTTCCGGTTCCCACACTTGGGAATCGGAGGAGGAGGGGCTGAGTACCGGAGACGAGAGTCCCCGCATCCCTTCCCTAGCCCCTGTATTGTACAGAAAGACTAGAGGAGGTCACTACGCCAACCCCAACTGGCAGCCATTGTCCCAGCACTCAATAAAGGAACTCATGAAGGCCCTCAAAGAATACGGCCGAGCGAGTCCGTATTTCCTTGGGCTGTTAAATGGCCAATTTGCCGGGAGTGTAGTCGTCCCACACGACATCAAGCATCTATTCCAGTGTCTGCATTCCAGGACTGAATATCAGCTCTGGGAAGCAACCTGGAACAGACACCTGCAAAACACTCTCCCAGGCTGGTTAAATGAGACCGAAACTGCTGTAGACAATGATGGCAATCTAATAACCTTGCAACATGTTATGGGTGAGGGAGCTTGGGAAGCCCCGGCCAAACAAGCCGCGGGTCTTCCCCGAAAGTTGTTAGCAGAAGTAGCAAAGATCGCAGTGAAAGCTTTCACTACCATGTGGCCGTCCGGCCCCTTACAATCTTATTTAGATGTATTTCAGGGTCCTCAAGAGCACCACCTCCAGTTTGTTGAACAGCTGACGGCAGCCGTAGAACAACAAGAAGAGGATGAAGTCGCCCAGAGGCGACTGGTGAGGTCACTTGCCTTCAAACACTCAAACCAGGTCTGCAAACAGGCAATGTTGACGTTGCCGCGAAATCCAAAGCCGACTCTTCAAGATTATATAGAAGTCGTAACGGAGGTAGTGCCACTTATGACGCCGGGGCGCCCTAAAAAGAAGGATCACCGCCGAACGGTCGTTGCCGCTGCAGCTGCTACTGAAGCTCCCACCCGCTCGACCGACAACACGCCAGCTTTAGCGAGGACTCCCAAGCCGGCCTGACAACCCTCTAGAGGGGCGGCTGACCGGCCATGCGCTTTATGCGGAAAAAGGGGCCATTGGTGGCAAGCCTGCCCGCTCCGCAAGGAGTTTCAGGAGTTCAAGCAGGCAAAGGAAGGAGGGGAAGGGGAAGGCGCGAGGGGACAAAATCCCCAAAGAACAAAAAACTAAAGGGAGAGCGCGGGGCCACCCAGCGTGAAGAACCCAATCAGGTGGCCCGAGCCGGGGGAGGGGGAATGGGAAACAATGATTTGAGCATAGCCGGACAAAATCCTTCACTGAACTTAACATTTTCTTCTCCAAAGCAGCGGATGAGTTCTCCGCAGGTTCCAGGAGAAGATTTACCGGACATGACAAGTGGTTGCCCTTTGAGGAATCTTTCACCTGATGAGTCTGATCCTGATCTATCTGCTTGGTTTACAGCTGAATCTTTGATGACGACAAGAGGTACCCTTCCACATCAGATTAGTGAAGGCCCTGTGGATCCATGACAGTGATTGGCACTTCGCGGCGGTTTCCAAAAACAGAGGTACCTGGCACATGATTGGCACCACATGGGTAGTCGTAGGGGATTGCAAACATACACCGCCAGAGATTGAGATTGTCCCTCAAACCACTCCATCGGATCCAGAGTGGTTTGAGCTCTGGCTTCGCTGCACGAACCCACCCATTTATTTGTCCCAAGGACAGATCATAGCCCAGGCCATCCCGTTGCTCCCAGAGCGGGAGTGTCCAGAGGGCGATTGTAAGACCTGCCACCCCCAGGTAAGTGCGCTCATGACCATCACACAAGACAGACCTGAGGAGGTGTGCAAACTGAGGGTGGGCGAGGAGACCACCACCATCAAGGGTCTCCTTGACACAGGGGCGGACGTGACGGTGATCCCTGAACACCTGTGGCCGTCACGTTGGCCTTTGCAAACTGTCGTCGAGCAAGTCGAAGGTGTTGGAGGGCTTCAATTAGCAAAGCGTTCAAAAAACATGGTGCAAATTAAGGGGTCCAAAGGGCAATTGGCTAATATCAAGCCCTTTGTTTTAAATTATAAGGCACCCCTGTGGGGGAGAGATGTCCTGGCCCAGTGGGGGGCAATGATTGGCTTTCCTGACCCTCCACAAAATTTTCGGGCTGCGGTCACTGAACAGCGCCCCACCCAAAAACTGAATTGGAAGACTGATTCTCCAGTCTGGGTGGAGCAGTGGCCGCTTTCAAAAGAAAAATTGAAGGCGCTGAATGAGCTTGTGGAAGAGCAACTCCAGAAGGGTCACATCGAGGAGACTACGTCTCCCTGGAACACTCCGGTGGTTTGTGATCCAAAAGTCTGATAAGACCAGGTGGAGGCTCCTCCAGGACCTCAGACAAATTAACGAAGTTATTGAAGACATGGGCTCTCTCCAGCCAGGGATGCCTTCCCCAACCATGTTGCCCCAAAATTATAATCTGGCTGTCATCGATATAAAAGATTGCTTTTTTCAAATTCCCCTTCACCCCGACGATGCTCCACGGTTTGCATTCTCGGTTCCTAACATCAACCGAGAGGCCCCAAGGAAAAGATACCACTGGAAAGTGCTCCCTCAGGGAATGAAAAACAGCCCTGCCATCTGCCAGTGGTATGTCTCCCCCTTGCTGACCCCCGTGCGTGCAGCCGCACACCAGGCCATCATCTATCATTATATGGATGATGTACTCGTGTGCGCCCCCAACGACGACCTGCTGACACATGCGCTTGACCTGACAGTGGCTGCACTGGTTGCTGCAGGATTCGAGTTGCAGAAGACAAAGATTCAAAAGATGCTGCCTTGGAAGTATCTTGGGCTCGAGATCAGTAAGCGGACCATTGTGCCACAAAAATTGGAGATTAAGACCAAAGTTGAAACCTTGGCAGATGTCCACCAATTGTGTGGCGCTTTGAATTGGGTGAGGCCTTGGCTAGGTCTTTCCACTGACGACCTAGCGCCTCTTTTCAATTTATTGAAAGGGGGAGAGGGGCTGAGTTCCTCCAGGTCACTCACCCTGGAGGCACGGAAGGCCCTGAAAAAGATTCAAGAACTAATGTCCACTCAACAGGCAAATCGATGTCACCCTGATTTGCCTTTCTGTTTTGTCATTCTAGGTAACCTACCACACCTCCACGGAATGATCTTCCAATGGGACAACGGGGTGACCAACCTACCCCAGAAGGACCGAGGCAGGAGAGATCCTCTTCTGATCATAGAGTGGGTCTTTCTCAGCCACCACAGGTCCAAGAGAATGACGCGCCCACAGGAGTTGATGGCTGAATTGATCCGGAAGGCCAGAGTCCGTATTCGAGAACTGGCCGGTTGTGACTTTGGGGTCATTCACATACCAATTCGGTTGAGTACGGGCCAAATTTCGAAGGCAATGTTGGAACACTTGCTTCAAGAAAACGAAGCGCTCCAGTTTGCACTGGACAATTACACGGGTCAAATTTCAATACATCGGCCTGCCCACAAAACCTTTAATTCGGACGTCCAATTCCGATTAGATTTAAAGAGTGTTCAGAGTAAAAAAAACCCCTCGATGCCGTGACAGTTTTTACAGACGCGTCCGGAGGATCCCACAAGTCTGTCATGACTTAGAAAAATCCTCAGACTCAGCAGTGGGAGTCTGACACCGCTGAGGTAGAGGGATCCCCTCAGGTTGCTGAGTTGGCCGCAGTCGTCAGGGCCTTCGAGAGGTTCTCTGAACCATTCAATTTAGTAACTGATTCGAGTTATGTTGCAGGTGTAGTGTCCAGAGCAGAGAACTCAGTTCTCCAGGAAGTGTCCAACATTGCCCTGTTTGAGTTGCTCTCGAAGCTGATAAAGCTAATCTCCCACCGAGAGCAACCATTCTACGTGATGCACCCAAGGTCGCACACGGACTTGCCGGGGTTCATTGCGGAGGGAAACAGAAGAGCTGATGCTCTTGCTGCCCCTGTCACAGTGGCTCCACTGCCTGACATTTATCAACAGGCAAAGCTCAGTCATCAACTCTTCCATCAAAATGTGCCAGGTCTGGTAAGAGGGTTCAAGCTGACCTGAGACCAGGCCAAGGCCATTGTGGCGACCTGTCCCAGCTGCCAGTGGCATGCAGTTCCAACAATGCATGCTGGGGTTAACCCCCGGGGGCTGTGCAGCAATGAGGTGTGGCAGATGGACGTTACTCATGTATCCCAGTTCGGGAGACTGAAGTACGTCCATGTGTCAGTGGACACTTTTTCAGGAGCAGTCTACGCCTCCGCCCACACAGGGAAGAAAACTGGAGATGTGATTAAACATCTTCTACAAGCTTTCTCTTTCCTAGGCATCCCCAAGGTCCTCAAGACTGACAACGGCCCGGGCTACGTCTCCAAGGAACTCTGTAACTTCCTGCAGCAATGGGGAATAGAACATAAAACTGGCATCCCCTACTCCGCGACAGGCCAAGCTATTGTGGAGAGGACTCATCAAAATATCAAGAGGGTCCTCGAACAGCAGGGACAAATTTTAAAATTGGAACCACCCCAAATTCAGTTAGCCAGGGCCCTGTACACCCTCAATTTCTTAAATTGTTCCTTTGAAGTTATGAACCCCCCGATAATTCGCCATTTCGGAGGGAGTCCAAATTTAAAGCCCAAAGAAAAACGGCCGGTCCTCGTCAAAGATCCGGAGACTTTGAGAACGGAAGGTCCACATGATTTAATCACTTGGGGACGCGGATATGCCTGCGTATCGACGCCGACCAGGCTTAAATGGGTGCCAGCCAAGTGGGTGAGACCTTATGTTCCCAAAGCCTCCAAAGGATCAGAACATCAGGTGAAAAACGTGGCCTGGAGAAGAAAGAGGAAGTTCATGAGTCCGGAAGAGGAGAGGTTGGCTCCATCCTTTCCCATCCCTCAGTGGCTCTTTTCTGATTAATCTTATTTTCTCCTTTCAGTTGCAGATCTAACCCAACATGTCACATCAGAGAGCCCCGAATGGACGTCGCATGTTCCAGCTAGCGATCGTCCTAATCGTCCTTGGTAGCACCATGTCGTGGATTGTCCCGCAACCGAAAGCCAATGTTTGGAGGACCCTCGCCCGAGCCATGAGGCAAGATCATATATGCTTGTCCCAGGGCTCGGCAAAAGACCCTATAGCTTCCTGCCTGGTGGGGATCCTTTTTCAGGAGGCAGAACTCCCCCCTGATCTCCTGAAACTCAAGGCTGAATTTAACAGCCGACCACCACCCCCGCAGTCCGGTTGCCGGCGCCGCTCCATTTCATTACGTCGAGTACTCCCCCACCCCATCACCAACCCTCTTATTTTGTGGCGAGACTGGGTCTCCCTTATCTCCCTAAGGCCGAAAGCGAGCCGCAGGAGCTGGAGCTCCTGGGCTTGTCCCCCGCCCCAAACTGTGTCCAGTTTGTTTTCACCCCCGCTAAGAAGCAAGAAAAGCTGTTCACCAACTTGCTTCATATCAAAGAAGCCTACCACGCCACTCCGTGGTGTCGGCAGGTCTCCCATGTTAAAATGGCTTCAACCCTTGGGATGGTTCCCCTCTCCCTTCCCAAAGGTGTTTTCTTAATTTGCAGCGATCGGGCATTCCCAGGCATCCCCTCTCAACTCACCGGAGGCCCATGCACCCTGGGCAAGTTAGGCTTGTTAGCACCAAATAAAACAAAAATTATGGATTGGATCGTCAAAAATTCCTCTCAGCATGCAACAGTCAAAAAACGAGATTTGGCAGATGTCGACCCCGACTGCAAATCGGATGTGATCCACTGGTCCAAGGCCAAGGCTACGGCCATAACAGTTTTCCTGCCTTGGGTCTCAGTGGCAAAATCTTTGGGGGAATTAGGCCAATTAAAATGTTGGGTCGCCAAACAAGCCAATCTTACTTCAACTGCCCTGTCGGACCTCCTCCAAAACGAGGAGATAACCAGGCAAGCAACGCTACAAAATAGGGCTGCCATAGATTACCTTTTACTCCTCCATCACCATACATGTGAAGAGTTTGAAGGTCTTTGTTGTTTTAATTTGTCATCCAAGGCCGAAAATGTGAGACAATCCATCCACAAAATCCAAGACATGGTACATGAAATAAAACAAGAAACCAGGGACTGGTTCGACAATCTGTTTGGACATTGGGGACTCTCGGATTGGGTCAGGTCTGCCGTTAAAACAGGACTTTTAATTCTGCTTTTGTTGTTTTTAGTTGGGGTCGCTTTTGGTGTGATCAAAAAGTTTACGCAGCACGCCATTACCAACGCCACTTCTGCACTCAGTGTAAATCATGTTTGGGCCACCGCACCACCGCTTGAAGAAATAGAAATGCAAAACCTTCCACCCCTACAAGAGGAAGGAGAAAACTTTCAGGACCCAGAAGACTTCAAGCCCGGAAGCGAAAGACAATGGCCCTTACCCTATGAAGAGTGGCCTGTTAACCAAACATGGTTCCAAGAACTGTACCCTGAGTCAGATTTCCTCCCCACACCTCCCCAGTTTCGGTCCTTTTCAAAAATGAACCTTTTCGGTTCATTTAAAAAAAAAAAAATAAAAAAGGGGGAGATGTGGAGGTGTGCGCGTGACCCCAGTCCTTTTTTACAGTTGTTATTCTCTTGTTAAAGTTTACAGTTGTTTAAATTCATACTTATTGCACTTGTTCAAGATGGCCTCCTTTCTCCTCAGGTTTTCCCGCCAAATCCTCAGTTGCCAAGTTACCCCCATCCCATAACAGTTGTTTACCACTTTTGTTCACCTGCCAATCTTTGAGTTATATAATCTCTCCTCCTCCTAGTTATGTAATCCCCCCTCCCCTTGCTGTATGCTATTGGTTAAAGTTTGATAGATTACTGTCAAGCCACACCCCACCCATTTGCCATTGGTCCTTGCTGATCCTTCCCTTTGTAACCCATCCCTCAATAAAAAGCCGAGCACAACGAGGATTGGTGTCTCTCCGGAGCACCACCTCAGGAAGCACGCTCCTGTTGTTGGAAGCTCTTGAGAGTCCCGTCTCGTTATTTTCACCTGTGCAGTAGCTAGGCTGTGCCACTCCTCTGGCTAAGTGGCCCCCGGGTTGTGGTGGCGGCAGGGCTGGCCGGTGCTCCGCATCCCTTGGGTGAAGGAAGAAGCCGACCACTGCACCCCGGCATCCCCCCTCGTCTAATCGGAGGCCCATGTACATTGGGTAAGTTGGGGCTGTTTACCCCCAATAAAATTCAGATTATGGATTGGGCTAGGAAAAATTCTTCCCACCACCCAAAAGTCAAAAGACAAGACCTGGCAAGTCTCAACCCGGACTGTGAATTGGAGGTTGTGCATTGGTCCCAGGCCAAGGCCACAGTGGTAACAGTATTCTTGCCCTGGGTATCAATTGCCAAAGCTATGGGTGAACTTGGCCGATTAGAATTCTGGGTGGCTAAACAAACAAACTTAACGACCAACGCTCTAGCAGACTTCCTATAACACGAGGAGATCACAAGGCAAGCCACTCTGCAAAATAGGGCAGCCATTGATTACCTGCTACTCCTCCACGAACACACTTGTGAGGAGTTTAAAGGTCTTTGTTGTTTCAATCTAACATCCAAGGCTGAGGACGTCCCACGTTCCATCACAAAGTTAAAGGGCATGGTCGAAGACATTCGCAAAGAAACTGGAGACTGGCTTGACAAGTTATTTGGAAACCTAGGACTTTTCAGCTGGACTGGCTCTATTATAAAAACTGGACTTTAGGTTTTTTCTATTTATTGTTGCAGTTGTGTTTGCGTTCATTAAAAAACTCTTATTTCAGTTAATTTCTTCCACCACCTCCCCCTTGATTAATCGAGTTGAAGCAGAAGAGATAGAGATGCAGGACCTTGAGGTGGCTGACCACACGCAAAACCCTGAGGACGACCTTCCAGAAACTCAAGGACAATGGCCAATTCCTTTTGAGGATTGGCTGACCAATCAAGAGCGGTATGCTGAATGCTACCATGACTCGGAGTATCCGCCCTGAGGACTTACCCAGCCACACCAGTTCTACTCTTTTTAATTAAAACAAAAGGGGGAGATGTGGGTGTTTGTTTAAGACAAGTTTGTTGCTAAAGTTAAAATGGCTTCCATGTTATGTTCTGTAAGTTGTTCTTTGTACTCCACCTTGGTTGCTCCCCTCTCCCGAGCTATTCTTAGCCCTTGGTTGTTAAATTTTATGCGTACTCCCCTACCCTGCCCTAGAGACAGCTCCCCATTGGCTTTCCTTTCCCACCTTTGTTACATGTCAGTCACTCTCGACTGCTCCCTCATCTGTGCGACAGCTGGGACCCTCCTTCGTGGGACCAGCGTGGGAGTCTTTGACCATGGTAAAAAAAAAAAAGAAAGGAAAAGAAAAAAGGGAACGAAAAACGAAAAAAAAAAAAAAAGAGAAAAAGCATATATTGCTGAGTAATTCTGGCAAGAGATAGTCTAAAAATATCTATGACTGCCCATCAATTATGTCATGCTGTAAAACCAGCATGAAGTTTTCCTATGAAGACTTGTAGCATAGACCCCTAAGGTGTGTGAACATCCTTCCCTTGAGTGTGAGTGCACCTCACGGCTGCTCCCGGAGGCTGAGACAGAGAGATTTGCCCATGGTAGTTCATATGAGTGAGTAACACCAATCTCTAGTGAAGAATGGTTTTTGCTAGCCTTGGTGCTGTATCAGTGCTTCAACACTAGTGCATTAAAGGAGTAGTTCGAGCTACCTCTAGCGTATGGTAAGTAATTCTGATGGAAGTATTTGTTGTCTGGTAACTAGCATTATTGCAACATTTTAAAATCAATTATGGTTTGCCATCTTTAATCGTGTTGTATAACGTATAATAGTATAATATACTATGGTTGTGTTACAGCTGTACAATCATTTGCACATAAAGCATTGATTAAAAGTAGGGCTGAGACTGAATTGAGATGCACCTTGACCCCTCTCTGAGGAGGAGTTTAAGTAGCAAGGGGGTCCTTTTTGCATTTTGTGTCTAGTGAAAGGGCTTCTCTTACAAACTTTGACTTGGACTGAGTGGGTGTCACGGAGAATCAGAAAAAAGCTTGCAAGTGGCTGGAAAGACCAAAGGAAGAAGTGAACTCCAGAGGCAGGAGCACACGGAGGACGAGATGTCTCATTCTGTAGTCATGGCCCCAAACTCTACCTGAGGACTTCTCGCTTCTGAAATCAAACTCATTTTGTCTGCTGCTCACAGCTAAAGAATGTTTGTTGGACAAAGACGTGATTAAATAACGGCCAGTCCTTCCTCTTCAACCTTTCTGAATGTTTGGACTGTTGATAACTTGGGTCCTTCATGCTGAGCCAACAGGTAGCACAGTAGAAATGCAAAAAGAACAAAAGCTGTATGTTTCATCTCAGCTTGTTCACGCGCCGTTGAAATCTTCATTGTCTTTCCTAAGACCACATTAGAGAAGAGAAGGGCCCAGCTGGGGTGTGGCCGTGTGTGACAGCGGCCACGTGTGACGGCGGCCCCGCGTGCTGTGATGCGGTGGGCCGTAGTAAGCAGAGGCCATTGTGATGCGGGGCCCCGCCCCGACAGGTATCTAAGGAGCGCAGAGCTCTGGTGTGCCCAGTCCAAGGAGAGCAGCTCTCTGGTCAGGCAGCAGCTCTCCAGGGTGACAGCGACAGGTCTGCGGCAGAGGACGCCACAGGCCAGCATGGAGGAGAAGCAGCCGGCAGTGGTGCCGGCTCAGGCAGGCCGCGTGTCTGTATCAGCTTCCCCGAGCAGGGATGCAGACGCAGGGACAGGCCGCCAGCAAAAAGCACCACAGCAGGAACCAGCAGGGCTGTCGGTGCACATCGAGTGCCGCCAAAGCCCTTCATGGCTGTGGGGGCACAGGAGGCAGAGGCCTGTTTTGAAGGAGGTCATCGTGTCCTTCACCAGGAGGCCTTCAGAGGCGCCGGACAGGAGCCTCCGGGCCCACCGCCTGCCGCAGCAGCGGGATGGCCTGGAGGACAGCCAGCCACAGGGCCAAGGACAGGATTCCTCACGGAGGCGCCCTGGGGCTCTCAGTGACACACCTGGGCAGGTGAGTGCCAACGACAGAAGGGGATGTCCCGAGACCGGACAGGGCAGGACCACAAGCCTGCCGTGGACGATGGGCCACGCCGCAGCACGGCGGCCGCAGGTGACACGCAGGAGGTTCACTGAGGGCTCCATAAACCAGCAGGTGCTGCTGGAGCGGCCGGGAGCCCAAGGTGCAGGCAGCGAGGCAGCAGCCTGGGCCAAGGAGCAGGAGTGTGAAGATGCCATTGGTGCAGAGCTGTCTGAGGAAGAGGAGTGGGAAGATGCCCTTGATGTTGAGCCGTCCAAGGAAGAGGAATGGCAAGGTGCAAGAGGCACAGAGTTGTGCCAAGGGAGAGATGACACTGGGTCATCTCCTGCCCATGCCCTTGTCAAATCCTTGGACCTGCAGGACAGCAAAGACTCCCACGCTGATCCCAAGAAGGAGGGTCCCAGCTGTGGCACAGATGAGGGAGCAGTAGAAAGTGGGAGACTGGAAGCACGTCAGGAGAAGGAACGTCCCCCAGATGAAGAGCGGGAAGGAGCAGGCAGCAGAGCCATTGTCACGCCAGTAGCTCAGGAAGAGCCCTCTGTGGCAGGGGAGCAGGCAGCAGCTGGCCCAGACCCAGGCCAGGCCCTCACCTACAGCATCCCTTTCTCTGCCTTCCTGGAGGCCCTGGCTGAAGGGAGCCAGGTGTGGTGCGAGAAGGCCCTGAGCCTTCTACATAAGGCCTTACTTGCTGCCCAAGGCAAAGGAGGGCAAGACAGGCCGCACCCCACAGGCTGCGAAGAGGTTCTGCCAGAGCCAGCCCAGTCCATCAGGGCGGAGGGCCTGGACAAGGAGCAGCCTGTGACACAGGGTCCTGGCCAGCAGCTGGTGGAAGCAGAGCCAGAGCTGCAAGTGAGCGTGAAGGAAGCAAGAGAAGCAGGAAGCCCCGCAGGACCTGCCTTCAGATCTCCTTCACCCACAGTCATCGACGCCCTGGCTCGAGAGAGACGGACGTCCGTCTTCAAGAGTGCCCCAAGGGCTCTGCGCAGGCCCTCCACTGCAACGCTCAGGAGAGGAAAGCAGGAGCAGCAGCAGCCCACAGCCTGTGCGCAGGATCTGCCAGACACAGCAAAATACATCAGCAGTGAGGTCCTGAGCAAGGCTGCTGTTGCAATCCAGGGACTCAAGGAGACGGAAGAGCAGGAGCACAGCAGAGATGCAACTCCGGCCGTAAGAGCCGGAGCAGCAGGGGCAGCGAGGCCGGCACGTGGCCCGCACAGCCCCACAGCTGATGGCCTGGCTCTCCCGGACACAGCCCCAGACAGGAGAGACGAGCTCCCGAGCAAAGCTGGAATTGTGATCCGGGGCTCTCAGGCGCACACGGATGAACGGGAGGACCCGGAAGAAGGCACTGCTGAGGGGAGGAGGGTAACGGCCCCAGCAGAAGGGACAGAGAGTCCCGGACATGCCGTGCACAGTCAAACAGCTGATGCTCCGGCATTCCTGGACTACAAGGACCATATCCAGACGGAGGTGGTCAAGGAGGCTGTGCTTATGGTGCAGAAACCCTTAGAATATCCAGAGGAGCAGCAGGAGCCGGTATCAAGAGGAGCAGAAGGACTTGCAGAGGGTGCCCGCAGCCTTCCTGCACCTGCAGTCATCAACACGATGGCTCGGGTGAGATGGCTGAGGCTTTACGCACGAGCGCTGGGGGTCTGGAGAGTGCTGCAGGCTCTGCGCTCGGCCTCTGCTGCCACCTATGACGCAGGAGAGGAGAAGAAGCAGCCCACAGCTGATGCCACGGATGTGCTGGACACAGCCAAGCGTATCACGAGAACAGCCCAGCAGGAGGCTGCGCTTGGGATGCGTGCATCTGTCCAGCAGAGCGTGGAGCAGCAGGACGTGGAACGCAGAGGGGATGTGTCAGCAGCAGCAAGACCCACGGCAGCAGGGGCAGAGAAGCCAGCCCGGGAGAGCCACGGAGCCAGAACTGAGGCTCTGGCATTCCTGGACTACAAGGCCTACGTCCAGACTGAGGTGGTCAAGAAGGCCATGCTTGTGGTCCAGAAACCAACTGAATACCCAGAGGAGCAGCAGGAGCAGGAACTAGGAGGCGCAGAGGACTCAAGAGCAGCAGGAGGATCTCCAGACCACGCCCAAAGCCTTCCTGCACCTGCAGTCATCCAAGTGCTGGCTCAAGTGAGATGGATGAGGGCCATCTCGCGAGCGCTGGGGATGCAGAGTGTACTGAAGGCTCTGCGTTTGGCCTCTGCTGCCACCTTCCACATCGGAGAGGAGAAGCAGCCGCCGACAGCTGCTGCCACAGGTGTGCTGGACACAGCCCAGCGTATCCCGGGAGATAGCCAGGACAGGGCTGCACTCGGGATGCGTGCATCCAGCCAGCAGACTGTGGAACAGCAGCAGGTGGAGCACGGTGGGAATGCGTCTTCTGCACGAACACCGGCTGCAGCAGGGGCTGAGAGTCACGCGCACGAGACCTTGCGTCCCTCAGCCGATGAGCCAGTCTTCTTGAATGCAGCTGACTACACGCATGCTGGCACGTTGAAGAAGGCTGTGCTTGTGATCCAGAGGCCCTTTAGGAGACAGCAGAAGCGTGGGAGCAGGAAGAGAGTGTATACAAGGCGATGGGAGCAAAAGCCAGAGCAGCGGACAGAGAGCCCTGGCTATGTCCTGCACAGCCCCACAGTCCGTGACCCACCTTTGCTGGAAAGAGCAGAGTGTGGCATCAGTGGGTTTCCCAACCTTTTTAATTTTTTGTATCTTCCTATTGTGTAGGATTTTAATTGATAAGAACCTAGATAGATTTATACACCTAGCTATACTTTTGTAGATACAGCTCCATTTATATATGCACACATACGATCACATGTAGATAGTTAGATATACATACACATTTATATCTACACCCACGTGTATAATGCAACCCTTGCAGTCAGTTATCCCTAGTTACTTACAGCACATTCTAGGGCTGTGACAGCCTACACCCATTTAGATGTAAAACATATACTGGTAATGACTACATGTATTTATATATCTGTAGGCCTATAATGGCTTATTTATATCTGTATATATCTATGTATAATATATGCTGATTATGAACTACAGATATACATACACCGACCCCCACACATGCACATCTCTCTATATCTGTACTCCTATATACCTACACGTGTAGATAGATACATATCTGTACAGACACACACACTCACACACACACACACACACATATATATGTACACACTCCACGCATGAAGCACTACTAGCAGTTAGTTAGTCTCAGCACACAGATTATTTAAGGATCATTTGTAAATATGTTAGTGGCATGTCAGGTTTGTCTACACTGCCTACATATTTCTCTAGTATAAAAACCAGTGTTCTGATGTAGGTAAAACTCACTTCCTTACCCCTACTCAAGTGCTACAGAAGTGTCCCATATAGCAGAACCAGAGCAATAAATGCATGTTTTCCAAATGTTTGGAAGTCTGCCGGAACTTTTTTTATCGTAACAAATATTCTCAAGAAATCCTCTCTATGTCAGCAAAAATGCAGGCTGTGACAAGTAAGCTGTTTCAAAACAAAAACATCCCTCATTTTATCTCAAAACAAAAGGACCAAATCCTGACCTTGATTTCAAGTAAAGGATTTTGTCTAACTTAAATCTGTGTTGTCTTACGCTACATATTTTTGTAAGTCAGATTTCCTCAACGTAACATCAACTGTCTACTACATTTAAATGAATCGAAGATATAAATTACTTTTACTGAGTTAAATAAACGACCGTTTCTCACTCTTCAGCCAGCCCAGCATAGGAGTGAATGTGTGAGTCAGCCGAACGCACGGCATTAAATTCAGCAATCTAGAAAAGAATTCCAAAGGAACAATAGCCTTCAGCTGGGTTCAACCATATTTTCAGCTCCCCAGTTTTCCCAGCCCTGCCTCGGGGAAACGGCGAAGCAGCGCAGGGGAGATGCGGACTGGGAAGAAGGACTGCATGAAAGGAAAGCCCAGGGAGGGAGAGCCAAGCTGACCCTCCTGGAAGAACTCCTTATCCCTCCAAGAAACCCACAGCAAAGCGGCAGCGGGCTGGTGACGCAGTTCGCGGCCGTGAGGCGCCGAGGCCGCTCCCACAGCCCGAGCTCCCGGGCGGATTTTCGCGGGCATCCGGGTCCTGCCCCCGCCTCGCTCGTGGGAGCGTTCTGTGCCCTGATTGGCTGCCGGGCGGGGCAGGGCGGGGCGGACAGAGCGGGCCAGAGAGGGCGCGGGGGGGGGGGGGGGCGGGCAGAAAGGCCGGGGCCGCGCTGGGGGCCGCCGGTCTGTGTGGGGCGCTGCAGCTCGGCCCTCAGCAACGTTCTGGCAACCTCCAGCTAGGCTGGGGGGGGCAGGGGCCAGGGAAAGCATCTTTGAGTCGAGGTCGTTTGGAGGGCTCCAGGTCGGGCTGGGAGATGTGACGCAGTCCGTAATTTCTTACGTGCTGCGTTAACCCCTGCCATGGTCCGATCGTTCGAGGAAAACCATCGGGTCCTCTGGAGAAGTTCTTCCCTAGCAGCAGCAGCAGCTCGGCGGGGGATCCTGGCGAGGTCTTCCAGTGGCAGAGGCTCTCTTCAGCCCCGCTTGGCTGTCTGGAGGTCACCCCCCGAGCCGGAGCCTCTCTGGCCCCCCTGAGGGAGCTGCCCACAGCAGAGCCCTCTGTGCGCCCGGTGTCCCTGCCCTCACTGCCAGAGCTGTGCAGCTCGGCCAGTACTGGCCGCGAACGTCGGTAAAAATAGATTTCTAACCACGACAAAATCGAAACAGTGTTGAGGCATTCTTACTTGAAAATTAGTCGGTTTCTCAGTCTGGATTACTCTTTGTAACGAGAGGGAGAGACCACATTCTTGGAGCTTGCAAAAGAGCTCTTGAGAATCCTAAATTTCAGGAGTCTGTTAGTAATTAACTTCGTCTTAATTGGAAAATTTTCTGATGACACAGTTGTCAGCGTAATTCAACAGGTTACTTTTAGCAGGTGCTTTCACTTTGTGTCCCACGAAGAACAAAAGATAAAATATTTTCCCATATCTCTTTGTCCACCTAGAATCTATTTGGATTTTATCTAGTCGAGAAAAATCTCTGTCTCTATTACTTAACACGTTAACTGCCACAATATGTGCTTGCTTTTACTCAGCATTCCTGAGCAGTGACTGCCCCACAAACACTAGAACAAAAGCGTTCAGAGATGTCTTTTCTTGATGAAGAGACACTTCCTTCAAAATACATGAGCTTCCTCAAAGGAAACCATGTAATTGTCTAGCATGGGAGATTTCATACTAAAAGGTGATTCTTAACCAAACTAAATTGATACAAAAAAAAAAACAACCTGTAAATCTTTCTAACACAGTCCTAAAAGCAAGCAACAATATCTATATGTTTCTTTGAAAAGTCTTTGTTTTGCTCTTTTAATTAAGGTATTGACTTCTAAAAGTAATGAAGTTTACTTGAGTTGGCTTGCCGTTTCTACAAATTCCCCCTTGCACCATGAGATGTAAAATGCAGTTTAGAAGGAAAGTATTGCCAGTTGCATCCAGGCTTAAGCACTTCAGAGATCATTTTGAAGTGCAAGGCTTCCATAGGTCTAACTAAGGTTATTAAGATATACTAACTATGGAAAGGAGTTGGGAAGAATGAGTATACTCAAAACAGCCTTTGCTTTAATACCAATAGTGAATTCTGTTATGCAGTGATAAAACCGTGACTTTGAACAAAGGACTTACGATCTAAATTAGCAAGTTTGATTTCATACAAAACTTAAAAACTGAAACTCTTACATTTAAGTTTGCTAGTGCCTTTTAATCTTGCTACTTCATTTTAAATGTTTGGGCTTGGAAAAAAAATACTTAAGGTTTCAATTTCACTCAAGCAGTTCAGCTATAAATTCAATTCTGTTTTGTCTAAATAAGCATAAACCCACAATAATATGATGAAAACTCACCGTCTTGGATTTCAATATTTAAAATCTGATGGGCTTAGAATTTTTTTTCTCCATCAGTGCAAATGTTTTTTCCGTTTCTTTAAACTCTGAATTTTTATGCTAATTAGACTTGGAATCTGTAATCTCTTTGGTTAAGGTTCCTTCTCCAACCTCAAAGAAATTTAACAGGTTTAATGCATTATTTACTTATCTTCCTATTCAATGCCTATTTAATGTGGTGTTTCCAGATGGAATGTTCTGTAGGTTGAAATTGTTTCTAAACTTGGTGTCCAAGTTCACAGTTAGTGAAACAGGCAGGATGGGGTTCTTACAGAGGTGGCCTAAACATAGGGAATCTGTTGGGGAGTAAGAGGAGAAAGAAACACACACCACCAAACAAACAAACAAGCAAAAAAACCCACCTCAACATAAATCAAGAACAATAAAGTTACGGTATTTATTAATGAAAGAACCCATCTCAGTTCTTTTAAAATACTGGATTTGTAGTGTTGATGTTTCCTGTTGCCTCGGGGGATCGAGGCGTGGCGACCTGGTTCAAGCACAGCACGGCGGTACCTCAAGCCGCTCGGCCCAAGAGCTCGCAAACACCAATATGGTGGACGGCAAATGGCATTTACTCACGGATTGCACGATATTATATATCCTGCGCATATGTCATCATATCCTTCTTCATACATAACCGGCTTAACTATTGGTCAACATAACGTAACTGACAGCAATAACTGTGGGAGAAGGGCAGTCCTATCTGACTGTAATAGCACAAAATCTTTCAAGCACATCCCTGTCTACCACATTTCCCCCCTCTCTTATGACAACTGTGTGTTAACAAGAACAAAACTTGGTGTTAAATGGCGAAACAAACAACTGTTAGAAAACTGTGGATTAGAAAGGCTGCTGGCATTCCACCAGCATAACATCAACTTTTTCTAAACGACTTTTAACAAATTAAACAAGCTTGTTCAGAACACAAGGTCCAAAAATCAGGATTAGTAAAATCATCACAATTGGTCCAATTAGGGTGGATATCAGGGTAGTTAGCCATGAGGACTGATTGAACCACGACTCGAACCATCCTTGCTGGGCTTCTCTGTCTCTTTTTCTCTGGGCCAGTCTTCCTCTTAGTTCTGCCATAGAGTCTCTGACCACTCCGGTATGGTCCACATAAAAACAGCATTCTTTTAGAGCTGCATAAAGACCTCCTTGTTGCATGAGCAAGAGGTCTAGTCCTCGCCTGTTTTGCAAAACAACTTCTGAGAGTGAGGATAGTGATTTTTCTAAAAAGGAGATTGACCTTTCAATTTTCTGCAAATCCTCATGTATGGTCATCTGCAGCTGTGTCAGTCCTCATTGTTGGGTTGCAAGGGCAGAAATACCTGTGGTGGTACCTGTTGCTCCAAGGCTGAGTAGCACAGCTATGGTCGCTCCTGTTATCAGCTCTCTCTTTTGAAGTCAGTCAAGCTTTTCCATGTGGAGACTCAGCTCCTCATCAGAATGATACAGGACTCTAGGAACAATCACAACCTGAACACAGAAATCATTTATGTTGCTGAAGCCAGAGGTGGGTAAACAAGGAGTGACTCGGTACGGTAAGAAGCCCATGTTTCGAGCTTCCCTGGGATAGCCCACCTGTGACCTTTACCAACTGTGACTACAGTGGAACAGATGCTTTTGCTTTGTTCTTCTGAGGCTCCATTGCCAACACATGTATCCTGCCCGGTGATGTGAGCTAGGGTAATACCTGTCCTGGAGGTGTTCCATTTACACTCAATAGGATTGGGATCATTCGAGTATGTCAGGGAGGCATTGATTGCAATGCCCTCATAGAATGGAGGTTTGGTGTCGTAACACAGCCAGCAGTGTTCTGTGAGGTTTGGGTTGGACTGGTTTAATGTTCTATCTAACGTGCGATAGAAGAGTGCATAAGGGGCTGCCTCCTGTACAACCTGATGGGTCAGTAGGGGATTTGACAAGGTAGGGGCAAAAGTAGAACTGGGCTTTTGCCTTGTCACTTCACTCGTCAGGGCACGGTTGTGTCCTCCCGGGTTAGACTCTTGGGCTAGAAACCGGATTATTTGTATTACAACTCCTGGGTCTTGGCCCAGTTTGTGCATGAACACAGCCCAGCTGCCTACTGCCCAGCTCATGTCATGTGGCCACAAAACTGTTATTTTCAATTGAGCGCAAGTGGTTTTGTTGTACCATGTCCCATCTGCTGCAAATTTGGGATGTTGGCAATCTGCGCCCCAGTTGTAGCCCATGTTACTTTTAGATAGTCATTGTTTTTGACTGGCTTCCACCTATTGGATGTTACAATGGTCTTGCACCCCCAATATCTACAAAACCAGTATCTTGGATAGTGACAATAACTCTTTCCAGGATTTGAACTGGGGCACCAGTGTGTTCATACCAGCGGCATACCTCCGGGTCCGATGGGCTTCAGATGTGAGTGAAGAAGGTCTACAAGTCCTGTATACCAGATGGGTGCACCTGCCAAGGTGTTATCTCTGATCGCTTTACCTGTGGCTGGATTTCGAAGGAGCCATTGAAAAGCTCGGTAGGGGTATGGCTCTGGTTCGACCTGGGTTATGACAACTAGCCCTAGAAGCAGAATGGCATAGAGGCATCGATACTGCTCAGTTTTTACTAGCGTGATGGCTTCTGATGTCTTCAAGGTGTCAGCTAGTGTGTTCTTCTCTTTAACTGGGACACACAGGCTACGAAGACATCCACAAATCCTGTCCTCTAGAGAGAAACTCACAGTTCTTATTAGATTTATCTCTTAACTCTGGTTTAATGGATTTAAGTGGACACCACTTAATATTGCCTTCTTTTTTAACTGCAGCATACCCCCGCCCAGCTAAGACCAGTTGCCACCCCTGCTCCCACTCTCCTATCTGATTTTTAATTGTGACCGGGGGACCTTCCTCCATTGCTTGAACTGCCCAGTGCTTTTGAGCCGGGCTTTTTGTTTCATCTCCCCTGGGAAACTGACTCAATGCTAGCATTGCTGTGGCTAGCAACTGTGCCTGATCTCCTGGAGGAACAGCATTTGTAAAGCCCTCTGTTTTAGCCAACACCTCTAATTTGTTTTTTAGAGTTTGATTAGCCCGCTCGACTATGGCTTGTCGTGTACTGTTACATGGGATACCCTGCACTAATGTGATGTTCACTTAGAGGCGAACACTTGGACCGACTTGGAGACAAAGTTTGGGCCATTATCAGTTTTGATCTGGGTTGGAACGTCTAGCCATGCCATGGTAGTCAACCAGTGCTGGATGGTTGCCTTGGAATTGGTCTTTGGGTGCTGTGTGGCCACAATCATTCTACTATGGGTATCCACGGTGACTGCCAACCAGGCTCTGGCCTTGAGCAGTTGACACAGTGTGAAGTCCGTCTGCCATATCTCGGACGCTTTGAGGCCTCTGGGGTTGACTCCACTGGACCACAGTGGCATTTTCTGGCAGTGAGGGCAAGTAGCTACAATGTGCCTTGCATCAAAAATGGGGACTCTACATTGTTTTGCTATCGCCTTGGCTCCAATGTGGAGCATGTCATGTAGCTGTTGAGTGTCACCACCCTGCTGAGGCCACCGGCTAGCTCTTCTGGGGGCAACGGCCTTCCCTAGCGAGTTGCCTCTAAAGAGGCAGCCTCAGTCCAGATGGCGCAGGCACCCCGATGCAGTGATTTCAGCCCAATTGTGAGGGAAAAGCCCATCAGCTCTAACCAGGCTTTTAGGCCGAAGTGGCTCTCCCTGGTGGAGGCGATCTTAGGCGATGCAGAAGAATCACTCGGGAGCCAAAGATGATCTCCAAGAATCTTCTTTATTCCATCTCCACCAATGACTCAAAGACCCTGAGGTGCTCAGTCAGCAGGGTTTTATACACTCACAAAAATGGGCGGCCAGTGGGATTAAGGGTTGAGAAAAGGAACCAATCAGAGGATACATTAATAAATTAAGGGATTGAAACTTGGACCAATCAAGGAAAGACCTGAAACCAGCCAATCAAGGAAGGGATTCAAAACGGGCCAATCAGGGGACAGAACTGGGCTACAAAGCAACATCCAATCATAAACAAGACTTTTAACATACCAAGAAGTATTCAACTAGGGTAACAGGGACTGGCTAACTTTCTCAGGAAGTTGCTGTCCTCCAGGGAAGTGCTGGACGCATCACCCTTTCTGTAGCATCTTCAGAGGCCTGGTTCCCACAGTTGAGCTTCCCTGACTGTCCACAGTCCTTTTGTTGTGGCATCTGCTTTATTGTTGCCAGTCTGGTAACCCAATCCTTTGATGGGGTTATGGCTATTGACATGGGTGACTGACACGGTGCCTGCGGTGGTTGCCTTCGTGCTGCTAGCTCCAGCCAGCCCTGGCACCACTGCAACACCTGGGGTCTTGTAGCTCAAGGAGCAGGACCAAAGCGACGGCGCAGAAAGAAAGGAGATGGGACTCTCTGAGGTGAAACAAGTGGGGTTTATTAGCACCCAGGGCCATGCCTTGAGAGAGACCCCGAGCACCTGTGTGCAGTAGCTTTTAAGGAGGGGAGGATCTCAGGGGAGGGCAGAGCAGGGGACCAATAGGGAAGGATCAGGGAGTGGCTCAGAGAGTGGCAATCAAGTACAACAACCAAACAGGTGAGATGGGAGGGGGAACCCCTGATCCTGACCAATCAGCTGTAGCCTCTCCTGGAACTTTCCAGGCATGGAGTGAGGCCTCAGAATGACTGGCAGGACCAGGTGGTTATATAATAAATGATTGACATATAAAGACTTTGGAGTAAACAACTTGGGGATGAACCAAAGGGAAAAACAGGAGGGGAGTACAAGGAATGAAATAAATAACAATCTATATAATAAAACATGCCAAACAAATGTAGAACAATCAGGACTCATCGATGCACCACCACAGGTGCCCTTTCAAGAGAGGAGTGCTTCTTCTATCATCACAGCTGTCGTGGATACCACCACTCTGGGCCTTGCCATGGCCAAGCATAGCTTTGCAACAAATATGGAGTCAGTCACAATGTTAAGGTGCCCTTCAGTAAACAGTCCACAGGCTAGTACAAGGGCTGATGCTTCCAGCTGTTGGACCAAGAGCGTCTGATCTGTCATCTTGACACAGCGCCATTGCTCTCCTGACTGCCATACTGCTGCTGTAGAGGTAGTTGAGGACGTGTTTGTGAAGACTGTTGGCCTTGGAAGGGTCGGTCCATGACCTTTGGTGGAAGGTCCATGTCCACTGCTGTTAACCCCATGGGGATTTGGTGGCATATCTCATTTCTCTGGCAAAACTGACGAGGGCTAGGGCCAGTGCTCTGACATTGCTGTTGATAAAACAGGAAGCTGTTTGTGGAAAAAAATATTTTTGCAGGTTCGATGCCCAAGTGGTTTAGGGCAATCTTCCTACCCCTCATAATAAGGTTGCCAGGGCATCTCACGCCTGGAGAAAATGCACGTGAGGGTTTTCCCATGACTACCCGCTGTATGGGCTTAGCCTTGTCGGGAGGTCCTTGAGCTAGTGTTCCTACTCCCCCCTCCCTTCCATAAAGTGCACGTACAGGTCGAGTGGTACAGCTGGATTCCACCTGGCAAATGTACTTGGGGACATCTGCTGTTCCATGACGTCGAGTGAGCCTGATGCTTCTGGAGTCAATACCTTTTGTTCTCATGGATGCCTTCCCTTTAGGAGGTCGTACAGCGGGGACATGACTTGGTGGGATCAGGATGATGTTTCGAATCCACTGCAGAGATCCTACTAATTGCTGCATGTCATGGAGCGTCCTGATGTCTTGGCGGATCTTGATCTGCGGAGGAGTCACATAGGAATTGGTGATCTGGACTCCCAAAAAGGTCACACAGGGTCCTTCCTTTATTTTTGCACTTGCGATTTCGAATCGGCTCACTCTCAGGGTCTGAGAAATGATCCACTTGGCCCATTGATGGTGCAGCAATTAAGATGTCATCCATGTACTGGACAATGGTTGCAGTTGGCTCGGCATACTGGATTCATGCCTGTACTCAATCCATTGTGATTTGGCAGATGGTAGGAAAGTTGACCATTCCTTGGGGTAGCACCTTCCACTGGAAGCATAGGTTGGGATGTTGGCCATTTGGGAACACCACCGAAAAGGCAAATTGCTCTTTGTCCTCACTGTGCAGTGGTATTGAAAAGAAACAGACTTTGATGTCGAGCACTGTGCAGGGCTGTCCTTCGGGTATCATGGAGTTTGCAGGCAGCAGTGTCTGAACTGGACCCACTGGTTGAATCTTTTTATTTATCTCACATAGGTCATGAAGGAGACAAAAACCTTTGCCACTCTACTTAGGTATTACAAAGACTGGTGTGTTCCATGGGCTGGTGGAGGAGTCTATATGGCCTTGTTGCAGTTCTCGGTGGAATAGCTCAAGAAGGGCAGTAATTCAAGGCTCTGAGAGGGGCCACTGCTCGACCCACATAGGGTCAGACCATTTCCATGTCAGTTTGATTGGCAAAGATGGGTGTGTAGCAGTGGGCGTTAGTAAAAATTTGTCACCTTGACTCTCAATTGAGCTAGGGCATCTCTTCCCAACAAGGGTGGGACTCCTGACATGATATACGGGAAGAGAGTGATGGTCTTTTCTGGCCCTCTCTCGGTGTACAGTGTCACTGCTATCAGCAGAGTGCTTTGTCATGCTCGAGACAGTCCTCCAACTCTGCCTACTCTGGGAGCCTCTTCCAGTGCCCAAAATCAAGGCCAGTGTGTCGCTGGGATCACAGTTATGTCCGTGTCTGTGTCAATCAAAAAAGGCACGCTAATAGCGACCTCATCTGGTGGGTATTTCCAAGGAGGTATGGTGGAGTTATGAAGGCGACAAATCCCCCCCATACTATAGGAGGGTTACCACACTTTACTGCCAAGGCCACCCGAGGGTTTTGTTCTCCAGAGGAGACACCTGCTGCATCAAGGGTGTTGTTGTATCTGACTGGGTCACCGGCTGAGCTATGAAATTGGTTGCCTCCCAAGGGGGCAGTGAGTTCGAGAACTCTCCGCCCCATTTGGGGTTGACATAACTGGGCCTCACATTCCAGGTGGGAGGGGGCTGCATGTGGCCCGCCTGCCCCCTCCCCTTCCCATTTCCTTTGGCTCTGCACTCTTTGGCTAGGTGCCCTTTTCTCCCGCACGCCCAGCATGGCCCTCTGGGCCAGTTCCCACTCGATGGAAGCAGTGGCAGTGATCTGTCAGGCTGGGGACAGTTTGACGCATTGTGGCCCGTTTGGCCACATTTAAAACATGCCATCACATTGGCAATTGCAGTGTGCACAGCTGCTTGAATTGGGACTAGGTGTTCCTCCTTTGCAACATGTTTAATCATAGCAGCAATACTAGACCCAGCAGGTAGTCACCGCAGAATTTCTTTGGTGGCTAGATTGCATTGTTGGCAAAGGCACTCAGCTACAACTGGACCTTTGGCTTCTGGAGGTAGAGCCGAGGAGTCTACTGCGGCCTGTAGCTGATCCACAAACTGGGCGAAGCTCTCACTCTCATTTTGTCTTATGGTAGACCGTGGCACTGGTTTGGCTACCACCCCACAAGCCACACGGATGGCTTCCCTGGCTGCACGGGTGGTGGCAGCAACTTCACCTCCCCGTAGGTTCTGGGCTTGTGCCTGAGGGGTAGTTATTGTGGGGTCTGTACCCATCAGTCATTGCAGGCTAGAGCCATGCAGTGCATGGTCTGCTCCAGTTACCTGGGCTAGCTGCTTTGCACATTGGTCCTCCTACTCTTGTTTAAATACAATCATTGTTGCCCCATCAAAGATCAGCCTGCATGTTTGCTTAATGTCGAATGGAAGCATGTTGTCATTCCCAAAGACACTGTCTATAAGTGTGGAAACCATAGCAGAGTTGATGCCTTTATCTGCAATTGCTTTAACAATAGTCTGTACGTCCTTAGGATTCACGGGAAAACAGGTCCTCTGCCCTCCATCAGACACTCAGACTGGGAATCCGGGATGCTTGGGGAAGCCCAGTCTGCACAAGCAATTTGTATTTTTTTCCAGTCCGTGAAAGGGGTTTTTTGTGGTTCTTTCTGTTTTGGTCCAGGCAGAAGACATTGGGTTTTTATATTCGCCTGCCTATGCTTTCTCACTCTCTGAATCGGACTCAGAGGTAGACCAGTTCTCCATCTGGTCGCTCCAGCTAGTGTGTGAGTCAGAGGTGGAAGTCGACTGACTGGGGACTTCTGGACTCCAGTGCCTCCAGGTCCTCCTGCTGCTGTTGAGTCCTCTGTGCCTAGTTCCTGCTCCTGCTGCGCCTCTGGATATTCAGTGGGTTTCTGGACCACAAGCATGGCCTTCTTGACCACCTCAGTCTGGAGGTAGGCGTTGTAGTCCAGGAATGCCGGAGCCTCAGTTCTGGCTCTGTGGCTCTCCCGTGCTGGCTTCTCTGCCCCTGCTGCAGTGGGTCTTGCTGCTGTTGACACATCCTCACAATGTTCAGCGTTCCACACTCTGCTGGCCAGATGCATGCCTCTTAAGAGAAGCCTCCTGCACATCTCTCCTGATACACTCGGCTGTGTCCAGCCTGTCCCTGGCATCAGCTGTGGGCTGCTTCTTCTCCTCTCCTGCGTCATAGGTGGCAGCAGAGGCCGAGTGCAGAGCCTGCAGCACTCTCCAGACCCCCAGTGCTCGTGCATAAAGCCTCAGCCATCTCAGCCGAGCCATCGTGTTGATGACTGCAGGTGCAGGAAGGCTGCGGGCACCCTCTGCAAGTCCTTCTGCTCCTCTTGATACCGGCACCTGCTGCTCCTCTGGATAGTCAAAGGGTTTCTGCACCATAAGCACAGCCTCCTTGACCACCTCCATCTGGATATGGTCCTTGTAGTCCAGGAATGCTGGAGCATCAGCTGTTTGACTGTGCACGGCATGTCCGGGACTCTCTGTCCCTTCTGCTGGGGCCGTTACCCTCCTCCCCTCAGCAGTGCCTTCTTCCGGGTCCTCCCGTTCATCCGTGTGCGCCTGAGAGCCCCGGATCACAATTCCAGCTTTGCTCGGGAGCTCGTCTCTCCTGTCTGGGGCTGTGTCCGGGAGAGCCAGGCCATCAGCTGTGGGGCTGTGCGGGCCACGTGCCGGCATCGCTGCCCCTGCTGCTCCGGCTCTTACGGCCGGAGTTGCATCTCTGCTGTGCTCCTGCTCTTCCGTCTGCTTGAGTCCCTGGATTGCAACAGCAGCCTTGCTCAGTGTCGCAGTGCGCGCGTATCCGCGGCCAGCCCTCGCACACCTGACAGCACACCACTATGGGGCCTTGGCCCACACGCTGCTTCAGCCAAGGACTGCAATAGCGTCAGAGTAAAGAAAGAGAGGGGACTCTTCTGAGGGAGGGACAAGGAACAGACTTTATTCCAGGTCCGATGCCTCAAAAGAGACACCAAACAGCAGAAACATGGGCATTTAAACTTGGTCTCTTAGGAGGCGGGACAGGGGTGGGTACAATGATTCAACCAACAGGAATAAACTGGGGAGTGGCAACTTGTATAACAGAGCAAATCGCAGCAAGCGGGGAGGAGAAAGCGTGAGGGCCCAGCCAATCCCTAGGCCTAGGCCTCAGGGTGATTGGCATGGGGGGGACAGGGTGATGGACAGGACGGGTGGCGGGAAGAAGCAGCCAATAGAGACTTGTCTCTGAGGCAAGGCAAAGGGAATGTAACAACTTACGATCTAAAAATACTTATGAGGGGGACAAACGACAAGATGGAACCTAGGGAACAGAAACTTGGGAGCCATCTT
This sequence comes from Zosterops lateralis, assembly GCF_965231275.1. Lineage (NCBI taxonomy): Eukaryota > Metazoa > Chordata > Aves > Passeriformes > Zosteropidae > Zosterops > Zosterops lateralis. The sequence goes on along the minus strand of NC_139800.1, from coordinate 65,728,739 downwards.
GAACTCAATACATTAAACTGTAAAACATACATCACTACTTGTAGTAGTCAGAACACCCACAGCTCAGGACCTCACTGCTAATGTATTTTGCTGTGTCTGGCAGATCCTGCGCACAGGCTGTGGGCTGCTGCTGCTCCTGCTTTCCTCTCCTGAGCGTTGCAGTGGAGGGCCTGCGCAGAGCCCTTGGGGCACTCTTGAAGACAGAGTTCACTTCTTCCTTTGTTGTTTCCAGCCACTTGCAACCTTTTTGTGACTCTCCCTAACATCCAGTCATTCAAAGTCATGCTAGGATTCAGGGTCTCTTCTGTATTGCAGTGTGGGCTGCTGTAGGCTGCACTGTGCACTGTGGGACACGAGAGACTGACCTGTGGAGAACTTCGGGAACTGGACATCAGCCCCTTTAGCAGAATACTGGAACTAGAACTGACTTGAGCCCAACCAGCTGGCTTTCAACTGGTGATGCCTTTAATATGAATCTGGAAGAAGAGTCAGGAAGAACTAGAATCCTTTTCATTCCCTTTTCACATCTAAGGCACTTTTCTTCAACACGCTGAAGAGGACACGAACAAGTCAGGTCACAATATAGGGATATTTTTTTTCCCCATTTGTCCTTGAAGATTTAAAAAGAAAGTCCTGGTGATATCAAGACCTGCAGGCATTACAAGGACACATTACAGAGACAGCTCAAAATGTTGGCAAAGCTGTGAAGAAAACGGGCTCATTCCCAACTTAAGCTAAACAAATTGTTTGCATTGGTGCTTGACCCAAACAAAACATACAGCTCCCCCACATTTGACTGAAAACTGGGCTGGCCTTAGCTGTATTTTCAGCTCCCATTCCATGTGCTAGGCTCCCATGAGTGACGTGCTTAAGAGATGGTCTCTAAGCTCAGGGACAGGCGCATGAGAAGCTTCTCTCTTCCCTTTCAGCACAAGGCACACACCACTAGATGGCATTGAAAGCATGAGCCATAAATTTCACTGACGTTCTGCCAGGATTGCCTTCACTCATTAGGAATAAGTTAAGGGAAGCCATTATGTGCCAGACCTTGATGTTTTATTCAGTGAATCCTCAAATAATGATATTGATGCCTCAAGGGAATCTTGAAACAGAAGTTACCTGGCTGAAGGGCATTTCTCTCTCTATGGTGCTGTGAAAAGCAGGAATTGTAGATTAAGTGAAATATCAGATAATCCAGATATATTCCAATGAGATAAAATAAATAATGAAAATAGTGGGGAAAAGTCGGAGTCTGTGGAGATGCAAGCTACTAAGCTACATTCTACGTACACATGCATAACAAGTATACATATTTTATCCCTACACCTATACATCTTGTCATGGCCAAGAACAGAAAGCCTGGATTCCAAACAATGCCTTGCCTGGACAGACATCGTGAGCTCAGTTTTTTTTAATCTGTCTGAAACTACATTATTGATTCATAGAGAAAAGAATTAAAAAAAAAAAAAATACAGGCACCATAGTTTTAAAAGAGGGAAGAATAAGATCCTAATTACAGTACAATGTAAAAGGACGCCCTCAAGTTTCTGTTATCTTTTTTCACAACTTTCTTCTGATTCTCTTCTTCAGGTTCACACAAATATAAATACACGCACCCATATTTGGTTTCGAAGAGAATATATATGCAAGAAACAGCCAGGTAGGTGTGTTCAGGATGTAGTTTTATGCTACCTTCGTGCGTTTCTTTAAAAGGCTTAGCAGCACCCCTGGGAAAACCAGAGGGGACACCACTCCTGATTCCATCTTCCCAAGAGTATTCTCAGTTCAGCCAAGAGAACATGGAAAAAGGACTTTATGTCAGCTCTTGAAGTGCCTGGGAAGATGAGTTATGAGACTTTGTATGCAATCAGTTACAGCCTTTGTGTGAAAATCACAGACCAATAAAGTATTAAATGCATCTGTAATCAAAATAGGGAACTTAGTTGGTTACCCAAAAACATGAATAAAATAGTATCTCAGAAACACAAACAAGACAGGGCACAAAACAGGTCATAAGCACACATTTCTGAAGGAGGTTGAGGACATGTCAGTGATTATTATGTTCAGTTTTTAGTTTATTCAAAGTGGTCTTGATTCATCATGGAGCAAAAGTCAGATTGTTAGGAGCTAAAGAGAAAAGTATTAAGTTCTAGGTTGGTGGAACATATCACCCTCTGGAGTACAGAGAAAAATCAGAGACCAGGGTAAGTAAGGAACCAGTCACTAAGGAAGCCAGAATTTCTGTTTTGATTTTTTGAAGGTCTAAATTCCTTTACCGTGTGAAATACTTCAAAGGTAAGCAGTAAATGCTTTCAATTACAGTGAGCTCTCTGTGTTTCCCATATAAGTCTGACTTCACTGTGGTGTGTAACCCTTTCCACAAAAACCAGCATTCACAATTTCTATTTTATGCACTACTTAAAAGAGTGCCAAAATTTCGTTGCATTGAAACACATAGAGGCGAGAATATGTGAATAATTTAGGTATTTCATGTGCAGCTGATTCTCTGAGCAAAGCACAATAGAAAATTCATTATGCTAATATTTTTACACACACTACAGGCATATAGATACATGGATTCCCCATTGAACTGTATTGACACTTCCTCAGCATGAAAATCTTCAGACACCTTTTGAAATTATGTATTATTGAAAAAGAAAAGATGATACATTCAATGTGCCGGTGCCTATATTGCCAAGCTTGGCCAGCCCCGGCACCACTGCAATACTGTGGGTCTTGGCTAATCAGGAGCACAAGCGAGACAAAGGCAGGAGGAAGAAAGGAGGGACTGTCCAGAGAGGTTCAGCCACAGCGAGTTTATTGGAACTCCAGCATGGGGTCCTCGTGTTGGGGTGTCTGCCTCAGGAGAGACAAGAATTGCCCCAGAACAGCAACTTTTAAAGAGAGGTGGAACGCAGGGGAGGATTCAGCTAGGGACCAATAGGATAAAACAGGGGTGTGGCTCACAACATAATAGACATATATAACAACCATACAGTGGAAAGTGGGAGAGGGCAGCCTGGATCCTGCTGAATCATTCAGCGGCTTCCCTAGAATCTTCCAGACTCAGGGAGAGGCTCCTGAGTGATGGACAGGACCAGGGGGTTATGTAACATATGATGGACAGATACCTGTAACAGGGTAAAACCAAGTAGGGAAAAACACAGGGGGTACATGGAACAAACCATCATACATATAACAAATATAAAAAGTAACACAGCATTAAACTCATTGAACCAAAAATGCATCTCCACGATTCAATACAGCTCAGTGTAGCACAGTGGTCTTTGTAATACACCATTTAGATGATTTTTCCTCATTAGCTCCAGGGGCATGTGAAATTACATTTTATTGTTGCATTTATTTCAACAAAATCAATACAAGCAGCAGACTGTGACTTGTTTTCACTTCAGCTGCATTAGAAGGAGTAGAACACATATAGAAAACCACAGTGTTGGAAAAGCAAAATCCATTTGGTTATTTTATATAAGCCCCATACAGAGAAACCTAACCCTGTCTCTTTTTTAAAATATTGTTTCCTTACAAGTAGATTTCAAGTGCAAGGGTAGATTAGTTGCCTGAAGTAGATCTAGTAGTTCCTAACTTATTTTCATCCATTCATGAGGAATCTTATTACAGATTGAGAAATGAAGATAATAAGACATTTATAGCCAGATTAAGTTAGTACAGATGTTGGGGGTTTTTTCTGTTTTAATTATTAAGGGATCCTATAAAGTCACCCAAAGTTGATGAAACAGCAACAGCTTCCATGCTCTTTGTGTGGTCTAAAATAACACCTCAAAACCCCCCAAACCTGACTGAGTCTTGCTCTGTTTACAACCAGGTGTGTCAGGCACAATCCACAGAGCAGGTTCTGAGGTGCAGTGTGTACTGTATCCAAGTATCAGAGGTGTACCATTCAAGCAGTATGGCATAAAGAAGCCCAGAGCTGTTCCTTTGGCTGAGTTAATGAGTTAACTGATTTAGAGGAGGCTGCTGAATGTGTGTATTTATGAGACTAACTTTTACTTCATAACTCAGTAGCTGTGTTTTTCTCTCTCTCTTCCTCTGCCCCTGCCCAAGCTTAATCTCTCTTTGTTCAGCTTTCCTCTTTGCTCTGAGTTTCCTCGCTCTGCCCTTTCTCCTTGCCCCTTTAAAAACTCTCTCTCTCTCTTCCATTCCTTGACTCTTCTAGAAGACTTTTCACCAGGGACTTCTAGAAGACACTTCACCTTTTCAAACAAGTCTGAACAGTTAAATCCCCTGTTAATTGGTGGGGGTGGGGGAAAGACTGCACAAGCATCTGCACAGATAAGCCCTGAGTCATGGCAGCAGTTGTAGGCTGGTGCTTCTGCAGCTTGGGTGTAGTGAAGGCCAAATAGTTTACTCTCCTCAGCCTCAACACATTTCAAGTATTGCTTTGCCCTGATACAGAATGTGACTGGGTTTTGACCGTTTGTCAGGCCAGGCTTGCTGTTCCCCTGCTGCCAAGGAAAGGGGCTGGTGGGTGCTTTGACCTGGGTAGGCATTGCCAACCAGCAGCAGGACATGGAGTATTTGGCTTTCCTGGCCTGCAGCAAAGGCCAAAAAAGTAAGGTAGTTTTGTTTCCCCCAGCAGCCTGTGGTCCTTGATGGATGCCTTGAGTTAGCCCTGTCTCTGTACTACTGAGGCTGCAAATTTTTGAGTGTCAAGAAATGTCAGAATTAAGGCTATCTTGTGTACACAGTCTGAGACAGCCTTTAGTTACATCTGCCTTGTGTCTGGAGTCCATGCCTTAATCAACTTCTGTAAGTGGCGACATTCAATAAATTGCTATTTTTTCTACTAGCTGTCAGAATTTAGGTAATAGACCTTAGGGTAGTATTTCTGCAGATTGTAACAGCCTTCCTTCCTTCAAAGAGATTACTATAGGCTCTTTTATAAAGTTGTCTTGAAACAGTAGCCAGACTCCTCACAACACCAATAAACTCATGAGGCACTTGCAAGGTAAGTTGTATCCTGCTTGTAATACTCAGAGCTCAGTCTGAACTCTTAGTCTACTGCAGCAACTGCTACTCCTGGACCCAGCTGAGCAACTGATTCTATATTAGGATACTTTGCTTTCTGGAGAAAGTGAGGAAGAATATGATCATGGAATGAACAAGATACTCTACCCTGGAATTTCACCAACATTTTTTGTCTGTAAATAAATAGTGAAATTCAGGGTACATGCTGTCCAGCCTGGTACACAAGCTCTGTATGAACCAGTTCCAGGTCTAGCTGTGTCAATGCAGGGCTTTGCAGCCCAGGAGCAGCACCACGTCAGGTTCTGGGATCCAAGCTGATGTTCTGCTGAGAGGTCCATATAGACTCATTTGCATCTGTCAAAGCTCCTCCTGGAGCAGCTGGAACTGCGCAGCTGCAACTATCTGAGAAGGACCTGACCAGCACCAGGCAGGGACATGGACTTGGATAGGCCTGGTTTTCTGCTCTCCATCCCTCAGGTTTACTACCTTCTTCTCTGCTTTTTCCACTGTGTCTGTCCCAGCTGTGTTGCTAAACTGCTGTTTGCTCTTTGTCCTGCTCCTGTCCCCTTCTCAGTATCTCGGCATCTTCCCTACTCAGACTGCTGCTCCTTGCCCCTGCCAAGAAGTTCTGTACAAAATCTTGAGCACTAGATGTCATTCTTGTCTCTGTTTGATCCAGATGGCTTCAGGCCAACATCATTCTCTCTGCTTAAATGAAGGTTTAACTGCAGCACACATACATATTTTTATGCTTTTTCATGGTCATGTGTACAAAACATCACCCATCCTCCTTTCCTACAAGAAAAGCTCATTGAGGGTGGATGCTTCCCTTGTGAAAATGTGTCACAGTGACCACAAGAAATAAACTTGTCTTTGGATCTTCATAAATGTGATGTTAAAAAATAGTCTTCCAAAGCTTTAAGGTATTAGAATATATGTTATTATTCCCAAAGGAAATCGAATAAGGAGAGAACAGTAGTTGCAGAATCATAGTAAGCACAAGTGGAAGGATTCTTGAGAGATTGTCTCATCCTTAATAATTTTTGCAACAATACCTGTCCAGGACTGCTTCTGTCTCTTTTGGCAGTGCCTCTCCCAGTACTTCTATTCCCATTAGAACATAATGCATTCATAGCTAAATTTTCTCTCGCCTGGGTTTAAGCTCATTAACTTCTATCATCCCCATTTTGTGGAGGTAGCAAAATGTGTGGGTATATAGCTACCATTTATGTAGTTTCAGATTATCATCATGTGCCCTATGAGTCCTCTTTGGGCCATAGAATACAAGACCCTCTGGTCTTTCCTTACTGGTCATATTTGATCATATTAAATTTTCCAGACTCTTGAATTACTTGCATCTTTCCTAAGGGCAATACCCAGACCTAGGAGAGACTCCAGCTGAACCTTAACAGAGCTGCTTTGAGCAGAGAGATTAATGCTCTGTTATATCCCAAGCATCCTGTTGTTGCCATGGGCAACAGCAAAAAGGAATAACCAGTGGCTGAGCCTCTTCCATTAGTGAGCAGAGTATTTGCCATCTAAACAGAATTGGAAGAGATAAGGAAGGTTGTGGAAAGTGGATACAGGAAACAAAAAGCACCAACTTTATGAGAATGGATAAATGAGCAACTGAGGCAAGTGAAGGCAATACCACATGCAAATGAAAAACTGGAAAACTGCAAAGTGGCTGAGTAAATAAAAGGTGAACCTTTTAGAGATTGCTTAGCTTAGAGGAGACTGCAGTTGTGCACAGACCTTTCTCGAGGTTCCAGGGCTCCTGGCTGTGTGGCCAACAACTTTGTGCTGCGCATTCACATCTGTGTCCATAAAAACAGTGTGTATGGGGACAACTGCCCCACGGACAGCTGCTCAACTGCTTGTATTTTTCTCCTTCCACTATTCCTGCCTGTACACAGCTTGGTATAGTTTCCCTCATGACAGCACTAATTTTTGGGGGTTTAACTGGTTTTATCTTGTAGTGTATCTTGAAGTTTACCTTGTATTTAGTGATCTTCAATTTTCTTTCTGAAGGTCTGCTGCCTCAAAACCTTTCCTTGTTTTTTATTAGTGATGACAATTACTTACCTTGCCTTTGCTCTTTCTGAATGTCATCCTAATTAGTTTGTCAAAATCATTTTGATTTCCGAACCCAGCCTCCAGTGTACCCACTGTCTTTTCCATCTTCATTTCAGTGTAGATTAAACAATCCACACTGTCTGTCTATGCCACTGACTCATTTTCTTTCTTTGGTTTCAGAGTTTGGAACTGGTAAACTTCAAAACAATATTTCTGACCAGCTTTATTCCTTGTTGTTTTAGGTCTTGTTTTGTTTCCTCTAGAAACTAAGGCTGAGAAAGACAGCTTTTCAACAGCAACACTTAAATGTTTGCCCCTGCTTAATTTTTTATAATAGATTAAATTTATAAACAACTTCTGATAATTCTAATCCAAATGGTGTTAGATATTTTTTATCTAAAAAAATCCACTTATAGAAGGAGGGGAGGTCCCAAATATGTAAAATTTTAAATTTTTTAAAAAATTTAAATCCCTGTTAAAATTTTGCTGTTAAAGAAGCACTCCTCGGCTGGGAGGAGTGTGAACATTAGGCCGCATGACATTTCTTTATCTCCATTTCTGAATCCTGTCTCAGGTGTTCTTAATTAAGCATGACATGAAGCTACATCCTATGCTGTAAAATTATGGAATTAGAAGTGAGTGTTTAAAAAGGGATCTTAAAAACTTAATTTTCTTTGGACGGGATAGAAATGTGTGGTGTTCGACACATGTGGCTGTAAGGAATAGCTGATCTTATTACCTGACTTTATTTACCAGCACTTTTTCAACAAGAAAAAAAATACCTAATCCTCTCTAGACCTGTTGGTCATCTCATGTCCCTACCTTTTCAGAAAATGCTGTATTTAGACTTGGTAAAATAATTGTATAGACACAGTATTATGAGTGATTCTGTTGCATTGACTGGGCATAAAGATTAATGCGGCAAAGAGCCTTTAATCTTTAGATTAAGGAGTCTCAGAACCTTTAAAGATTGGTGCACACTAAAGGACATCTCCTTTACTAGCTCAGTCTTGATAAAACAGTGATAAACTCAGAGCAGTAGCAAAATATTTCCCGTTAGTCAGATCCATGCAATGGAAGTTTCAAGTCCACAGGCAAAACTATTCTACATCATCTCTGCTCAAATTTTTCAGAACACTTCCTTTCTAAAAATATAACACTTGATTTTCTCAAACTGACATTACTTTTCACTTCTCCATTGTCTCATAAAATGCTGATGAGTTGCATTACCTCTTGGTGCCAGTGATGGGCGACTCTGAGACTGGACCAGCTGGGAGTGGCAAAGTGAAACAGGGACGAGAACAACGAGGGCTGTCCAAAAAACAACTGTAATAAAGCAGCAAACAAAAGCATAATCCATACACAATATGGGATAATCCTCAAAGACCCCAACAATGGGATGAACATAACAATATATACTAAACCACAAACCAATGAATAACAAGAACTCAGAACATTGCCTTATATATGAAGTACTGTTAATCAGTCATAAACGAGAACTCAGAACATAACCTTATTTGGCATGAACATTACCTTTCCCATGATTCCATTCTCCTTATCATAACCTAACTAGATGTTTCCTTTTCTTAACATCCCACTTCCCAAGGCCTTAAGTTGATGTCTTCATTGTTAACGAAGGCTAGCTCACTGTCCCAACCCAGATGAACTCCCACAACCTTGGATTTTGAAAATTCAAAGCGATTTCCATTATAGAAGTCTCTTCCTTTATTGTTTTCATTAATAGGCTCACTAGATTGAGAAAGATGTACTTTTTATAAAAAAAATCTAATTCACTTCTGTTTTCTTGACTTTACTTGCATAGACCAAAGCTCAATTAATCCCAGCCAGTCTATTCTGGGATAGGTTTTTTTATTTGATTAAGGAATTAATTTGAGAGATTGCTGTTTCTGCCTTTGAGGTGCTGTGAGGGATCTTACTATGTCAAACTTTATTTATTATGCCTGAGGTTTCTACTAAAAACCTTTTAAAAATTCATAAACAATCAGATAGTACAGTAAATGCCAGTGTTTTCGTAAGTACACTGTGGTCATAATAGTGCTCATCCACTCAAAATGAGAGAAAATCAAAAGGATTTTTGTAAAGAAAGCTCTTTGGACTGAATTGTATTCATTTGCATCCGACTTAGGAAGTGAATAACAATTTCCCTGTACTGAGCTGATTCTCCTCTATTTAACATGGAAAATAGCTGCAAATCCATAGATAAGTGTGACATGCTGTAGTGTGGCATTGCTGCAATGTCATTCATTGTAAACATGCTGCAGGCATCTCCTTTTTACCTGCTCCTTTGTTCCTTATTTTTATTCTAGATAATAAGCAGAGAGGAAATATTCAGTTATTTTTGTCTCCATATATATGGATTTAGTATGCTCTAAAAACACTAAACCAACTAACAGTAGAGAGTTACATTCCTTTTTCCAGGTAAAAAAGGAGTGGCCCAGGCAGAAATAATTCAAACAACATAAGAAAGAGTTACTAATTGTTTTCCTCTCTTTTGTTTAATTGTTACCCTCATTATAAGTGGAAAAGATCCATGAGACAGGCAAGTTATTGGCAGAGTCCCTGGCATTGATCAAGGATGATTATACTATCAAATAAATCCTAAAAATCATTTGAAAAAGAGGCTAAATACAGTGGCAAGGAACTTCCCCAATAACAGTAAACTTCAGAAGAGTCTCATCTAGAGATGGGTGTCTGGATAATAAAATGTTACACAAAATTCAATGCCAGTCTCCTGGGAAAAAAACAAATATAATTCTAAAATGTAATTGTAAGCCTTAAGTGATGAGTAGACAATAAACTGAAAAATACCATTATTCCCTATATTAACTCCATCACTCCTGCATTTTGTACACCAAGGTCTAAAGTTTGTATTGGAAGAATAGAAGGTGGAGGACCCAGTAACAGTGGTGATCAAAGATGTCATGTTTCTGTGTCCGGTTAATCCGAGTAGATTTGGACTCTCTAGTCTGGAAAAGTGGAAGAGAAGGCAAGAGAAAGCTGAAGAGTAGACAGTTGATTACTTTTCCTCTTAGCTCAAGTGTGGGGGTCACATAATGAAGTTACCAGGCAGCAAGTTTAAAGCTAGTAAAAGGGACATAGCACACAGCTAAGCGGGGAATTAATCATCCTCAAATATCAAGTAGTCAGAGTGGGAGTGGGATTAGAAAAACTGACAGCTGGCAAATTAAGGGGTGGCTATTGAACACAATGGATACAATTCAACCTCTAGTTCAGGAAGTTCCTTAATCACAGATTGCCAGATACTCCTTACTTCAATGCTACATACTTTCAATAATATTATATCATTTCCTAAGTTACTGTCTGAGATAGCTTACTGGATGATCTTTGTTTTGACCCAGTTGTGACTATGACCCTGTATTTTTGTGCACTATGCACTAAAATATGCTGGGTCTAGGGCTGGAACTGGCACAGAACTAGCCCTCACGGTACCAATGAGATACAAATGATTTCCGGCACAAGGAAGATCCTTGGAGCATCTCCTGCATGCCTGTGAGTTTGTGTACTCGAGCCATCAGTGGCACAACACTGCCAGTTTTAAGGATCACTGTTTATTAACATAAAAAGCCAGAAGATGAAGTCCAGCATGACTGTGACCTGAGATTTCCAATTAATTTTGCACAGGCAATGTGCAGACACCAGATGTTAAAGACATGTGGCTGTTACCCAGCCAGGATTGAACTCTGAGCAGAGCTCCTGTGGTCAGCCCTCAAACCATCAGCAAATTCCCTGACTCAGCCACTGCTTTTGTTTTCATATTTTTCCAATGGTAGCAAGTAATTTTGGATGCAAGTAGTGCCCTTCTTAGCATTAGGAAATGTATGCCACCAATTAGGTAAGAAAATAAAGCAAAAAAGTGTCAAAGGCAAAGGTTCAAATTAAAATACCATTGGAAAATGGGAAGAAAAAAGAGAACTCCCATTAGAAGATAAAGGAAAGAGGAGGCTTATTTTTATAAAGAAGTACATATGTCTTGAGGTTGATCTGACAGGCTACATCATGTTATAGAGCTCTGCAGAAGGAGGTCACCACACTTCTTACTAATGTATTATTTCTCATGCTGCTCACACAAGTAATCTCTGGCACATGTTGATCAACAATATTAAAAGGCTACAGATCATTAATCATATCATGCTCTAATCTCCAGACAACTTTAACTTGTGTGTTTCACACTATTATTTAAATATTTTCATTATTTTATTTTTTTTCCTTAAACAAATTGTAAGCAATATGAGTAGGGAGAGAAACAGAAAGATTAAGAGGTCATAATTATGGAAATATGAACAAGTAGTATAAAAATATTCTGTAGATAAATTTCTTTAATAACAGTTCATTATGCTAATGTTAGATATTTTTAAGTGGAATAACTGAGTGCCTTGTGTAATCTATTGTGATAAGAAATGATGATAAGGAATTTCATGAAGAAGAGCTGAAGAAGAGATTGGGTATCTGCCAGTTCCTTGGTTTCCTCCTCATGACCCAGTCTTTCCTCCTTTGCTTGAAAACATAGTGTTTTTTAGACAATAAATTGCTTCAAAAAACAACATGTTTACAATGATTCACATTTCTTCACAGAAAACACTAATCTATCAACATCCCCATATACAGTTGTTGCTCTGAAAATACAAAGTCAAAAGCTGAAAGTAATGTTCAGTTTCTATCAAAACAGAAGTTTCTGTGGTTTGGGGGTTTATGTTTTGTGGTTTCTTCAAGTATTTGTATTAAAACAAGGTCTTAATAGAAAATTAAAAGCCTGGACTTCATTTCATTGAGATAAAACTAAATTTTTAGATTTTGATATTCTCACAGACTGTTTACAATCAGCTTTTGAATAAGGCTCCTTTGTTTTCTTTTGAAAGTTTTCCAGGTTGTTTAACTAAGGGTTGGAGGAATGAAGTGTCTGTGCCACTAAACCCTTACAATAAATTAGTATTTTCAATTAGTTAAAAATATACTTAGAAGTCCTCCTCCTGGTCATTTCTAGCCTTCAGATTTTCTCAAGCTATTTATTTCTCAAGCTCTGATATTTATTCTAGGATATAGCTATAAGAAATAAGGTTGATTATTAAGATTTTGGCTGGTCAGCATTTCCCCTCAGGATATTCTACTAACCTACTGAGCTTTCCTGCCAGTTTAACCTCAAATCAGGAAAAACCTTTTGTTGGTAGAAAAATTCTTTCAGTGTAACCTAGTTGCTAGTTACAGCAAGATTCATCTAATACAACCTTTTATTTAAAAGCTTTTTTTCTGCTGTTACTATTCAATAGCTTGGGGTTATTTTTCCTTCTTTCATGTATACACTTGTGGAATACATGAATTCAGGTGTCTTCAAGTTACAAATCGACTAAGATATTTGAATACACCCTCTTGCTTGTTAGACTAATTTTCCCTCTTGGTTGAATGCAATGATTTTAAAGATTAATTACTCCATTACAATCACATCTCAGACTGATGCATATCATGAGATAATGTAGCTGCAGACACTCCTTTTATTGAATCTCTAATTTCAGCACAATCCTATTTGCAGCCCTAACACACAGCACTTATGTCACCTTGATTCATCCTATAACTGGATACCAACCTCACAGGAGCATGACCAGGGAGCCCTCACACTCTGCCAGTGCAGCACAACCTTCCATCAGAAGGGAGACCTCTGACAGTGCCACAGCCTCACACTGCTGCCACAACTGCTCTTCCCTGTCACTGACAGAAATGGGGTAACCTCCTGTTCCACAAACAGTGTCTGTTCACAGAAAAACGTTTTGTTTGACTTGACAGCAGCTTTCTCAGAGAATGAGATTGCTTCTGCAAGGGAGGCAATACTTTGCACACAAACAAAAACTGACAGGCTTTTTTTTTTTTTCCCTCCCATGAACCACCAGTTTATGCCAATAATACAAAAAAATTTGAAGGCATTTGCAAAGTGTCAGCTTGCAGGGAAACTGGTTTTAGTATTTCATGCCCCTTGGGTTTTTCCCCCCCAGGAAGAATTATTCCAGTGATGCTATCAGAACTTATTAATTTGCATTACACTGCATAATACAACATAAAGAAGGCAGAAAGGTCTCCTTAGTAAAAGCAGAGAGAAAATGTGAAAATTTATGGCTCAGATACTGTTTTCTCTCACACGACTAGTGGACAATTACAGCTATTACATGAATGAGAAGATGTGAAGAACATGGTAAATAACAACACGATGAAACATTTTAAATTCCATACAGTAAGAAGATATAGTATCAAATTTCAGTTTCTGCTGCAAGGCTTGCACCCCTCAAGAGGTCAATGGGAATGGGCCAGTGCACCACCTTTAGCAGTGCTTTGACCTTAGTGGAAATCCACCCACAACTTTTTAAGGAAAGGGTCTCTAGAATGATGCCTTCAATCCTGTGCCCTGGTGCAATGTCTACAGTAAAGAAAATTCAAATCCATTAAACAATAGCTGTGCTTTCTCTCTTTGCCACTCAGTTTACCTTTCCTCAATTTACTTCCCTACTTCTTTCTTTTCTTTACTTCCTTTGGCTAGAAAACTAATTGGGGAGTCTGTTGACCGTGTTACATATAAAAACAACATGTAGAGACAGCAGAATATTTAAGGATTCATCTTTTGCTGCACTCACAATTTAAAACTGCACATCTTTATTTTAAGATGCAATAGTGGAACTCTGTATTTTCATGCAGAGCAAGTTATGAAAAAGAGCTTTTTATTAACACTACAAATTACTACAAATTACATTAGGGTCAAATAAAATTTTATGAGTAAACCAGACAAATAAAACTAATTCCATTGTGAGAAATTTCAGAAAAAGTCCTCCTTTTCTCTGGCTCCAACAGATAGTTACCAATATTATCAGAAAAATTCATCTGCTGATCACAAGCCTGAGGGAACTACACTGTTACCTAGCAACTAGGCAACAAATCTTCATGCCTCAATTATCTTAATGTTAGATGCAACAGATCAATCACCGTATAAATCCTAAGTAGCTGAGAATTGTTATACTCACTGTAAGAGGTGTGAACCTGTGCAGCATCCCAGAGGTTAAATATTTTGAGATGGCTACTTTAAAAGTCTAATAATGTGCAATATTGTTCAAGTTGCAATCATACATCATGAACATAGTTCACAATTGCATTCTGTACATGAGAATCTTCCAGAGAACATGTCCCAGAGCTACTCTGCAGCTGCTTAAGTTGAATTTCTTTTTCTTAAGTTGAATTCCATTTTCTTTTTAAAGAGCAATTTTTTACAAAACCTGGGAAAATGAAGGCAAGGTGCACCTGAAATCCCTGACTTAGTTTCATTTGGCCTCAATGTTGCAGTACTACTTCTCAGTAATTAATTGACATTCTTCTTGCCTTGCTGATTTCAGATACAGTCCGGATGTTGTGTTTCTGCAGGAGGTCATCCCATCACATCTCCCTCTTTTCCATGGGAAGGCAGACAATTACACCATTATTCCGGGTAAGAAAACACCCTCAGGTGCTAAAGACAAAAAACCAGAAAATAAAGTTTGTGTTTATTCTTTCTCCCTTGCCAAAACCTTCAACTGTTTTAAAGAATATAAAGAGTAAAGTGAAGAAGGAAGCACTCAATGCTTCTGTGTTTTGGTATCAGCATGTATCTTGATGCAAATTACACATGAGAAAGGCTCACTTTTCTGGCATTCTCCTTTGTATTTTTTTTCTGCATTTTGAAAGCTTGGTAGTGGGAGTAGTCAAAAGGTACCATAGATAAGTAATTTTTAAAGTGTTTGCATTTTAAAAATCTGAAAAATTCAGACCATTATTATGCAAAAATCAACGTATTCTCACAGGTTGTGGTAAAAAGGTCTCTTTCAGAACTTTAACTGTTTTATGGCAGTTCAGCTGTGTCACAGCAGAAGATGTCATCAAACATTTCTTTGCTTGGTCCTCTCTAGATAACATAGATAGTTGTGGGGGTGCAATTTGAAATTTTCTGTAAGTTTAACTGTAAGTTGGTTTGTTCCTTGTACTCCCCTATGTTTTTCCCTATTTGGTTTTCCCCGGTTTCAGTTACCTGTCAATCCTATGTTATATAACCCCCTGGTTCTGTCCATCACTTAGCGGCCTCTCCCTGTGTCCAGAAGATTCTAGGAGAGGCATCAAGTGATTGGACAGGACCCAAGCTGCCCCCTCCCACTTCTTATTGTATGGTTACTGTATTTGTCTGTTATGTTGCAAGCCACTCCTCCTCCCCATCCTATTGGTCTTTGTCTGAACCTTCCCCTGTGTTCCAACCCCCTTTAAAAGCCTTTGCCCTGAGGTGTTCTTAGTCTCTCCTGAGGCAGACAACTCGAAGTGAGCTCCAATAAACTCGTTGTTGTTTCGGCTTCTGGAGAGTCCCCTCTTTCTTCCATCCTGCCGTTGCCTTGTTGGTGTGCTCCTGACCAGCCAAGTCAGCAGCATTGCAGTGGTGCCGGGGCTGGCTGAGCTTTGCAGGACAGGCATCGCCACAGATAGTTATTTTACACTTCTACTGATAAAGAAAACACGAGTGAAGCTACTGAGGCAGGACATTATAGCTATTCCAACTCTCATGAAGAGGAACCTTTTGGTTGTGCATGCGAGTTAGTCAGGATGTACTAAGCAGCTGTACTTCTGCCTTCCAAACAAAAAATTCCAGGAAAGGCTGAACTGGCTTTTTCTCTACGACAGTCTCAAAGAGCAGAAAAACTCCTCCAAGCATATAAACCCAGCTGCATTTGAAACTGATAAATCTTTTATGGATGTTACTTACCATCCTTTGTTTTCAAGCCTCATAACCTCTGAAAATAAAACTAAAAGCCTGTTATACTTCAGTAACCTCCTTTTCTTCAGTGTAATACTAATATTAACCAGAGCTCTGTCATTCAGTCATTTGTTTTGTGATTAGATGTTGTCTTTGAGCTTGTCATCATGATGTGGCTAATAATGCTGCCTCTGTTTCACATAGAGGTGGCACTGAACTTTGTCTCATGACCTTTCATCTGCAGAGCAGTGAAAATCTCTCCAGGGAACATATAGAGCAGCTACAAATAGTATTAAACCTAATGGAGAGGGAATCTGAGTCCACCATAGTTATATTTGGAGGTGATACAAACCTCAGAGACAGTGAGGTAAATAGAAATAAGCAACTTTGTTTTCTAGAGAAGTTATTTCAACAAAACCTCAGGCTTTTCTGTTGTCTTTATGAGGGATTACCTGCTGAGGCAGAACAGAGATATTCAACACTTATCCTTAAAGTGTGGAACTGTGACTAAGTAGAAATAAGCATTGTAATAGCTGAGGTGATTTATATGGAGACCCCTCCCCAATAATAACAATAACAGTAGCTTTTTTAAAATAAATTAACCCCTTGATGGCTGTGACATGCATAACTGGTCTGTGGGATTCACAGCTTTCTTGCTGTTCTGAAGCTGTTTCTGACCATATCAGAATGAAGTCTATTTGTTTTGCCGTTGCACATAGCTAATACTTGACCTCCAGAGAAACAAAATTACTGCACATCTCTCCTCCTAACCAACAACTCCCATAACGATGTCTATGTCACGCTACATTGCCTCATGTGTCACGGTGTCCCTTACAGAGCAGCATCTCCATCCACCCGCCCAGCCTGACACCACAGACATGCAGGAACACTCCTCTGGATCTCAGGAACCAGAGGGGCAGCTGAGGGAACCTTCCCTTGGTCACAGGAGAGGCCTGCAAGGACAGCAGAGGAAGGAGTCTGAGCCAGTTGGAGGTGAAGCCCAAGACCTTTATTCAGTCCCAGATGAGACTGTGAGCCGCAGGGGAGCTGCTCCAGCTGAGCATTGAGACAGGCGGGACAGCAACTTATAAACAGGGGAGGTACAGAAGGCGGGATCAAACCATTATCCAATAGGGAGCAAAGTAGGAGGAAATTAGGGTTAGAGGGACTGTCAGGGAAACCAGTGAGAACACCAAGGGAGGAACTTCCTCTATTCTTGTCCTATCACTCAATGCCCTTCCCCAAACTTTCTAGGAGCAGGGAGGGAGTGATCAAGTGACAGACAGAACTCAGGGGAGGAAGCTGGGAAGGATATAGGAGGGTTGACAGTAAAGAGGGGCAGGGATAAACTTGGGGCATAACACTTTTCAAGAAACAAGGGGAGAAAGGAGCAAACCATTATTACAAAACACAGTACAATACCCATGTTGTAAACAGCCTCAGCCCAGAGGAGACCTCTGTGTGACTGAGGCTTCTATGCAGCCCAGCTTTTCCTGGGAAGTCCAAAATTCCCAGACAGGGAAGAACTATGGTATATCTTTTGCACTTTTTCCTGCATTAACCGGAGCAAAAATTTAAATGTGGTGCCACAAGACATCCTTGAAGATCCTGGGTTCATGATACAGCTTCCAGTTTGTTCTAAAAACACACAGTTTGAAGATGTTGCTTGGCACATATGAGAAATAGCTATGAATTTATGATAATGGAAGTTTATAAAAGGCAAATATTTGGGCAGTCCACACTTTCAGTGAGTCATGAACTCCAATTAAGCCCTAGCAACTAAATGGTTTATTATCTGAAATGAACTCTCAAACTGCATCTATTACCTAAATGCCAGGAGACCGTAACAACCCATCAGCAAGTCTGACTTACTGAATTAGTTTCCTAGAACTGTATTTACAATGGATGTAATTCCTAAGATCAGTCCTGATGACAGACATTAAAACCAACCCTTCTCCTGAAGCAACATAAATCTCCAGCAAATCCACTGGAATTTGCTAAGCTGTGGTACACATGAAATCAGAGTGAAATCCCAGATGTCAGTTTTTGACAAAGAAAAAGGAAACTTGCCATTTTCAAAGTTTATACTTAAAGATATGTAGTGAGTAAACATAAGAACACCACTATCTAAACAACCTTTTTCTGTCTTGACCTCTGCACCTGGTCCAGTGGGAGCTGAGAATGCCACATAAACTCATACAGAGCTTAATGGAGGTAGCAGCAAAATTCAAAAGAAATGGAATCAGATTCAGGGCATAAGGGGTGCTCAGGATGTGGTGAACAGTGAAAGCAGTTCCCCACATGGCCAGGTCTGGCAGACTTCGAAATCTATGTAAAGCTAAGTGAAACTGTATTTTTTCAAGACATTTCAAATATATTCCTGTGTTTTCTTTGTACATCCTCTTGCTGCACAGCACACTTACATATAACACAACATTTTTTTTAACACTACAATTCTCATATATTATGGGGCTCTTAAAATGTTAATGGAAAGACCTTGAATATACCACAAACCTCTGGTGGTTGGCCAGGGCCTTTTTTTGGTGCTTTTGTGGTCCTTGGAGAAGTCCTTTAGAGAGGTGATTTTTGCTCTGTAATGTGAACACCCATCTAGCTCCAATACCAGAGAGAACACCTTCAGCAGGAAAAGCTTGGAAGCATCCCAGGAAAGGGAGAACATCTTTTTTAAACAGAATATGAAGGCAAAAGCAATTATATTTAACTCCAATGAAAACAAGATAAAACTTTAGAAAACTGGTTACAGAAAGCTGCTACAGGAAAAACTATGATAAAAATTTCAGAGCTGGACAGTTTATAGAAGAAGGTTCAGAACTGACAAGCAAAAATTAGAGGTCATAAAAACTATGCTTGTGTTAATTGGAGTGGAAAATAATTGTTCATGAAGCATTCATCTCTCCCTTTTAGCTGGTTTACTATTTCTCATTCTTTACCTATTCTGACCTATTTTATCTCAAAGTGCCCTTTTCCAACAATGATTGTCTCTATTGTCAACACTTTCAAAAATAGCCAGTTTTTTATTTATGGCTTGACTTTTAAGGATGTGTTTTCTGACCTTTTTATTTTTTTTAATTTCCTGGGTGTATTTATTAACCTTACTTTGATTTGTTGTGAGCATGCTGACACACAATTTTGGTTTCAGCTTGTTAGCTGTAAGCAGGAGTTACACCTGAGTCTTCTTAATGTCACCAAGAAAATCTAATTCTCCTGCCTCTCTGCCTCCTGAGTCCTTAAACCTCTGGGTAATGTAGCAATCTGTGAAGAACATGCATCCCTACAGGCTGAGTTTAAGAAAAATGTGATCAGTAATTAGGTGTCATAATTTATACATCTATTTCTTCTGGATCCTACTTGCTTCACAAATCGTAATTGTAGCAGTGAGAAACAAAGAGACACAGACCTGCCCCCTTTTATGCATGTAAAGGAAATCTCTTTATTGTAGAAAACTCCCTTTTTATACTTCTAACTTCCACTGGACAGAACCAGAACTTAACAGAAGAAGGGCACCCATTGGCTGCAGTGCTGCTGTCCACACATTCTGTCACCCTGTCACCTTCCCACTCATGTGCTGTCCACACGTTCCTCCTCAGCACTGCCTCTCACCCCCCAGCTCAGCTGCTTCCAGCCATCCAGAGCCTGCACCTGTCCCTCCTCTACAGGGCCTTCTGGTGAATATAACCATTAATAACTTTAACAATTGCAACTCCATATCCCACGACTAATGTTTGAATAACGTAGTCTTCCGTTTGAAATCTCAGCTGAAAATACTAGTCCTGGGTGTGAACTAGTCCTGGTGAGTTAAATTGAATGATAAGAGGGAAAAAGCAAAAGCACTTTGAACAAGAAATAGGCAGGCACAGAATGGAAACAGCATTTTTGTTCCTTAAAGTGGAAATACACAATATGCCTTGCTAACTAGGGGAGTGCCTTCCTAAATATTCCATTTCTTTATTTGTGGTTGTCTACTAATTTAATTCTTAATCTTTTTTTAGCACAACATGTAACACTGAAAAACACCAAAACACCAGTTTCACCAGAAAAACACTGAAAGCTCCAGTTTTTTCTCAGATAATCCTGTTCATATCAATGGTGTAAGGAGGGTGGATTCTCTCTGCAGAACTGTATGTTCAGCCCTGGTAAATACTCTTCCATCCTGGGAAATGCTGGTTTTGTGGGGGTATACTGCACTGCCAAGATACCCCATAGATCCCAGATCACCAGAGGCAAAGGGACCAACTGGAAAGGCACAGGAGATGATGTCTCTGTCCTTATAGTTGGAGGGGAGGGATGGCTCCTTCTCAGCATGAAGAATTCTGTTGCAGAGTACAGGAGAGAGTTTCTAAAGAGACTGAGTTAATCTCTGCCACTGTAAGGTTGCAGCTGAAAAGACAGGGCAGCTCTTGAAAGTGTTTTGCTTCTGCTGACCTTCTGTTGCTTGTGTCACTAACATCTGGGGCTTCTGAGCTTATTGTGAGACCATAACATTCCTGGGTTATAGCATCCTATATCTCCAGTGCAATATGTTGTACTGAAACACCAATAAATCCAGCAGCAGATATGTGTGTGCATCTCATCTGTGAAGCTATGCCTGACTGAGACAGCCTTTCAATATTGTGTTTTCTACTGCTAGTCCACTTGGAGACACTTTGTTCTATTCTTTTGGCTGCAAATCCTTCTTCTCCAAATTCCATTGCTTAAAATAAAAGTTTTGAATGGGGTGTTTAGACAGTTCTATGCACATAAAAAGCAAGCAGATCTATAGAACATTTCTTGATTGCTCCCTGTATCTTTCTACACTGGTTCTTAGAAGATTAGCAAAAACTCTTAAGCACACACAAATGTGTTCACTTTGTTTCACACATCTGCTTTTTCAAAGTGGAACTTCTGTGGAGGAGTTTCTGAAAATCACATCAAATAAAACAAGAGCACCACAAGACAACTGGCTGGTAGACCAACACCCAGTAACCTGCTAAACTCCAGAGGTAAACTTGAGGCAAGGGTGGGGGGAGGGTGGAAAAAGTGTGGAGTTTATTCTAGAGATTGAAATATCCACACCAAATGCTTATAAGGTATGGTTTGATCCAGATACTCACCCTCACAAATACTTGAAGCAAAATATTACATAACTATGATGTTTGAATTACTAACATCATATCGTTGGTCAGAATTTTACTTGTGTTTCATATGCCCATTGTTTTCCTTTGAATCTTTATGACTAGTCTGAAGGGCAGCTGGCCACTAAGTCCTGGCCTTTGGTGGGATTGAGGGTATACGAATATAGTCCACTTCACAAAAAAAAAAAAAAGATGGTACAGATTCTCATCAGACCTGTGTTAGTCATCCCTGTAGATCTAGCCCTTTCTACAGCTTTGATCAGCCTTGGGAGAAATAGTTTGGGTGAGCCCAGCAAAGCAGATTAAGATATCTCAGTGTGGTGTCTTAGACATGGATTTCAGGGGTACTGAGCTTCAGAACTGAAGCAGTTCACTATGTATTTTTCAACTCTTTCTACATACCTACTTCAACACTGTTACCAAAAAAGGAAAAAAGGGCTGTATCCTTGGATCAGTTGCAGAAAGAAGAAATTCATTATTAGTGCCACCTAAAGCTAGTTCCTACTACAACTTCTCTGACATTTAGAGGCTGAGTGTTCAGCAGATGAAGGAAATAATTTCTAAAGTGAGCAAAGAATGTGATTGTGTGTGTATGCGTGTGTGTGTGTGCGTCTGCTCTCCAGTTCATTGGATATCAGGAGAACTGAAGGTCAAATCAGAAAATGGGTAAAGATTAAAGGTGAATAAAAATGATTGCAAATATTCAGGATTTAAAATATGAACTTGTCTTCTGTACCAGGTGGAAAAGATGTGGAGAGAGACAGTCAACAAAAGGAACCATTACAAATATTTCTTGTTCATTTCCATTGGTGCAGCCCGTGTGGATGTGCAACAGAAGCAGCTGCTTAAGCTATTTTTAAGTTTCCTAATACTTGCTGGAGATGAAGTTACTTGCTTTAAGATCATGTTACTGGCCACACTGGAGCACAATGTCTTTCCAACTGCTGACAATACAAGGTAACAGGAATTTTAAAGTGCTGAATGTTCCCTAATTCCCTATAAATATAATTGCTGATTTAGCATGCAGCATATATTTGTTTTACGATTCTTTTCCCTAAACAAAAACAATGAGAAATGAGCTGAAAAGCACAAGTTCAACTTTAGAATTTAGTTATGACTTAAACAGTATTAAACAGTACTGCTTAATAATCTTCTTGTTGAATGCACAGTGATTCATTTGATAAGACAGCATTCATAATGCTCCTGCAAGCACTAGGAGATGGCTCAGTGTCTTTAGTATCCTCTCTGAATTTATTTTTCTTGGAAAAAAAGTACTTTGAACCCTATATGCATTTAATTTTTTTCAGAGTTTTGGATAGAATTCTGAGTAGCTCTGCCTCACCTAATCATCTGGACACTTGTTCCCTAAGTGACTCCAGGTTTCACCCTGTGGGTTGAGTGTCACCACAGCTGGCCCCTGCAGGAGCTCAGCTGCTTGGCATGCCCAGATCCCAGCAACATCTGTGTGCAGAGCCAGAGTAGAGGCAGAGAAAGTCACCATTTGTGTAACAGACTAATTGCTAAAGGAGCTGTGCAGGAAGCAGCAGGTTTAACTTTGTGACCCTCCAGAGCACAATGGGAGCCAAAACGTCTCTGTGGGATTTTTGGAGGGATTTTATTGGTTTGGTTTGTTTTAGTTTGGGTTGGGTTTTTTAGTTGGTTGGTTTGGGGTTTTTTTGTTGTTTTTCTTTTCTGTTTGTTTGTTCATTTTATAGAAGTTCTGATGCTACCTGTAGGTGAAATTTCCTCTGACACCCATCTCCCTTTCTTTTCTGCCTGCCTGCCAAATGGTCCAACCCCTGCCCTTTTGTCTCCTCTGGCACTTGCCAGGACCTTCAGACCAACACAGCATCACCAAAAGTTGAAACAACCAACCCCCCTCCTTTTGCTGTGGTGGTTTCTGACACATCAGTGAATAAATCAGCTTATGGAGGTCTAATTAGTATAGGGGCCAGTGTGAGATGAGGCACTCAGCAATAGAACCCTGCTCCTGGCATGGCCAACAAGATTACCTGTGACAATAGCAGGTGGTTGATGGAAATGCAGTGATATTTCTGCTTTTTTTTCCCATTTCTACTTCCAAAATAGGAATATTAATAGAATATCCATGCATCTAATCCTTGTGGTATTCTCAGAATAATGCTTGGTATATATTGTACCTTTCAAAACCAAAATATAAATGCAAAATGAAAGACTGCATTCAAACATGCTATTTTAAATCTGATAAATTTAGTATGGTTTTTAATAAATGCTTTCTGTTCTCATTACAATTTTGCAATTAAAACTGAAGGAAAACTATCATTTTTACTGACATTGTGCTGATGATAGGGCCATCTCCACCATATATATGTTTAACTTATTAATTATTATTTAATTAGGAAAAAGGAAATTAAGTGAAATCTCCTTCTCCCTAGATGATCAATTAGACTTTCCTATTCTTATTTCTCTCTTCATTATTAAGATTAAAATGAAATGACATGGTTTAGTTGCTGTTTCCATCTGAAAGCCGGGAGCTCTGTTACAACAGACAGCAAAACCGCAAAATTTTAGCTGAGAAATAAAACCAGGGCACTGTAGTGACTATTTTATTTAAAACATGCATTTCAAGGAAAATATGTTTACACTTATTTAAGTACTGATGAATTAATGGTTAGGCAGCAAGAGGACTGAACATTGCACTGAAGAATCTCAGTTAAAATGCTGATCTCCTTTTCTAATTATTCAGGAGGATGGTTACCTGATCTAATAGAATCATGGAATGGTTGAGTTGGAAGAGCCCTTAAAGATCTTCTGGTTTCCTGATGGAAACCACCTGCCATTGAAAGAGATGTATTTCACAAGACCAGCTTTCTCAAAGCCCCATCCAACCTGGCCTTGAACCCTTCCAGGGATGGAGCATCCACAGCTGCTGTGGGCAACCCGTGCCTCACCACTCTAATAGAAAAGAACTTCTTCCTTATATGCAATCTAAACTTACTCTTTCAGTTTGAAGCCATTCCACCTTGTCACTCCATGCTCTTGTAAGAAGTCCCTCTCTGTCCTTCTTGTGGAGTCCTTTTAGGGGCTGGAAGGTAACCCTAAGAACCTTCTCTTCTCCAGGCTGAACAATCCCAATTCTCTCAGCCTTTCCCCACAGGAGAGGTGGTCCACTCCTCTGATCACCTTGGTGTCCCTCCTCTGGCCTCTCCCCAACAGCTCCATGTCCCTGCAGTGCTGGGAGCCCAGGGCTGGAGGCAGCTCTGCAGGTGGGGTCTCACCAGAGCGGGGCAGAGGGGCAGAATCCCCTCCCTCCCCTGCTGCCCACAGGGCTTTGGATGCAGCCCAGGACACACTTGGCTTTCTGGGCTGGCAGTGCCCATGGCTGGCTCATGTCCAGCTCTCAGCCCCAGCACCCCCAAGTCCTTCTGGGCAGGGCTGCTCTGGCTCTGTCCATGCCCAGCCTGGGCTGGCACTGGGGGCTGCCCCGGCCCAGGTGCAGCACCAGCACTTGGCCTTGTTAAACCTCATGGGATTCCCATGGGCCACTGCTTGATCTTGTCCAGATCCCTCTGGATGGCATCCTATCCCTCAGGAGTGTCAGCTGCACCACTCAGCTTGGTGTCATCTGCAGATTTGCTGAAGGTGCACTTGATCCCTTTGACTGTACCATTAATTAAGATATTAAATAGAACTGGTCCCAGTACAGACCCCTGAGAGGCACCACTAGTCACTGATGTCCATAAGCACTCTGAGCTGTTGACCATCCAACCAAGTCCTTATCCATTGAACAGTCCATTAATGCAATCCATATCTCTCCAGTTTGGAGAGAAGGATGTTGTGGGGACTGTCAAAGCTTCACAGAATTTCAGATAAGTCAAAACTGTAGTGTTTCCCTTGTCCACTGGTATAGTCACCCCCTCAGAGAGTGTCAATATGTTGGTTGGGCAGAACCTGCCCTTGGTGCAGCTGTGCTGGGTGTCTGGAATCACCTCCCTGTCCTCCATGAGCCTTAGCAGAGTTTGTGGGAGGATTTGTTCATGATCTTCCCATGCACAGAGGCTGACAGGTCAGAGTTCCCACGGTCCTCCCTCCTACCCTTTTTAAAGATGGGTAAAATGTTTTCCCTCTTAAGTCACCTGTGATCTCACTTGATTGCCATGACTTTTCAAATATCATGGAGAGTGGTTTGGCAGCTACACCAGACAATTCCCTTGGGACTCTGGGATGAATCCTGCCAGGTCCCATAGACTTAAACACATTCAGGTTCCTCAGATGGTACTGAACGTGGTCTTTTCTTACAATGGGAAGCACTTTTCTCCCCATACCCTATCCTGCTGTGCATCCACTTGAGAGGAGTGGGAATAGAGATTGCCAGTGAAGACTGAGGCAAAAAACCCTTCTCAGTCTTTTTTTAATCTGTTGTTACCAGTTGGCATAGAATATCCAGAGTTTGAAGAGACCCAGGATTGTCAAGTCTGTCTCCTGGTCCTGCACAGGACAGTCCCAAGAATCACACCATAGGCCTAAGAGCATTGTCTAAACACTCCTTGAACTCTGTCACCACTTCCCTGGGGAGCCTGTTCCACTGCCTAACTACCCTCTGGGTGAAAAACATTTTCCTCATACCCAACATAAATCTCCCCAATACAACTTCAGGCCATTACTTCAGGTCCTGTCACTGGTCATGACAAAGAAAAGGTCAGTGTTTGCTCCTCCTCTTCCCTTCATGAGGAAGTTTCAGACCCCAATGAGGTCTCCCCTCAAGTCTTCTTGTTTTCCAGGCTGAACAGACCAAGCACCCTCAGCCACTCCTCACAAGTCTTCTCCTCAAGGCCCTTCACCATCTTCATGGCCTCCTTTGGACATCCTCTAATAGTTGGATGTCTTTCTTATTCTGTATTGCCTCAGTCTGCCCTGAGGACTTGAGCTGAGGCTGCTCCAGTGCAGAGCAGAGCTGGACAATAACCCCCTTGCCTGGCTGGTGATGCCAGGCCTGGTGTCCTTTCATGACAGGGATGTCCCTCTTGGTTGCCAGGGCATGGCTGGCTCATGTTCAGCTTGCCATAAACCAGGATCCCCACGTCCATTTCCACGGTGCTGCTCTTCACCCTCTAATTCCCTGGTCTGTCCATACATCCAGGGCTGCCCCATCCAAGGTGCAGAGTCCGGCACTTTGCCTTGCTGAGCTCCACACAGCTGATGATCGCCCAGCCCTTTGATTCATTGAGGTCTCTCTGCAGGGCCTCCCTGCCTTTGAGGGAGTCAATAGCTCCTCCCAGTTCAGCGTCAGTAAAGTTCTTTAGTGTGCTTTGCAGTCCTGTGTCCAGATCCTGTATGAAGATGTTGAGGAGCACAGGGCCAAGGATGGAGCCCTGTGGAGCCCTGCTAGTGACAGGTCACCAGCTTGATGACACCCCAGTCACTGTAACCCTTTGTGCCTGACCTGTGCCAGTTGCTCACCCATCACCTGATGTGTTTATCCAGCTGCGAGTGGGACATTTTGTCTAGAAGGACCCTATGAGAGACAGGTTCCTAAACTTCACTGAAATCCGGAACACTACATCAGTTGGTGTCCCTTGATCCTGTAGGTGGCTTACCTTGTGGCAAAAGAAAGACCTTCCCTTCAGAAAGCTGTGCTGGCTGTGACCAGTTGTGGGAACTGACAGTGCTCAGAACGTGGATTCTTGGGCTCCAGGCAGAAGCTTGAAGTCTGTGGGAAAGCTAAGTACAGAACTCTCCCAGACTGGCCTGGGAAATCATAAGGAGGAACCCAAAACAATCTTGTAGGTACTGTTCTCCTCACATCTGGTGTTTTTCCAACTTGTTTACTAGTAGAGATGTTTACAAAAAAGTGGTGCTCTAAAGGACCAATCCTATTCGTTGTACTGAAACAGTGTATGAAAAAAATCTGTCTTTCAATAAACTTTGCTACAAGCCCTCTGAAGAAATTGGAGTTCTATGTGTCATTACATGAACCATCCTGAATCGTAATGATAACCAATGGCTACATTGTTCTCTAGGTGTTTTTCACTACCTCTCAGAATAATATTCTCCATAATTTTACGAGGCAGTGAAGTGAGACTGACAGTATGTAGTCTCCAGAGTCATCCTTCTTGCCCTTGCTGAAAATTGGGACATTTTCCAGCTTCCAAGTAACAGAGACTCTCCTGATTCCCAGGATCATTCAAAAATCAAGAGAGGCCTTGCAATGACATCAGCCAGCTCTTTGAGTAGCCTCAGATTAATCCCATCAGGCCCCATAAATGTAGAGGGATTCGTTACACTTTAAACTCACATTCTATGAAGATTAATGAAAAACCTGATTGGAAAAGTAGTTAATAATTAACGAGCCTGATCTCTATCTAGTGCATATATAATTAAGAAAGGTGTGATTATTCTTTTCTCATTAGCAATTCAATAATTATCTTGTGCCTAATACATCCATACAGACTTCAGCATCTAGCATCCACATGAAAAATTGATTTCAAGATATGGTGAGAGGTTGCCTGGCAACAGCTCTTTTATTTTATTTTACTCTGAATGGCATTTTTGGGGCAGAGAGTGAGGAAGGGAAGAGCTGGGAAAAAAGTTTAACTCAAGATGCTTGCTCTGATCTAGATTCCTGTGTTTCTGCAGGACTGTGATGCTGCTCAGTGTGGTTGTGGGCCCACTGGAGACTGTCCCTGGCAGCTCTTTGCCTTTGTGGCTGACTCAAGCTGTGTAACTCCTTCTTCCACCCAGACAAACCAACCTCTTTAAGAGACACAGATAAACAGATTATTTTGATGTTGGTCACATGAGGAAGTTCTGTGATGTCTGGCTCCAGAGAGGAATGTTTTCTCTTTGGAATACATGCCAGGGTAGTCACACTGAAAAGAAGGATCTTCATGCAGATCTGGGTTTAGTTTCCTTTCTGCTAGTTGCACAGTAGTCCTATTCAGTCCTTCCCAGGGTTGCTGCAGTTGTCAGCTCTGCTCACCTAGAATGTGAGTCTTGGGACTATAGGCAGCAAATAAACATTCAAAGTGTCCTTTCTCAGAATAGTTGGGACACATGTTCCCATGACACTCAGTTTAGTGTAGATAGGATAGTTTAGTCACTTTTTCAGATTTTTTTGACTGCTGTGTTCTGACTCAGTCATTAAGTGTTATACAATACTTTATATTCAAATAAAACAAAAATAGGTCAAAGCAAAAGAAAAGGTGAAAAGACTGGAAAAACAAAATAGACCATCAAAGCAGTACACTGAGTAAGCAAGATGTGAGCTTAAAGGCGTGCTAATATGCCAAAAGTACAATGCAGAAAACTGAAAAAGAAACCTAAAAAGGAAAGAACAAGAAGCAAAACCCAAAACTAAACCCATTAAAAAAAAAAAAAAACCACCATAGAACTTAATATCAGATCTTTGATATTTCTGTCAGATTTCTGGACTACCTACCTACAAATCCTATGCATGTTTCTGCAAAAGCTGTAGTAGCTGAGGGAAGAAAAAAAGTTGACCATAAAACTTTCATTGGGAAAAACAAATCAAATAGTGCAAAACCCCTGCCTTCTAAGGACTGTAATTTTTCTCTATACAGTGCTGCAATTCTTTTCCATCTAATCCCTCCTGGTAGAAAAGTAATGAAATTGTATCACTTGTTTCTTAGGTTGCTTGAACCATTATCCAACAGTTTTCTCCACATCCCATTGAGTTCATACATTGCAACTAAGTGGTTTTGAAAGAGTATTACTAACCTTTGAGATTTTGACTGGGTTTGTTCTTGTCTAAAAATCTGATCTATTTTACTCATCTTTTAGTTTTGGTTTTAAAGTAAATGCATCACACATGTAAAGTGCTGAAGACAGAAGTGCCTGATGTGTTAACTTCCGTATTAAAAAAGTTCCTGCTTTACATTGTGGGTTCTTTTGATACCCCACAAAATAGATTCTTGGGGGAAAATATAATGGAATTTTTTCCATACTATTCTTTTAATGAATGCTGGATGCTACATGGGAAGATTTGGATTAATTTTGCTTGTTTTGTTTTGAGGTAAAATAAAAACCAAAGAGATGAGATAACAGCAAAGGGATCAACATCAGCACTAAGAGAAGAGTCTCAGTATGAACTAGGCCTTCTAGATCTGCTTTTAAACTTACCCTTCTTGTTTGATTTTCTGCTCTTGCTTTCACTTACAGCATTATTGGTGATAACAACAGTGGGAAATACTGAGAAAACACCAGCTGCATGCAACTTACAGCTTCCTAATGCCATTATCACTTGGTCCTTCTCTGAAGCAGAGTAAAAGTTCATCTACATCCATATTGCCATCATTTTATATTTTGAAAGGAAAGGATGAGCATATATGCATCCCAGAAAGCAATTTACTGTCTGTGCTTGTAAAATAGGCATTCATACAAATGACAATCATAGTTGTTAATTTATTTAAATCAGAGGTATCTGTTCCTTATTACTGGCAGAGAGTTTTGGTGGGTTTTCAGTCTGATCTTTGAACTAATAAAGAATATAAGAATATAATAAGAATAAAAAATAATAAAGAATGGCATTTACTCTTCTGTGCAAAAGCATGTTAGAATTCAGTTCTAACACTGCCCCTTAGAGTGACTGCAAACTCTCCTATCATGGTGTTACCTGGAAACTGCACTAGTATATATTCAGCTATGAATAGAAATACTGTTACACAAAAGATTTAGGACAGTAACGTGTCAACCCAGACTGAAATTCTTTGTCTCTCTTAGAGCAAGTTCATTAATTGCTAATTTCTGAGAGCAGCCTTTCAGTACTAGTATGAATGTACCAATATGAATGTACATTAAATTTAGAACATGTTTCACTAGTTTGCTTTACAAATTGTCAAAGGTAGTAGCAGTAAAGGTTTTGTAAAAGGCCATGGATATAATGGCTGTTCCTTACTTTGTCTACTATGACTGTCCCTCTGTCAAGAATGAAATTCAGTTGAATTGACGTGATTTGTTCTAGATTAATTCATGCAGGCTCTGTCTTACTGCTTTATTATCTGAATACTTTGAAACAGTCACGTATAATTTTTTCTTGTATCTTCCCAGGAATCAGTTTTGAATGGGACTGCTCTGCAACTCTTCACATTGTTGCTTCCACATGCTATTTTTAGAGACAAATAATACAGTGGGCTTTCTTCCACTCTTTCTTTGAAGAGATCCTGAAAATAATTGCTGGAGTTTAGAGTGCTGACTGGAATACACATAACTTGTTTGGTATTCTTTCAAGGCTCTTTCTCCTATTTTCTTGACAGTTCTTTGACTCCTAGCTAAAGCTATGTTTTGTTCAGGCAACAACCATAAATAAGCTCAAATTGCCTTTCTGTGAAGAAAGAAGCAAAAGAAAGAGACAAATGCTCCAGCCCTTCTCTACTTCTCCTTTATTTCCCTTCCCCTTAGTTAAATTGCTGAATTATAAATTTCTGTGTAGGCCCCACACATGAGTTTGCTTTACCCATTTTTTTCAGCCTCTGCAAAACACTACCTCATTTTATGCCTTAGGGTTCGGGTTTTTTTGATTTACAGTTACATGCTCAGCTTAATCTTTTGAATTCATGTGCCACTTAGTTGTAGCTTTTTAATAACAATGTAATTCAGGCACATCATCTTTCCAGAAAGAATTCAGTTTAAGCTGAACTCAGTCCTTCCTGTTTCTGTGTATAAGAAAAGACTTAAGCAGAGGATGTTCCCACCAGTGGTTGTAACATGGAGGCTGCAGTGGGACTGTTTTCCCAGAACTCAAATACTGGCTTGCTCTTAGCCCTCTGTCACCTCTTCCTGAACACTCCTGTGATGAACACACAAGCAGTTCCTCAGCAACTCTGACACCAGGAACCCAAGCAAACAGGAGAGTGATGGGCAGCAATCTCCTTCATCAGTGTGGCTTTTTGTAGACACAGTGTCTGTGTTTTTTCCCATTAGCAACAGGGAAATACACTCCCAACAGTGATTGAGAGATGGGGACTTCTGAGTTTGGATTAGAAGCCAATTTTATTGAGTATACAAGGCGTTTATTTAGGGTTTTACTTGTATGGCACTTACATAGGGTTCTATTTTTGGTAACAACTTCCCATTGGTTACACATTCTTCATTACATCACATTACCTGGCAACATTATCTTATCACAAAGTTTTACAACATGTTTCCTGGTCACTTCTTGCCCAGAGAGCATCTATCTGTGTTTTTCTATCCCACGGTTTCTGCTTAATCAGGCCAAAGGTATCAGGCTCCTTTATCAGTTCCATTGTACTCTCTGTTTTATTTCCCATACACTCCTAGTGAAATTTTGTATGAGGATAAACCAGAGGTAAACTAGACCTGTGAATTCCAGTGACAAATGGTGGTCCACAAACTACATCAGTCAAGTCCAATGTTTGTTTTCATCTTCCTTTCTGCAGTAACTGGCATTAAATATCGAACAGTCTCCATGAGCATCCCTTGAATGTCACCTCAGATAAAGTAGTGGTGTTTTCCAATCTCCTGTATGTTGGAAGAATAGAACACATATTTAAGAATTGACATCAAAATATTAGTTCTTATTTCAGCTGACAGAACACTGGAACCAGTTACTAACTTGGACAGAAGGAATGGACATTTGCATGTGATCTCTGGTGATTCGAGCTATGGAAGCAATAAATGTGTTCCAACAAGTCATTTGCTACTTCTGCAGTGGAAAAATAAATACCCCAAGCCCTGCTCTGTTACTTTCATGGGAGAAACAAAAATTGGAAAAACAATCATTGGTTCATCTAGGAAAGCCAATAATTGAAAAGGGGACTGAAACCAAGTGGTTTGATTGTTAATACTAAGTACCATTTGTAGATGGCAGTACTTGTGTTAACTTTGTCAACCACTCTGTTACACAATTAGGTAAATGGAAATGAACTTTGAACTTTCGCTTCCCTTTAATTGCCCAGTTCACATATTGAAAGTATAGGTAAGTATAACCTGATTTTGAGGGGTTTGTGATGTATCTTCCTAAAGCATAAAAGAATTTGAGAACCTTGAGTATATATCATATCTAAATTTTTAAGCCTCAGCACATAAATATGATTAGATATAACCCACAAATCACCTGTTTCTGGAAAGATCTTAATATGTTCTACAGATTTTTGAAAATATTACTTGATTAGATTTCCCATTTGCAGGTGTTTTTAATTTTTGTAAGATGTGTATTAAAAAGACAAGTTATATTTCTTTCTCAGATTGCTAATCCAGTTTTGTGATGGAGTTAAAAACATTCATTTGCAAGTCTTAAACATAATATGCTGTGCTAACTGAAAACTTAACTAGAAGGCTATTGGTGAATTCCTTAGTCATTAATTTCCCGGGCATAATTTAACAAAGCATTAAAAATAGCAAGAGTTTTCATCTATTAAAACATAAATCTCTAAATAATTGTCCTTAAAGTTTTGCCTTTTGTTCATTACATTTCAATGAACAAAATTACTCCAATGAGGTTTAAATTCTGTTTGCTGTAAGAGGAAGTTTGCCTTGGATATTAGGAAGTAGTTCTTTACTGTGAGCATGGTCAGACACTGACACAGGTTGCCCAGAGAAGGTGTGGCTGCCCCATCCCTGGAGGTGTTCAGGACCAGGCTGGATGGGGCTCTGAGCAACCTGGGGTAGTGGAAGATGTCCTTGTCTATGGGATGGGATGAGCTTTGGGGTCCTTTCCAACCCAAGCCTTTCTATGATTCAATGAATTTGTGAACAGCTGACATTTTATGTTTCTGGCCTATTCCAGGGTCTATTTGGAGACTGGCATGCCTTAACCCTTTTGTCTGTGGTCATTTACCTAGCCAATCCTATCAGATCATCTTTGAAAAGGGTATCACTTTTTATTATTATTTTTGCCATTATATTCAATGGCAAAGTCATTGCAAATTTAAACTATCTTACTAGCCTTAAAGAGATGCAGATTAGAATGCTTTGATTTTTCATAACTTTCCATTCACAGCAATAATTTGGCTGAACTTTTACATTTCCTTCCAAGAAAATAATTGTGACATCAAAGAAAAGACTTAGTAACCTATGGCATCTAGCTCACCTCACAAAAACCTAGAGTTCCCAGCTTACATAAGTAATGAACAAATGAACCATATCTTTCCATCTTAAGAGACCTTCCCACAATTCACTAACAGCTTCAGGTTTACCAAAATCTTTATAAATACTACAGTATGAGAAGTATTATGCATCATTTGAATAACTCCTGGTTTTATGATACATGGCAGACCAGTGATAAAAGTGGCATGCATTTAGTCTCTCCTTTTTCTAAACCTGCCTTCCTTCCCTACAGCTTTCCATTGGTGGAGGGCTCCAATTAGCAACATCAGGTTACAACTGACAAGAAAATATACTCTATTTGTTTATACTACTGAACAACCATTGTATAAACCTGCTGCTCTGGATCCTGACCTGTAACCAGGGCCCCCTCATGTTAAGACTGTTTAAAAGGTCCTCCTGTCACCTGCCCATGCTTTATCAGTGGCACAAATACCAGCTGCACCTCCTAAACTAGAGGGGGTGATTATGGCTGCTTTTCAGTTTTGTGCTTTGAGCAATGGTGTTTTAAGGTCTGACTGTTGAAAAACTGAGCTGTCTGCAGAACAGGGAGAAATGGAGCATCTCATCAGACATCCCAAGTTAGGCTTCCCTTGCTCATCAGTCTGACCCTGCAGTCTTTGATTCACACTAATGGTTAGCAATGAAAAGATTTTTAGAGTATTTGGAGCCATTGAGTTCCCCTATATCTTCAATTCTATATTTAATTTAAAAGAAGCAGTTTTCCCTGCATAATTTTTTCTCAATACTTTGTCTTTCCAATAAATAAAACAAAACCAAGTAGATATAAATTAAGCTTTCACAGGTCCTAGCAGCAGCAATATAATTTCTCATTCCTGAATCACAAAACACATTAAAAAAAACACTTAAGTTACTGATTATATTGATCAATCTCTTTTATGTAGATAAATGCTTAGATTTACATATGGTACTTTAAAGCTAGGATTGGAGTATTATGCAGGAAATAAAAATGGGCCACACTTTCCTTGCAGTCCACCCAAAACATAAATATCCATGCTTCCTTTACCTAGAAATGTTTAAGCAAAATGTCCTGTGTCATTGCTGAGAATGATGAAATAGCTAATCACACTGAAAGGATCTAATTCTGTTGCATTCCAACCCTGCAAAATCTGGGAGTGTAGCAACATTGCAGAGACAAGAGTCTTGCTGAGCAGCTGAGCACTGCATTTTGAGTGATCAGGAGCTCTGCTGGACTGGAGTTCATGCACAGTTCTGCTGATTTGCTGAATTCTGTGGAAGCAGAGAAACAGAATCATCAGCCTGTGATGAAACTTTTAATCTCCCTATAATTCAGAAAGCTTGCCCAGCAGGCTTTGAACTCATCAAAACTCAAAATATGCACTTGGAGCAGACCTTTTAAGATGAAGCCTGTTTTATCTGAACACTGTAGGTTTTCTGATCATAAGTACAGAGAGCTCTTTCAGAGATGCCAAATCTTTCTATAGTTAAATAGTTTCCTTTCAAGCTTAACTTTTTATGCATGTAATATTTTTGGAGCAGATAGGTTCCATAAAAGCAATAAGGATTCATTTGCATTCCCAGTGAAGAAAAAATATTTTCCCTCAAGGGAACTGAAAAGCTCTAAAAAAACATAAGCTCTGTCACGCAAAGTTTAATGGGAGGGGAATGATATCTTGTACCCAGCTCTTCATACTATCACTATGTTCTAAGGTAAAAGATAGTACTGAAGCTCCTCTGCATAGGAATTAAAACTTTTTTTTGGATATGTTTGATCTCTTAATAACTGACTGCCTGACTGATGTTTAAGAATTTACTGTCCTTACCTGGAGTGGAATATACTTAATTGGTTATTACTTTTTCAAGGATAAATATCCAAGATTTAAACCTGGCTCCTTAGCCCAGAGGGTTTGCTATTTTAATGCTGTCTATGTCATGATATCAGCAGTATTTGTATAGACAGGAACTAGAAATACAAATGCATTTAGTTATCACACTTTGGGATATATGCTGAGTGCTAACACCCCAGCAGAACTGTAATCCCCTTTGCCCTGTATGCTAAGTAATTTTGTTTTGGAAATAAATGTCATCATTATCATAAGGTAAATGAGATTTAAAATGTTAAGCTACTTACCTTGTTCCTCCTTGCTTTCTTCAGAACTGCTTAGAAGTCAAAGGCTGATAACAGTGTCAGGTGAATAACAAGAAATATTTTTGTCCTCTGAAGAATATTAACATATAGAACTATGACTAAAAAGTGGGCAACATGACTGAAAGTATATTGCATTAACTATTGAACAGCCATTCATTTTGCAAGTCTGTGACTGGTTTATATTGAATATAGCCTCACTAATTTCAGCCTCCTCTGGGCTAATCACATGCCTGTCTTAGAAGAGTTTTGTTGCCAGATGAAAAATTGTTTGCACCTAGTGGGTTAACACAATGCTTATTTTTAAAAACCACTGGCCTGTGGAACCACAGAATGCTCATTCTGTAGGAAGGAGAACAGGAAAGCAACCAGCTCAGTTGTGCCAACTTCTGCCACTTCACTGGGCAGTCAGGTGTCAGTTTGGGGTTGGTGACCACGAGAAAACACAAAACACCAGAGAAATTCCCAGGACAGAGGAACATGAAGAGAGGGCAGAAAACAGATGTTAATGATCTGGAGGAAATGTTTATCATACATATGTTTATTTCAGGAAAATCAGTGAATATGTATGTAAAATATAGTATATAAACAGGAGCTTTTTCTATAATCAGTGTGCACCGCTTTCAGAGGAGATGTCCCCTCATGCATCTGGTCAAATAAAGAATTCCTGCTTTGTAATGCTACATTGGTGTTACAGAGTTTTCATTTTTACAGATTTTTGCTAAGAGTTTCACTACATGGCTGTCATCCACACACAGCACAATAAATCCAAAGTACATCCTTAGTATGGGATTTCCAGGTAGGGTCACATTGCAAAATAGGGACTACAAGTCAATAGGCACTAACTAGATTTAGGAGGAGATGGATCTGTCAGAATATTAAGGGAGCCTCAGAAAGTGGGTTGTGAAATTTGTATCAATTTATAAGTTGAAGGCATCCCCCCATTTTTTTTCCCTGTAAAACTAGTAATATAGTCAGGACAGTTTTATTGATTTCTTAGTTAAAAGAATATGTATGGGCCGCAATTTTCAAAGACAGAGACACACAGGCACATAGTGTCCAGTGCTCCATGGACAGCTGTTCCAAATATTGACCCTGCCATCAAATGTTGTTGCTATTAGTGTGATGTCCATGAGTTACAATAATTACAGAAAAGTTGAAAAACTTTTGTTTCTCTCTGTTATCATTTCAATTTTTAAACTGGTGTTTTCAGAGCAGACAATATGTTTGTCCTCCTTTGCAGATTTAGGTGTAAGCAAGGGCATGGAAACAAGCAGTTGTTGTGACATGTGACCTACATTCTCTCTGTAATTTTTTGCACTTAAAATCCTTTCTTGATTTCTGCCTTAGCAAAATAAGTGCTACCACTTCAGGAAATTATGTGATATAATTACAAAAGGATAAACCAAGTTATTTTTATTTCTGTGCCATCTATGGCAATATAGTTAGTGAACTGTTTCAAACGGCAAAAAAACTTATAGCAGAATTAATGTATTAAGTAGAACAAAAAGTAACGAAAATAACTATAATAGTGTCTTACATTAAAGAAATGTCTATTGTTAGATAGCAATATACCATGACATACTGTCATGTTGACATACTGTCAACTGTAAGAATTCAAAACCAAAAAGCCAGTCCCCCAAAAAACATACCACTGACTTTAATGAGCATTAAAACAATGATAGCAAAAATTATTTCCTTTTCCTCCTCCCAAAGTACAAAATTCAAGAAACTTGTTCCTGTGAGAATGAAATTGAAAAAGGAAGAAATGTGCATCAAACTAGCAGCTAAAAGAGATTACATAAAGACAACTATGTTTTAACATAACAGTTATTCCAATACACAACAAAACTGGGAAGTATATTGCAAGAGTAGAATTATTACATCAGACTCCTTTCAATGCTTTGAAAATCAAAAAAGATCCATTGTAAGTAATGACCTATTGCTGCAGTACAATACAGTACAGTACAAAATCATAGTTGAAGTATGTAGGTAAAATCATAGTTGAAGTATGTAGGTACAAAATAGAAATATTTAATGGCTATTTTCACTATTCCATTTAAAATAAAAAGTATCCTCATGTAATTTTTCATAAATAAAAAGTCCAATAATAAGGTAGTAAGAACATATCTTTCAGAAGAGGAAATGAAGGCTAAAGGATATTTAAATGTAAGTATTTAAAAATGTTTTAAGTGTGTAAGGAGTTGAAATCAAGAGGACGTGATGATTACCCTAGAATAATGGTTCTCTGTAATTTTTGACAGCCATATCTGACCACATTTCTCTCACAATACAGTGGAAACCATTTAAAAAGAAGCTTTCTATTCTTTATTTCTATTTTCTCAAGAGGAGAAAAGAGATTGAGGAATGATTAGGAGGCATGTCATATATTCAGGAAATACTCTCACTAGAATATGCTCAAAGCAGTCTTCAATCTAATATCCAAGCAGCTCACTCTACAATATTTAAAAGTTGGATGCTGCTTTGGCAAAAGCTGTGTCAGTGACAATTCTCCACTAGTAGCAGCTAAATAAAATACATGCCTTTTAACGTTCCTGTGACAGTTTTTCTTTTCCCAAAATCTTGGTTTATTATTTTAATTTGAGAGAGTATCAAGCTGTTTTACTACTCAAAGCATTAAAAAAAAAAATAGGAGTTAAATTTGCATACTGCAAATGTTATACTGTAGAACTCCTTAATACGTTATGTTCTGAACATCAAAACCATACAGGCATAAAGATCTGACCTGTAGTAAAAAGGCTCAGGACGTCCTGTTGTCCAACTATTTGAGTTTGAAATAGTAAATGAGGATAAATACCCCTATATACTTCCTTCAGCCTCCAAAACTAATAGCTGCATTTTTGAAGCAAAATTAAAAGTTAAATTTTGCATTCATTTAGTTCTCCAGTTATACCACTCAAATAAGATGACAAACATTCTTTTCTAATCTGGCACAGGGAAGATATGATACATAATTCATGCTTTTGCAGCCAGTCTTGAAACACTGAGTGTTTTAATACAGGGGTAAAATTTTCACTTTTTAAAGACAGATATCTCTAAAAATGCAGTAAATTTTAAAGTGCACTGCCAAAATATTAATATAGATTTAATACTTAATATCATGATTTTTTCTTAAGTTATTTATGCAGAGCAAAGAAATATCTGGTAAAGCAGTTACATAAATTAACATTTTGTGCATGACGTATTTACAGCACAGCATGAAACTGTACAAAGCAAAAAGGGTTGTAGCATTTGGAGTATATAAAGATGAGAAAGCTGTCAATCAATATTAGCCTGTGGGGAAAAAATATTTTATCCAAAGCAAAAACCACAATGTGGATTAGAATGAGTGATTAATAGATAGAACTCCAAAAATAAGAGCCTTGGAGATAAAGATATAAAAAGCAAGATAAATAGGTTAATACTTGTTTTTAAAGAATGGGTTTTGGTGGGGTTTTAAGTTAATTGCATATTAGTGTTGCTTTGCAGGACTCATAGTGGCAGGATGCTTGATCAAACAGCTGGAAAGGGCCTGTATTTGTGCTGCAGATGTATTCTCCAAAGCCCACGATCTGTACCCTTACCTTGTCCTCCCAAGACGGTTAATGTGTTTTATGATAAATACTCAGCATAAAACAGAAATAAAGCCCCAAAGGAGTCCAGAACAGATGATCACAATGATCACCGCCCTAGCCACTCCAGCTATGAGTTTATATATCCACAGCAACATACTGAAATATGTCTCTAATAGGGATGTTCTTACAAAGAACTGACTCCCTGACCGGTGCTCTGCCAGTGTTGTAAGTAAACAACCTCAGGGTTTGTTCCTCAGTTGCGCCTCTTCCTTGGCTGTGACCACTCCAGATGTCTATGAAACACAGCAAAATACTGGCCAAAATCCTTTGGGCTATTAATAAATGCCATTTCTGGTTAGAATCATGTTTTAGCAAATTTCAGAAAGTTTAAATGCCCTCATGCTATAAATAAAATAGCTACATTCTTGACCTTATTATTTTTCCATTTTTGCCTCTCTGACAAATCAACCCAGCTAAAAACTGTGGGTAAAATACTGCTGTAAGCAACTTAGGCATTACATTTTTTAACCTTGAAAATGTAGACAATTTTTTTTTTTCTTCTAGTGACTCCAGAAGTAAATAAAACTTTAATGCTTTTTTCTCAACTTTTTCTTAACAGTTCAGGTCAGATTTGAAACAGGAATACCTGAGGCTGAATTAGACAAGTGAACAAAATTATTACAACAGTCTCTATATAAAGTTTAACTTCTAGAATTCTGAAGTGTATACAAAAAATAATATATTGAAGATTATTTCTAAAATGTATCTCAATATCCCATTGAATGAAACAGATCTATGATTTCTGGACTATGGAGGGCAGTAACATTCCCCTTTTTCACTACTTTGAAGCTCTCTGTTGAGGCAAGCTCCAGATGGATATAGCTCAAAAAGCATAAATTAAAGCAGTAAAGCTCTTTTCACTCTTTCTCTTCATTTGCTGACTAAATAAAATAATTTCCCTCATAATGCAGCTCTGTTTGTTTCCAATTTTACTTTTCTCAAATGAAATAGCTGAGTTCATTTTTATATTTTAGGAAGCTGTAGAATACCAATGACAGAAGTGAAATACGGTTTTGTGATTGTGATTGTGCCAATATGGAGATACTGATAAATACAAGATAACTAAATGCTCCCTTAGTGTTTTGGAGGGTTTAAGATACAGGTTTCCTTCCTTTTACTTCTTTCTTCTCTTCCTTGTATTGTATTTTCCCTTTCCTCAGTCCATCCTTCCTCTTTTTCATTTACCCAACCTCCCTCCTATTGTTTTTCCATTGAAAATAACATTCTGGCTTCTGGTTTTTCTCATCAACTTCACTAGGGGGATATTGAAAAAAAAAAAATCCCTATACTTCCTTTGGGACATGATTTGCCACAGGGGATGGATTTTAACTAACATTCTGACACAAACAAATAGTGAGGGGAAGTGCCTCCTGCTCCAAGTGAGTGCACTCAGGCTGCCTGGATCAGAAATGTGGCTCTGAGAGTGGTTCAGGCCCTGTCCAGCTGCTCTGCTGTGAATATGTACGTGCTGGAGGAAGCATTCATTTGGCAGAGCTGTGGCCTTTTTCCTTCCACAGCGCACTCCACACTCCACATTTTGCCGGTTGCAAAGAAAAAAGCAGACTGAAAGACATATGGTCAAGAAGGAAACATCAGGACTGAGACACTGGTGCTCCTTACCTTGGCTAATTATCTGTCCACACTCCTTTAGTCAAGAGGGTGATCCTGACCACCCAATGTTGCAAAGGAGGTGTGTAAAGCAAACAGGTCTGAATAACATTCCCTACAACTCTTTTTCAGTGTCTCTTCTTTGGAAGAGGGAGACTGTAGTGAAAACCAGAACAGATTGGACTGACTAAGCCATAGGGCTAAAGTCCACTTTCACTTTGTGATTTTTTTTTTCATTTCTATTTCCTTATTAAGCAAAAGCTGCTCCACTGTACTTGTTTGGCACCACAAAGGATAAATAAATTCCTTGGATTCCTTTAAGATTCCTTAGAATCTAAGGAATCTTAAATAGATTCCTTAGATTGATTGTATTGTTATTTACAAAGTGTCCAAAATAAAGATTTTATGATAGACAATTTCATGTTCAGTCCTCTGCTTACGTATAGCAAGTCTGACCAGCAAATGTTCCTATGCAATCATTCTCAATGCAGTTGTGATATTAGTTACATTATTTTGAATTCTAGTATTTTGTATTCTTGTTTACTTGGAAGTGTTTAGAAAATGGAAAGGGCAATGAGTAAGGGGATGTTCTATTTGTAAAAATGTATACAGCTGAGGAGCCATTACAAAGGGACTGGATGGCAACCTAGAATATGTAGGAGGTGTGTACCTAAGGAAAAAACTATCAGGAGAAATGTTGTGTATGGGCACAGCAACCAACACCACCCCAGAGAGTGTCACTCTGCTGCCAGTGACTCTGTTAAAATCAATCGAGTCACCTGAGGCAGTGCAACATGCTGGAAAACAAGATTGATGAAACCTATGTGACCATGATGGGAAATTAAAACACCAGTCCCCTCTCTTAGGAATAAAACAACCTGTTTTTCAGAGTAAATGTCGCTTACCCAGCCCCTTACCTACCCTTTATTATTTGCATATTGTGTTGCCTAAGCCCCACTGGTAGTTGGGAAGTGAACAGTACCTGATACCATAACAGGAATACAGTGGAAGCAAACATCTCCAAGTTGTGCAGCCTCCATGGTCCTCTTGGTTTAGCTAGCACTGTCTGCACTCCTGTCTGTGTCCAAAACCACATTTCTTTATGATCTCCAGCTTGAACTCTGTGATAGTGCTATCATGATGTGGAAATTCAGTGTAGCATTTACTGATTAGAATGTGGATGAAACAGCTTGAGAGTAGCTTGATGAGGATCTAATTGCAGCCTAGAAGCTTAAAAGAAACCAGTGACAATGCAACAGTAATTTTTCATCGAATCTCAGAATAGTTTGGGCTGAAAGGGACCTTTTAAAGGTCATTTAGTCCAACACCTCTGGATGGAGCAAGGACACCTTCCACTGTAAAGATTGCCCAGAACCCCATCCCACCTGACCTCCAGCGTTTCCAGGGATGGAGCACCTATCACCTCTAAGGGCAGCCTGCACTACTCCTTCAATTTTTTAAATTCTGTTTCACACTACTTAAGAGCCTTGGTTATTGCACAGAAGGACTTAAGGATGGCTATTTAGAGAGAAGAAAAATAGAGAATACATAGAAACAGAGTTGTTGTACCATCCTTTCCATTTAGCATTTAAATTAAAAAAAAAATAAATAAATGGCAGGAAAGAAAGACAAATAAGATACTCAATATCCCATCTATTTTACCAATTATTTTAAGGCAACAACAAAATAATTATTTTCAAAATATTTTTACATGTCAGACAGACAGGCCCAAATTGAAACTACTCATATGTGAAAAATAGCCTTATGTTTTCATATTTAAGCTTGATTCTCCTTTATTATTTTAGCTGACATTACCATTCTCATCCTGTACAGAAGCACTTCTAGGATTTGTGTCTTTTATTTTAAAAATGCAACAAAAATTTTCTAATGTGTTTATTGCTGAAATACTTACTAAATTAACTTAAATTCCAGAAATCAAGGTGCAACGTTAGTGTGTAAGCAGTGGAGATGCAACCAAGGGAATGCTTTCAAAAGTGTAATTTTTTTATGCCTAGAAAGAGAGATACCTGTTTTATAGTGGTCATTTTCTATTAGCTCCACCAAAAATCACACTGACATGACAGTAAGACTGCACTAGAAACATAAATCTGTGTGTTAACCTAGCCTCTGAAGTAAAAATACCATTAATATACAGATATGCATTACTAATC
Organism: Zosterops lateralis; assembly: GCF_965231275.1. Classification (NCBI taxonomy): domain Eukaryota; kingdom Metazoa; phylum Chordata; class Aves; order Passeriformes; family Zosteropidae; genus Zosterops; species Zosterops lateralis. The sequence continues at coordinate 65,686,137 of NC_139800.1, read as the reverse complement.
TGTAAAAAGTAGAGCGAGTTGATACCACAGGGAGACAGAAAAAGTTAATCTTAAGTAGAAAAATTATCATAAGGCAAATAAAAAGTATATGTAATCACATATGCAAGCTTAGAGTTAGAAGTCTTCACAAATACCTGAGCCAATGTCAACAGAGGCAACTGATGCCTCCTTGCTGTGGTATCCCATTAATTTTTCAAGAAAAAAACATGAGGATAGATTATATTTTGCTTCTTCTTTTTCAAAAAGAAAAAATGAATCAACAAGAAAGTTCCATACTAGGTCATGTAATAGCATAATGCCCAGGGTCTTGTAATAGGATGTGCAGTGAAATATACCATATTATCCAAACCAGGATATCCACTGTACCCCTTAGCAGATAGGAGAAGGATTACTTTCTTCCAACCAGAAGTTCATTTCTGAAACAGAAAACATCCTTGTTAGAATACACACACAGAAACACCTCTATTATACTCTGAAAAAATATTTTTGTTTATTTGCTAGATGGTTAGTTTATTAATCTAAAATTACAGTGTGTTAGATGATAAAATTTGAGAATTTATTTTAGACAATCTATCTAGTCTTCCTCCTTTTCCTCAGACAACACTGTTTGACACAACTTCTCCCCATTGGAAGGAGAGGTTCTTTTACAGACTTAAAAACAGAAGCTTACGTATCAAAGTAAACAAGAATGAATGAAGATTTTCTTATAGTGAGCTCTCAAAGAAACCACACCTGCTCCACATAGGTAGTGTATTGATCTAGACCAGGACAGCATTCTGTGTTTAGGAGCTAGTGATCCACACAACAGTTCACCTGAGTAGGCAGGTGGCTTTGCTGAATATACAGGGTGGCTTTCAGGGCTGTTCCGTGTTGCACAGGACAAACTCAGCAAGTTCACTGAAACAGAGGAGCCCACAGGCAGCTCCCACTGATTTCACCACCTCCTGGCCTCGCCTTTACCTACAAGTGGATCAAGGAGTTCTCATTACATAATTCCTTAGGAATAGTGATGTCTTCCTGTAATGAAACAATGGAATATCTCAGTACTGAAATTGAGGGCTTCTCTCCACAGACAGGATCTGCTCTGCACAGTGTGCCATGGGAAAATCCATCCAGGTTACACCTCATGGTGCCTCAGCAAACTCAGTGTGCCTCAGCCACTCATGGAACATTATCTTTCGTTCCTACTTGTATTGCTCTTCCTACTTTGTCTAATTAACATAGTTATCTTATTAAGCAATTTGTTGTCAAAGCCTTTTTTACTGATCCAGCAAAAGTCCTGCACCATCTCTCCCTCACTTTGACTCTTATCTTCCACCCCCAGTGCAGAACAGGCTGATACATGACATGAAGAGACAGGTATGCTTGTAAAGCTTATCCTCTGTGTTTGACCTTTTAAAATTCTTGTTTCCATAGGAAAGTTTATACATATTTTCCATTTTCAGCCATAGTTTCAAGTTCAAACTTCAGAAGAATTAAATAAATTAATTCTATTGATGCTACTATGCAAATTTCTAATCCATAGCCTGTAATCATGGAAATGCTTGCATAAATCCATAATCTTTCACAGCACTATTCCTCCTATGACATACATTTAAGTAAAAGATCAAATGTTTCCATGACTGAGGCCTGAATTTCTTTCAATCCCACATATTTGATGGTTGAGCTAAAGCATTTCTGTTCTCTTTCTTGTCTCTCTCCTTCCTGACCTATCATAGCAGCTGAGCAGAATAGATTTCTGTAAACAAGGTGAACAGAGAAAATCAGAAAGACATAATAAGGGAATAACTTAGAGGAGAAAAGAAGGCAATGGAGATAATAGCAATATATGGCTCTTTATATGCAAGAACTATTTAAAGACCACACAACTTTTAGTCAAAGCAAATGGCACGAATATTTATTCTTTAATACCATGAAAACATAAAGCTGAGATATTGAACATTTATGCATGAAACATCTTGATTTGTAAAATGTAGGCTTGCAGTCATATGTTTTCAAGGTCTCAAAATAAGGTCTTCTTTCAGACCTACTTTTAATTATTTATCCTTATCTGTTAATTTCTCTATTTTTTTCATTCCTTGAATTTAATATTCTTGCTTGAGAACACACAGGAATTTAGGCTGGTTTTTGATGAATTTTTGGGTCATGAAATATTTTGAATAATACATAATAACGGATTAATTTCAGAAACTGGCAGAATGTCTAACATATTAGGCTTGATTGAACATCTAAATCATAAATCATATAAATCTGGGGGATTCTGAATGTATAAAACATTATGTGTGAGTTTCCAAATTGCTAGATGCTGATTTTTTAATATCTGTTAAATGAAGTTACTAGATGAGGTTTTGCTTATGTCACAGTTACTTACCCACTCTTCAAATATGTAATGGATAATCCATTCTGGTTATTTATTTAAGTAATCCATAATAGCTCTGTAAGTTACAGGTAAGAGGGAGTGTAAAATTTGCATCCTGCACTATTCTGCCCTTCCTTATTATCTCCATCTAATGAATTGCATAAGAAGTGAACTGTGCCCTTTTTTTTATAGGGTATTTATAGCCCAGCCAGTTAGATTATTTTTTGGAATTGCATTGGAATGTGGACAGAATTTGTACAGGAGACAGCCTCTCCATTAGGATGCAAATTCTCAGTTAAAGTATTTAAGAATTATGTAGCAGCTGTGACAGTGCCAGTGGTAATTAAGCTCAGGTTCTAAAATTAAATTTAAAAGTGCATGGTGCTGCATCCCATATTTGATTTTTCCTCAATTGCTAATTACGTACACTTATCCTAATAAATTTTACTTAGACTGGAATCTTCCTGTTATGCAATCATGTCAATCAACCAACTTGTGTTTTGCTTCTGCCAAGGTTCCCATATACAGTTACGTTTCTGACAACTTTCACTCTAGCTCCTGTGCTGGTTTTCTAATGCTGTTACAAACTAGAAAATGTCAAGTATGATAATAATCAGCCACTCAGGTAGAATAAGCTGATTCTCTGGCTTAAGTTACCTCTCTTTGAACAGTCTCTTGGTTTCTACCTGGTTTTTCATACTCAAAGTCTTCACTTAAGGGACACTATTTGCCCTTTTACTATTTGTAGTTTGAAGTTTGTGAGCAACCCTGAACACACAGAGGTACAGACATACGTGTCAATGTTGTGGAGCTACTTCTCATAGGGCTTTTAATCTATAATCATAGAAGCTAAATACAGTTTTTCTTTCACATGTAAATAACAATCCCAGTATTATAGTTAGATCTCAGTTTATACAGTTCTCCCTCTTTCTGTACTTGCTTAAAAATTTATGTCATCTTCTCCACCTCCAAGTACACATGCTTCATCATAGGCAGGAGTAATTTTTGTTTAACTTTACCAAAAACTTCAGAAAGATACATTGGATAAAATATTACTCAGATAACTAAAACTGACCAAGAATAGAAATCTAAGTTTATGATTACTTAGAAAATTAAACTGTGATGTAAATATTAAATTACATTTATCAAAGTAGTTTGAGCACTCTAAAAGTTACAAATATTTAAATTCAGCAGTTTGACATTATCACAGTCTAGCTTTTCAAAGAGACTTGAAGTATGTACTTACTAATTCTATCCTGTTGCACTACTAAATAAGTATGCAGAAGTGTAACTTTGACAATATTACTTAACAGAGATTCACTAGCATGCAATTCTGCTTGGACTATCAAGCTCTGTAAGATTTGGCTCCATCACTTCCTTAGATTTCAAAGACTTTTATAATTTTTGTCTCTCTTGTTCAACTGCAAAATGGTCAATATAACACTGATTCTAAAAGACTTCCAAAAGAGCTGCAGAAGAGGAACTACTAGCAGTAAAACTGAATTCTTCACTGGGCAAGTTGGTGGAAACCAGCCAAAATAATAAAATTAATGGGAATGTGAATAAATTATTTTTACTTGGAAAGATTCTGTATGGGGAATTTTATAACTTTACACACAAATCCAGTGGCATTCTTCAAAGGAGTTTGAAATCTTTTGCATCAGAGAGGTCCTGCTGATACAGTCTATTTCAATTTTAAAATAATGCACCTCTGTTTTTGTAAGATTAGGCACAGTGGCAGTGCCTCTGTCTCAAAAGGTAAAGAGCAAAACTCAAAGAGGAATTCAGATGAGTGTGAAGGACTTGGTACACCTTCTGTATGGGGACTGACTAGTTCCACTAGGACAGTTCATCCTGGGGAAAAATATGACTGACAGGGCATTTCATATCAGAAAGGATTATTAGAGAATGCTTTACTATCTCTCCGAACACATGAATTAAGTGGCTTCAAACAAAAGTATACCCCTTCAGAACAAAGAGAAAAAAGCATTCTTGCCTTGGTTTGCAAAGACAGATGTCTGCTAAGGAAGTCAGGAGCCTCCCTTAAAGATTTAAATCCCCTTTCTCCAAGTTATTGTAATTTTGAAATTAAGGGCCTCTCAGGTAAAGATATGGGAATAGGAATAACAGTTCTTTACTAGGAAAATTAAAATAAAAATGTAGTAATACAAAAAAAAAAAAAAATCAAGCAAAGAAAAAGAAACCACTAACAGAATCAGAACACAAACTGACAACCTGTTGGTCAGGGTGTTGGTAGCAGTCCAATTAAACCATGGTTGCAGTCCTCCTGGAGTGACAGATGTGGTTCTGTTGAAGCATTGATCCTGTAGAAGGGTGTCATTTTCCTCTGAAGGTGAGATAGTTCCAGTCTTGCTCTGAGAATCCAGTGGCACCAGGCTGCCCTGGTGTTCTGACGCTCAGATTTTTATCCAGGCAGGAATGCTTGGCTCCTCCCCTGGGTGGAGCATCTCACAATGGGATGATGTAATTTTATCAGTCATGCAGCGAGACTCAATGGCCCATTAACAGAAGATATCCCCCTGGAGGGAGGATGGGTCATGGAACAGATAAAGAACACTGCCCTACCTGTTTTAACAGCTGGTCATAGAATACATACTTTTGGCTACAGCTTGCATTGCAACTTAAGACAATTCTTCACAGAGAGGAAAACTAAGAGAACACCACACTCGTGATTTTAGTAGATGTGATTCGCTGTCCCTACAGAGGAGATACCATGATTTTATGAACAAGCACTGATTCATAGCATGAGGGAATGAAACAAATCTACTAATCAAATTAATTAATATTGCACAGGCAACCTTCAGATTTCTTCATATTTAAGTGCTTTTCTTTGCAAATAATCTTTCATAAGGTTGTCTGTACATTCTGCCTAAGAGCTCTACAACTCCATTAAATTGTACACGCGATCCTGAAATGCTTGTAAATGACAGCATTCTGATAGATATATTTCTGAAGAAGTATATATCCAATAGTCCTGCAGCACCCCACTGAATTTTTCATCAATTTCAGAACTGATTTTTAATTGTGACTTTCATTCTGCATGAGAGCTTCTGTCAGCTGTCTTGGTGCTGGAATTTACAAGTTGATCAGCATGATTTGTGACCAACCAATGCCTCAAAAAAATCTACACTGGTGTATGTGGAACTGTCACCAATTCATGGTCTAGACTGATGGGCATGCCAGAGGAGATTTCCTTTTCAAGTAACTAATTGAGTAGCTACTTAGAAATATTTATTTCTGAATCACAACTAAACTCCTGCAGTTTATTTTCCATGAAAACATATGAGAGCAGGATAGTAGATATCTTACCATTGTGGGTAAACACACTTTGGTTTTTAGTTAAAGAGGAATATGGAATATTGCCCTGTCAGGACCTTGGAATTGTTTTAGAAAGGACAGGGACCTATCAAAAGCCTATTCTTAGCTACTGGCTATGGTTTTACCACTGAGAAAGCTGAATGCGACTTTTAGTATAAATTATAGTAACAAACTGTAATATAAATATACTAAAATATTCCTTTAAATTATAGACAATATGAATTAAAGATATGACTATTTAGATTTATAGATTTTAAGCAAAGGTATCTGTAATTTACTAAGTAACTATTAAATTAAAACCTGAGATCTAGTGATCCCATAAGATGTTTGAACAAAAAGAGATAAGAAAAAGCTCTCTGCTCCAGTAAAGAAGTGAGAAGACATCTCTGTTCCCTGAAATAAAGAATCTTTTGCCTTTAGAGTTGTTCATCTTTAAAAAGTGACACCCCAGAATGTGTAGGTCCACAGCCCATATGTAGTCACAAGAAAGACTACGTGATACAAGAGGTCCACAACTACAAAAATTCCAGGGCAGGCTGCTTTTCTGAGAGTTAGAAGCCACAAACAAGCTGTTTCTCTTGTAAAAAGTTACCCAAAGAAATCAGAAAATACTTCTGTCTCTCAAAAGACTAAATAAAAAAACATTTTATAAGTAGTACTAACCTAAAGTTCAGAGTTTTACCTCTTTACATTGTTTGTAAAAAAGTTAACACTTTGTAGTAAGAAGAAAAGTGTTTCATTTTGAAATTTTTTCTTTGTCTTCTTTTTGTGTGTATTAACAAATCTATTTGTTTATCTTTAAGTTTAGGCCTGCTTTGCTTCTCTTGATCCTATCTCACAGAAAAAAAAAAAAAAAAAAAAAAAAAAAAAAAAAAAAAAAAAAAAACACCACACACTTAAACCTCTACACTAAATTTAGCAAAAAACCCCAAGTGAACATAAAACCACTACACTTACTTAAGCTGAAATACACTGGTTCTGGAGTAGAAAAAATAACTACTTGCTTCTAAAATACGATTATCAAGTACAGTTTTAGTAACATGCCAGGAATTTTTAGGTGGTTTCAGATATGACCGTTTGTGTGGTCTTTCCCATAATGATGAATTCAGCAATACTGATATCTAAAGTCTAACTCTTCTTATTTTTTTCTCAGAAAATTGATTAACTCAACTGGCTTCTACTGCACAAGAACTGTTATTAAAATGTGGTTTGTCACAGAGGTGCTGGCAATATATTTGGTGAATGGGCTACTCTAAAATTAAATATTTTTTCCCTGAATTGTTCCTAAAGTCCTACCATTTCTCAAGAAACTAATCAATTTCAATGATATAGATTCTGCTTCCTAATACACTCCTCCACAGTATATGTCCATGTAAATAATATAATTTTTTATATGGACTTCAGTAAATGAATTGTGTAAATGAAGGAAGCTTGGACACTACACAAAATCAAGCTTTCAAAAAGCTTTCAAGGAAACAACTTGATTCTACCTCTTTTTTTCTTGAAACTTGCCACTTGTATCAGTGATGTAGATATAATAATGAGCTTTTCATTTAGGCTGCCTTCAAAGGTCTTCCCAGAATACTGTGTGGACAGAGAAATTATGGTTATCTTGAACTTTACATAAGGAATGCAAATGCTGTTGCTATCAGTGAACTATGATGCAGACTTTCAGAAAGAATGTAAAGATGGTCATGAGTGTAGCTATTTGATCTCACTGATATCCTCCAGCCACAACAGATGTGTTACTTTAAATTGAGTTACATCTGACCTAGATCTAATAAATTCAGGCCTCTGTGTTGGTTTGGGGTTTTTCCCAGGGAAACAGTAGTACTATCTCAGATGAAGGGTATATTACCTAAGAAAAGACAAATGACATTAACAATCAGAAATGCAAACATTTCAAATTTCAAAATGTATGCCTTTTAGAGAGAATTATCTAGACATGTTGATTCTTACATAGTTTCTAAAAGTGTACTTGTTGCATTAGTTCATTGGATTGTATCATATCTTGTAATGTACTGATATATAATACAGGATTATTGTGTTTTCATTTAAGAACATGAATGCTAAACTACGAGTCTAAATTGGTCCCTCTAGACTCTACTTATAATCAGCAGACAGAATCAGGTACCTCTAGCAGGCAATTTTTCTTAAATGCCTAAAATAAGTAAGAGTAATTGTCCCATGTGATATGTTCAACAAAACTTCAGATGGCTGAAGTGAATCTTGCACAGGGTGTACAAAGCCACATCCTAACAGCACTGTGTATTATCTGCATGTTTACTCAAATTTCACAGAAATTAAAGCTTAATATGGAAATGTTTCTTTTACTATGTAGTGGAGCATAAGCATGCTGAAACGAAGTATGAAGACTTTCAAATAAAACGTCATAATCTGGAGAACACTGAAATGTACTGCTCCATTTCCCACATAAAATTTTTAACTTTTCCTCCAAGAAAATTGCAAGTACAGCTATCAGCAGTGTTAGTTCATTTATTCTACATAAAAAACCAATAAAGAGGAAAAGTTTGTCAAGCCCACACATTGGCACAGTTGCTTCCATGGTAAAGAAGTCACTTCTAATCATGAGAAAAAATTGAGGAAGAGAATAGAGGTTTGCTTCTTTTGGAAGAATACATTTTAAAAAATTGTTCAGTAACATTGCTAATTCTACTGGGTTTAGAGCTCATACAAAGTCCATATTATTCTTGCTGTTTGTAGCAGTAAGTTACTTCTATACACAGAAGAAGAGAGAGATTTTAACACAGCAGTATTTTTTCCACTTTTGGAAGTGACCACATGAGCAAAAGTCTTCCCATTTTATTTAATAAATTCAGTTTTAGTGTCTTCACTGTGAAGTGTGTATCATTATTGTTTGCTCTGTGGTGGAACATTATCATGCAGACAGCTGCCTGTCTGCTCTTATCAGAGTAGCTTGGGTCACCATATGTAATTCTTCTATTTCTCATGGGCAATGGTTTAGAGGCAATGACAGGATTTTAATTTCTCCAAAGATTCTGTCAGTTGTGTCCTGACCTTTGGTAGCTATAGCAGACTTTTATCTCAACCTTTCCTCAAAAGCTTCCTTTGCCCATCTGTTACATACCAGCTTCTCTACCCTTTGCAGTACTTTTGAGTAATCCAAGAGAAATTTTTTACTCTGTCTCTTTGCCTAATTACATCTCTTGTTATAAAGCAAGAACTATTTAAAAATCTTCTAGGCTTAATAGACTTGGGTAAGCAAAGCACAAACTGAACTTCACCTTTAGGTTTTCTCTATCCCTTCTATCTCTCAAGGGAAGCAACAATGTTTAAAGATGCAGGCATCTGTCTTTCATGGAAAAAAAAAAAACAACTTACTTTAGAAAGCTGAAAATTCAGGGTGCAAGTTTAGACTTCTTCTGATGTCATCACTTGAGCATAACTCAAAATGACTTATTTTCTGGACTAAACTCAAAGCCATTTTTCATGAATATTCAAGACCCCCATATCTCGTTTTCTTTCCCGTTTCAGTTCCAGCACAGGAAACTTGGACATATTCCATTCAACTATCTCTTTCCTTTATATTGACAGGATAAGAATAACTAAAAATAATGTGGCTTTTGATCCTGTGATTCCAAGTTGGGATTTCTTTTCTGGCATTAGTGGTTTTCTTTTCCCCTTTGTTTTCTTTTAGAAATGTGAACCCTAACATGAACCAGACTACCCACCACATGCTTCATTGCTTGAAGTACTCTGATCTAATTAGCATTGATATTTAACTACACCAAAAATAAGATTATTAAAAAATAACAAGCTTTACAGTTCTAATTATACCTTTAGGTTTCTGGGATTACAGAATGTCCAAGTTTAGACTATTTATCCTTAAAATCATCTCTTAGTTTTTCTTCTTACATATGTTGGAACCCAAGACATAAGGTGTTGTAGGTTTGTGCTTTCCTATTTCTTTCTCTCGATTGAAATTATCTCCAGTAAACAACTTACTGTTGAGTAGCACAAAACTAAGTTTATTAATGAGTGATCTATTAATATTAAAATATTAGTTACTTAAACCAAACACAAAAAAGAGAAGTCATTCTTCTAAGGGTGAATTTTCTTTGTGATTGGCTAACCATAAATAGAGGAGGCTAGTCCCTTTTTAGCACACATCTGTAAAACCACTATCTAAACTTTTCTGTCTACACTTTTACTGACTCAAGGTTCCCAGATTGGCCTTTGTTCTGAAACATAAATGTTGCCAAAATGGCTCCTACAAAATGTTGTTTAAATACACAACACAGCAAACTGCCAACTGTAAGAAATTCCCTCCATTGATTATATTCTCCAGCATGAGAAGGATATTATTCTACTTTAGTATTATAGTTAGCAAGATCAACATTTTTCATGCCTTTTTTAAAATGCAGTGTTATGGAAAAGTTTTCCACAGTGAGGCATAGAAGTGGCCCGTTGAAAGCAGTTCTGAAAATATTCATCTTACAACAAATATCTGAATATATGGACCAATAGCGAGAGAACTCATCTTGGTGGGCAAATTCCCCTTAGAACACACTATAACTTTCCAGAGTGAATCTTCAGTAAAATCATCTTGTTCAACTGTCAGATTACTGAATTAGAGCTGCTGTCACTGTATATTGTTCAGCAGGTTCTGGGCTTATTCTCATGTATGTTCTTATGTTTACTGATTGAGGGCAGAAATTGACTTCTGTACTTGTATCAAACATTTAAGTAAAAGGAATATTAATCTGATCATTAGCTGAACATTGTCTTGAAAACTAAACAAATGGTAATAATCTCCAGTTGAGTGACTAGCCAGCAAGCTCAAAACAGATTGTTTCAAAGACTGTTTTGAGAAACACATTCTCATCCACAACTTTTATGCTACCACAGTATACCACTCACCTTTATTCAGTGAATTCTCCATCCAGCACACAGGCAAATCCTGTGTTTACTTCTGGAATAGGTACTCAGCAGCAGAAGGCACAATGGGAGGGAAAGGAAAGGTCACAGCTAGGTCCTAGTAGTAAGTTACTCCTATACACAGAAGAAGAGCGATTTTAACATGGCTACATTTTTTTTCTAAGGCAAATATCTAGAACAAATTCCTACTGATTTCTAATGGCATATGTTTCCTTATGCCACAATTTAGAGCAGTTACAGCCGGGTCCCTTAAGAATCCTTGCTAGTTATTGTTTTTCTACCTATCTCATATGTCTTTGTCCCCTTTGAGGCAGGTTAGCTTGAGAGTGCCTTGCTCTCCCTTTTTATGAAGACAGATGGTGTATTAGCCGAAGTTTCTTTCTCCACTAGCTACAGGTGTTCAGCCACAGGGGCCAGGGAGGATCTGTAGCTGCAAAGGTCTGCAGCAGCTGCTTTAAGTGCTCTCAGCATACCAGTGAGCTGGATCGCACTATGGGGACAGATACATTCCCTATTTTTCACCTGTGCCAACAGTTTTGTGCTGCACTTCAGCACAAAGGTGCAGCTCAGACTCAAATGCATATGTTCCCTTTATTACCACCTCAAGGAACGAAGGGACTGCAAATTGTAAATTAATACTGCTGTAGTTTCATTTTCCTAGAGTTGTTTAGACAAGGTCTCTGCAGGCTGAATGTCAGCTCCCTCAGCCTTTCATTACAGGAGAGGTGCTCCAGCCCTCTGACCAGCTCTGGGGCCCTTCTCTGGACTTCCTCCAACAGCTCCATGTCTTTCCTGTGTTGGGAGCATAGGGTGGGGTCTCACCAGCGCGGGGCAGAGGGGCAGAATCCCCTCCCTCCCCTGCTGCCCACGGGGCTTTGGATGCACACTTTGCTTTTTGCTCTGCCAGTGCTCATGGCTGGCTCATATCCAATTTTTCACCCACCAGTACCCCCAAGTCCTTTCTCTCTGCTCTCAGTTCATTCATCCTCTTGCCTGTGTTAATAGTGGGGATTTCCCTGACACTGTTGTACACTACAATGACACAGACTCTGAGTTTCAGAAGGCTGAAAATTACTCCTTTATTTTTGGGATGTGTTTTCCTTATATACTATTCTACACAGACCAATTCAATTGGCAACACAAAGACAAACCTCTTCACTCACATTGGTCAGACCAGAGGGACATCAAGAAGTCCCACCTAGGAAAAGGAATGAAAACATAGTACAGTTACAAAAACACTTCTCTTGTTTACAGAAAATTCAGAAGAATTTCAGAAAACCAAAACATCAGGCACAAAACCAGGGCTACATTTCCCCAAACCAGATGCAGGACCTTGCACTTGGTCTTGTTCAACTTCATGCAGTTCACATGGGACCACTCCTCAAGCCTGTCAAGGTCTCCCCAGGTGACATGCCTGCTCTCAAGCACATCAGCTTCATTACTCAGCTTGGTGTCATTTGTCCACTTTCTGAGAGTGTACTCACTCCCATTGTCTCTGTCACTGATAGAGCCATTAAATAGGATTAGTGTTTTGAGGGACACTCCTCATTACTGGTTTCCACTTGGACATTGAGCCATTCACTGTAACTCTTTGTATGTGGCCATCCAGGCACTTCCTTCTTGGCTCTGCAGCCCATCTATCAAGATCAAATCTCTCCAATTTAGACATAAGAATGGTGAGAGGACTGTACCAAGAGTCTTACAGAAGCCCAGTTAGATGACATCCATAGCTCTTCCTTGTCCACTGATAGTTACTTTACTGTAGAGGGCTACTATGTTAGTCAGGAGGAAATATGTTCCAAGACATTCTCATAAATTGGATTCAAGGAAAGTAGAAGGTTTGTCTTTTATTATGAAGTGGAAGTTTAGTGTGCATACCACAGAGACATTTAAAATTGTCTTTATTTAGACTGTCCCACATTCTTTGATTTAATCCAAACTCCTTAGAATACAAAATTATTATGGTTCTCATCCTTCAACTTCTGAGCAATATGCTAGCGAATCTAAAGGTGACTGGATTTACAAAAATATTACTGAGAGCAATCGTCTTTCAAAACACCATAATAGTCTGATATATCATATGACTCTGTAAAAGATACCATTTGGAACAGCTGAATCACAGAATCATTGAATGGTTTGGGAGGGACATTATAAAGATAATCCAGTTCCAAGCCCTCTGTCATGAGACCTCCTATCAGACCTGGTGGTTCAAAGTCCCATCCAGTCTGGACCCAGCTTTGAACACTTCCAGGGATGGGGCAGCCACAGCTTCTCTGAGCAACATGTGACAATGCCTCAACACCCTCATAGTAAAGAATTTCTTCCAGATATTTAAATGTGCCAGTTTTCATAATATTGGTCAAATTTGTACCAGCTTGTATTTAGCTATTCATGATCATGGTTTGTAGAATATAACTTTATGACACTTGAAACAGTGATAATCATGACACAGCAAAGACAGAAATTGCAATTAAAAATTATATTCAGATCCAAGGTAAATTTCACTGCTAAATCAAGCAGAGAAAACAATATCAAAACTTAAAATGCACAGACACAGCTATTCATCAGTATGTACCAGTTTTCCTAAATATGTGTTTAACACTCACAAACATTTGCATTTTGACGGCCTCTTGTGACAGGCTCTAGTATGATCTCTGTCCAAGGCAATTCCTTTGATAATGAGGGGGCAGAACTTGTCTAGACCAAAATAAAGAGAGCAGAAAGCTGTAAAACACTGCAGCTAACATAAAGGCAGGAAATGAGGACTAGAAAAAAACTTGAACACCTTGCTAAGGATGCTCGGACTGGTAGTAAAAAGGTCTTTACATACATCAAAAGAAAGAAGGTAGTTACAAAACTCATTAGATGGGTTAAAAACAAAAGTCTTTACTGGGGGAGGGAGAGTAGGGAGTGGTCAAGAAGGGCAGAGCTAGCAGGGAAGCTCAAAAAGTTGTCTGCCCCAGGTTGCATTTGGAGATGCTGGGGATTAATGAAATATGAGCCTAAATAGGAGAGAAAAATACAGGCCATGCAAACATTTCATCTGTAAGTGAATGAAGTCATCCAAACGAGGTGACATTGAGGCACAAGCAATGGGAGACCTCAGCTACCAAACTGGTTATGGCACAGAACCCTCATAGTTGGGAGGTGGCCACCAAAGTATCACTGCCAGGACAGACAGATCCCACCCTGAGAGGGAGAAACTGGAGAGCCTGCCTCATCCCTTGTGAAGCTGAACCATTTGTGATAAAGCTCGCTAAGCACAGGGACAAACAGGGGCGGACAGGGAAGATTTTATCCATGTGTGACCAGTGACAGACTGCCCAGAGAGGTAGGTTATGGAGTCTCCCTGCCCGGAGATACTCCAGCACTGTCTGCACACAATGCTGTGCCGCTCAGGGGGCTGTTCTTGAGCAGGGAGGTTGGACCAGATGAGCCTCTGTCCATCCCGTGTCCATCCCATGCTTTCCTCCAGCTTCCACAGCGCCCGTGGGCACTCTGAATTTCCCGCCGGCCTCCCGTCCGTCCCACCGCCGAGAGCTGATGGCGCCCAGGGCTCAGCAGGGCCCTGTCTGTGTTGGCTGCAGCCGCGGCACCTGGGGCTGCAGTGCCCGCACTCGGCCCGGGCCGCGCCGCCTCAGCCCCGGGGCCGGCCCTGAGGGAGCGCCCCGGTGACTGACGGCCTCTCCAGGGTGACCGACCCTTCCAGGGTGACCGACCCCTCGAGGGTGTCCGGCCCCCGCCGCTCTGTGGGTGAGGGACCCCGGGCGAGTGATCCTTAGTGAGGGCTCTCCTCGGGGTGGCGGGCCCCGTCAGGGTGATGAACTGCGTGTGCCTGACCCTGCAGGGGTTACTGACTCTGGGTGGCCGGTGCTCGGCAGGTCACTGACCCCGGGTGCCTGGCCCCGGGTGACCCATGGGCGGCAGGTGACTGGCCCGGACTGACCGGGGTCTCGGCCCAGCCCCGCGCGCCCTGGGCCCGCCGCGGCAGGTGCGCGCTCACGGGGCGGGCCGGGGCGCGCTCACGGGGCGGGCCGGGGGCGCGTTCACGGGGAGGGCCGGGGCGCGCTCACGGGGAGGGCCGGGGCGCGCTCACGGGGAGGGCCGGGGCGCGCTCACGGGGCGGGCCGGGGGCGCGTTCACGGGGAGGGCCGGGGCGCGCCCCCGCGCGTGCGCGCGGCCGCCGCCGAGGTCCCGAGATCGCCGCGGCCGCGCCTGCGCGCGCCCCTCTCCTCTCCTCTCCCCGGTCGGACAAGATGGCGGCCGAGGGGGCACCGGCCGGGGGCGGCGAGTGAGGGACGAGCGGGACGCGGCCCCGGCGCCGCGGCTGAGGGAAGGCGGCTGCCGGGCAGGGACGGCGGCGGGGGTCGGGGAGGAGGCGGCCGGGAGTGCTCCGGAGCTCCGCGGCGGGGATGAGGAAGCGGGGAGCCGGGGCAGGGAGCCGGTGAGAAGGGAGCGCCCCTCCCCTCGCTGCCCCGGGGTCGGGCACGGGCCGGCCGAGACGGCGGAGGAACCGCGTCGGCGCTGGCGGGGGCGGAGGAAGGCGGACAGGTGAGTGCGGGGACGGGGATGAGCCCTCGGGGCGCTGCCCCCGCCCGGTCCGGTGCGTGTCAGTCACAGCCGCCTTGATTTACTCTTTTCTTTTATTTATTTTGCAGTAGCGCAGTGTAACTTGACTTCATTTTGGGTTGGTCCTTCAAAATAAGTCTGAAAGCATTCAGGTGCTCCATAGCTAGAATATCCGTGGAATACGAAGGCTGCGCTTTAGGAAGAGCTGAGCTGCTGTCTCCTGTGAAAAGATACTTAAAGGCCTTGACCTGCAAAAGCCTTAGTTAAAAACTCCACTATTAAACGAGGCATTAACCTGGAAACTCTGTGTTAGGAGGCTTTGTTTCTTTTGTTACATGCCCTCTCACCTCCGGTGATAAAGGGTGGGTGCGTACAGGTGTCTGTGACCACAGCCTCAGAGTCTGTAGTAATTTTAAATTTCAGCCTTTGCGGCCGTTCACAGCTTCAGAGTTGGCTGGATGTAAAGCAACATGGTTCAGATTTCTGTAAACATCAGACTTCCTTGAGTAAGTGCAGAGAAATGATGATGCAGGTGCACTAAACTGTCTGACTTACTTGTTTGCTGCTGCCTTGCGTGTTCCCCTCCCAGTTAGAAACAATATAATGGTGCTGACCTGTAGAGCTGTAAGACAAGCCTTTTGGTAAGGCTGTCACAGAAACTCCTAACTTTCTGAAAAAAAATAAAACTTAGTTCTGCAGAATCTGTTCTCGTGTACTTGCTTCTACCAGCTGCTGGTTGAACAAGAGGAGTTAGTTCTGTGTACAGGTGGAGAAGCATAGGTTTGAAAACTTTGCTTCAGGAGTACTGCTAGCATGTTGGTAAGTTAAGGCTACGTCAAGAGTTTAGTGATATTAGGTCATTAATTGAAATGCAGAGAAACTGAACTTTTTCCTCTCCACCTGCTGTAATATTACATTTTTAAACTGGCTTTGAAAAAACTTGTATGCCAGATGGGTTCATCCAATCTTAAGCACTCAAGAAATATTAAAGTGAACATCATAAGATCATTGTTATGCTTCAGCTTCAACTTCCTTGATATTTTTTTTTCCTTTAGTTACAGTGAAGATTATTTATAGCATAGTTGTGCCCATTGACAAAGGCTTGCAAGTACTTGCTCTCCTTAGATGCTTTAGGTGTCAAAAACGTGTATTTGGTTAAAGGTGTATATCTACTTTGTTGCATAAAGGAGGAAAAAAATTGTGGACAACCATATGGTGATGTAGTTACTGAATTATTTTGTATTTCTAAGAAATAGGATAAGAAACTCTGCTGAAATACAGCATGTGTTACAGCCAGCCTTGTTCATGCCTGTCCCCCATGCACTGAAACCTGTGCTCAGGTATGTCAGCTGTTGCTACCCAGACATCTGTTGCACAAAATATTCCCCACATAATTGACATCACAAATACAGGTTTTTTTAGAACATAAAACAAATACTGTCAGCAGTGTGCTATGCCACTGTGTGCATGAGTTTCTGATACTGTTTTGGTTTATATTAATGCTAAACTAGTAGCTGTTGACCCTAACAAACACCTGCGTTTTGTATTTGCAGTATCTCAAGTATGCTTAATACACAAATATATATATATTATGTCTAAAACTCAGTATAAGAATTTACTTTTCATAAAGACTTTCAGCTTATTTTTAGAATCTTTTCTATTTAGACTACCTCTGCAGTAAGGTAGTTATATCTCTCTGTCATTGTATTTAAAACTAAACAGCTTAGTTAACAATAAATCTTCCTTAATCCTGTCATGATCGAGAAAGAAAATTTTGATTTGGCTCACTTTATCTTGGCTAAACTCTGAATATTCCTTCTTTCTGCACAAGCAAAATAGATTGAATTGGTTTTTAACAGTTAACTTTTGTAGCGTGTTTCAAGCAGCTCAGTAACAGTAAACAGAATTACTCACATAGGTGTTAGATACATGTCTTTGGAAGTATTAGCAAATTGTTCTGAAGTGCATGAAGTACCATGAAGAAAGGGTGAGGGAGCAGGGCCAGTTTAGTCTGGATAAGAAAAGACTAATCACATCAGTGTCTGTAAGTGTCTGAAGGGAGAGTGTCAAGAGAATAGAGCCAGGCTCTTCTCCGTGGTGCTGAGCAATAGGAAAAGAGGAATGGACAGAAACTGATGCACAGGAAGTTCCCTCAGAATATGAGGAAGAACTTCTTTACTGTGCAGATGATCACACACAGGGACAGATTTCGCAGAGAGGCCCAGGAGTCTCCCTCACTGGAGAAACTCCAGAACCTGGACGCAATCCCGAGGAATGTGCTCTAGGATGACCCTTCTTGAGTAGAGAGATGGGACCAGATGAGCTACTGCATCACTTTTACCCTTACACATCCTGTGAGTGGGAAGTGAAAACACACCACTGATTTAGGATAGTGTGCATCTTGTTTCTACTTCTACAGCTTCTCAGTTGTTCCATAGCATTGTAGAGTAGAAATCTGTTAATTCTGTGGTCTTCTCTCACTCTTACCTGAAACTCAGTGTAAGAATCCTTTGGGTTTTTTTGTTGTCCTTCATATTCTTCTTTGAGTTGTCTCAGTATAATTTGGACATTAGAAAGCAATATGTACTCTTTTTATAGCAAGTTACCATATTTTCACTGTGTGATTTTAGTAACTTACAGGTTATTGATGGAATAAGCAATCATTTAATGAACTGAAGTTATGAAGGTAATGAGCTTGGTTAATAAAATACAGACTTGTTAACATTTCATGTTTTTATGGAAGTATCAATACTATGAATGTTAAAAGAAAAAAGTGTATTGGGATTATTTTATGATCATTGAAGTGTATTCAGAAGTTTTCATTATAAGTTTAAAAATGTGTGTACTAAACATAATGATTGTATGTGAACTTCTCTGGGAAAAAATCAGTTGTAACTGATTTTTAAGTGAATCTTCTAATTGTTTGCTGTTCAAGCTCATATTATTTTCATAATCCTTTTTTTTACCATTATTGGTAAAGCAAAACCCCTATTACTTCATAGCCATAACTTTGACACCCTTCAGATTAACATATCCAACTTAAAAAGTCTCAATACCTCACACTGTTGGGATTTTGGTTCTAACTAACTTGAATTATAACAAATATAACAAATATATATATATAACAAATATAACTTTGGTTAAAATAGTGTTAAAAATAACTGTGATGGTTATTTCAACAGCCAATCATGGTGTGCTGTGATAGAACATGAGCCATTGCTTGATTGCTGTTGAGTTTTAGTTGAAAGTTAGCATTGAGTTGCAGCAGTTGTAGCTGCTGGGTGATAAATTTACTGGGCAGAGAGCATTTGTTCAGTATTGTACCTCAATTTAACAGGTATAGTGAAGGATAGGGGAGAGGTATGTGGTTGGAAGAAAGGTTAAAAAGATAAATACTTGTTTGGATTTGGTGTCTCCATGTGCTACTGCAGCATCACCTCTGATATTGCTTGCTGGTCATGGTCACAGAGATAGTATATGCTAATTTGAACCGACTGTCAAAGATTAATTGGGTTCATGAGTATGTTCATTTGTGTCTTAAAGCAGTCGTTCTTTATTAAGTCATCTCTAGTGGAAATAAGAAATTTTAGAAACATTAATGCTTTTTGAGATCAGAGAGGATTCATTTTGCCATTACTTCCACATGGATTTTCAGAAGATAAGTAATAAAATTCAGTAGACAAGACTATCATCTGAATAAAGCGTAGTGATTTTGGTTTGCAATTTGAGTTTCCTGGCCAAGGCACTAATTATGTAGCAGGTTTAGTGATGGCCAAATACCAGGGCACCACTAGAATTATTTACTCATCTTCTGCTGTGAGGTAAGGGTTAGGAGGAGAGCAAAGAAGGCTCAAAAGTTTGAAGAGTATAAAGAAAACTTTACTAAACAGAATTCAAAGAAAAATTATAAGAAAATCAAAATAAACCTTCAGAACACTTCTCCTTCCCCACACACCCTCTTTTCTTTCCCACTGACAACGTAAAGAGACAAAACCTGGAACTTTCAGTCAGTTTACCATCTCTAAAATAATCTTTCTTCAGTCCACTGAGGGAGAGGAGTCTCTTGCCATACCATGGAGCTTTATCCACGAGAAACTGTTCACTCATGGCTTCAGTGTCACAGTGAATCAGCCGCCCGGGAAAGGAAAATCTGTTGGCAGTGTGAAAAGTCTCTTCCATCTCTTGCAGCCTTCCCCCAAAGCTGCTTTCGTGGGCTATGTCAGCTTACTGGGGTGTGATTTTAAAGATGGACTGTGTTAGCAAAAAACCAAAAGTTATTTTCATCCATCTCTACGAACAGAGGTCTTCCCCTTTAAATCCCAGGATGAGATTTCTCATTTCTCTCATCTCTCTCTCTTTTCTGTTTAAGTTTCTCATTGAATTACAGCTACTTCAACATCAACGTCTGCTTGCTGCAACACCAGTGCCTTTGCTCTTGACTGCAGGTAAATGCAACATCCCTCCAATGCATTCCATGAATTTATGGGGAAAAAACAAGGTCTGATATATCAAAAATATATCTTCACCATAGCCTCATAAAAGAATTTCAGCCCAAGAATAAGGCATCTCCTCAATTCCCACCCCCCCCCATTAGAATTTACTCCTCCTTTGCTGACCTCAGTGTCTCACGTTGTTCTCTGCACACGTCCTCACCCCTTCCCTTTTCCAATTCAGGAGAGAACTGGCATTCGCAAATCTGTCTCTTCTCAAGTTTTATCAATGGAAACAGTCTGCAGCACCGAAAGGCCAATCTCATCCAGGCTCTGCAATGGAGAGAGCGCTCAACGTGCTGCCCACATGGTCTCTGCCGCTACTGTACGAGCCATGCAGGCCGCTGGCTGTACTCAGCTCTTTCCTTCGTGTGGAGCACTGAAAACAAGAAAAGCTGCTGCTACCATTTTTGTCCTTCTGTCTGCAGCGCAGCAGGCTAAAAGTGGCTCAGCAAATAAAGTCCATTGCGAGTCACGCTTAGGCAGCCGCGGTTGTGCAGCACCGCGCTGGTCATGCCGATCGGCTGCGCAGTCATGGTCGTGTGGCCATTCCCAGTCTGGGCTGGCGACGGCCACTGCTGGCCCTGCCCACTCTCCTTGGCGCTGGTCCTGGCTGCAGGATTGCTCCTGGCGCCGGTATATCCCCTGGCTGGCATGGACCAGCCCCTGCGGGCAGGGCCTGGCGGACTCCCCGGGAAGGGACCAGCAGGGCAGCAGAGCCTGGCTGCAGGGCGCCGCGGGGGCCCGGCTCGGCCCAAACTGTTCAAAGGCTGGAAGCCAAGAGACTTTTACCTGGGCTTGCCTGTTTTTAAAATGTGTTTCGCAGAGGCATATTTAACTCTTTTTAGTGGTTTGACGGGGTGTCGTTTGATTGGTTCCTCGATTGGTTCCTCCAGGTGACCACCCCTGCAGCTCTGGGACTTCCCCCCCAGCTGAAAACAGGCTTCGTTAAACAATAAGTAAATACAGTTACAGTTGTGTTAGGGGACAAGTAGTTTGATTTCGCTATGGAAACGTTGAACTAAAACATTAAAGTTTGACTATCAATAGCATTTTGATACAGCATTTATGAGTGTAGTATTATTCTTCAGGGGCTCATTTTAACCATAAGCTGGTAGAATATTAATCTGTAATGGAAGAAGAGACCTTATTCATGGTGACTTTATTTTCAAAATAAAAAGAATTTAGGCTGTGCAAGGTAGTATAATGATGCCTTTCTTAATGCAGTGATTTTTTTTTGAAGCTATGAGTTGTATGTTCTTGCCCTGTAATAGAATTCTGGTGACATAGTCAAACATTACTTAAGACTCAGCTTTTCACACATAGGTTAAATTCTTGGAACCAAAGTTGCTTATTTTTCTGGAAATCAGATATCAATAAAAAGCTCTTATTTGTGCTGTTAATGGTATGATTGTTGGCTGCTTTTAATAGATTCTGAAACGTGCTGAATTTCACAAAACTGAGTTTGGCTGTTAGTAGATTGGCCTTTTTTTGTAGTAACTGGCCTGTGGAGGGAACTGGAAAGAAACTAGGGCTTCTCATTGTTGTGTGACAAGAGTGCAAAGAAATCATGAAAGCATAAATTGTGTGAGTTGGCTTTCCCTTTATTAATGGAAAAAGGTTCTCAGGATCACATGAGCGTTTTCTCTTCTCTGAAACCCCTGCTATGGAGAGTCCACATTGCTGCTGTTCTTCTATTTAAAAGACCTAAGCCAAGAATCTCTTTAGAACTAAGCAATTTTTTTTTTCTTATAGTGTTAAAAATTCTGATTTAATACAATTTTTACAGAAATTTAGATGTATTACTCAACTATGCCTACTTTATCTCATTTTTCTCTCACTTGAAGTGAATTAAGTCATAAAGCTCAATATAGTACCTGGTTGTGCTTTGCTATTTCTTGGAGTAGGATTTAAATTTATTTGCACACTGTAAGTTGAAATTCAGATGATGAATGAGAAGCATTTCCCTCAAGCCCCCATGGCTTGTTGTGTTACAGTCTGTACTGGAGTTTGTGAGTTGAGGTCTCTGTAGGTTGTGAGGTGACTTGTGATTCAGGTCTGCCAACCTGACCTCAGTGCCGGGGCAGGCCATGGAGCAGATTGTGCTGGATGCCATCCTGGGACACGTGCAGGATGACTAGTGGGATCAGGCCCAGCCTGCCTGGGATCCTGGTGTGGATTTATGAAAGGCAAGTCTGGCTTCACCAACCTGGTCTTCTATAACAATGTGACCTGCTTGGTGGATGAAGGAAAAGCTGTGGTTCTTGCCTGGCTGGACTCTAGTAAAGCCTTTTGTGGAGTCCCTTCAGTCCACTCAGTGTAATACCCAGGGTCTGGCCTTGGCAAGACAGACCCCCAGCTACCCCTCCTGCCTGAGGGGACGCTTCCCATGTGCTCTGTACACAATGGTTTGGCCTGTTCTGCCCTCCTCCGTGACCTTGGCCTTGTGGTTCCTTCCCCCTTGGTGTGTCTCCATTGGCTTCAGGTCAATGCCCTCACCTGCCCTTTGCTCTGCCCCAGACCCTCTACTGAAGGAGAGACGAGGGTGAGGTTCTCTCTCTTGGCCTTGGCTCCCTTTGGCTCCTGCAATAAACCTGGCTGGAATTGACTCGAGGTCAGAGCCTTCTCTTCTCCTAGCTGAGCTAGCCACGTGGTGTGTGTAGGTGTGGGAGCTGATCCCCCTGCCTGAGAATTCCCAAGGGCCTTTTCCATCAGAGAGACCTTTTCAGCTAAGACACACAGCCACATGGCATTCTCCTGGAGAAACTGGCTGCTCATGGCTTGAACAGGTACGGTGTCACTGGGTGAAAAACTATCTGGATATCTGGACCCTGGGAGTGGTGGTGAATGGAGTTACATCCGGCTGGGCACCAGTGGGATGCCCCAGGGTCCAACGTTGGGACCAATTCTATTTAATGGAGTATTCCCTCAGTCAGTCTGCAGACAACACTAAGTTGGGCAGGAGTGTTGATCTGCCAGAGAGCTGGACAGATCTGCAGAGAGATCAGAACAGTTGGATCAGTGGATGAAGCCAACAGCCTAAGGTTTAAAAAGAGCAAGTACATAGTCCTGCCTTGGGCCACCCCAACCCCTTCAACTCTACAGGCTGGGGGAAAAGTGACGAGAAAACTTCCCAGTGGGAAAAGGACCTGGGGGAGCTGGTCAACAGCAGCTGAACATGAGCCAGCTGTGCCCAGGTGGCCGAGAAGGCCGAGGGCATCAGCAATAGTGGGGCCACAGGAACAGGGCGGTGACCGTCCCCCTGTGCTGGGCACCAGTGTGGCCACAGCTCCAGTGCCATGTCCAGTTCTGGGCCCCTCTGAAGTAGAAAGACTTTGAGGGGCTGGAGTGTGTCCATAGGACAAGGGAGCTGGGGAAGGGGCTGGAGCATGAGTCAAATGAGGAGCAGTTGAGGGAGCTGGGGGTGTGTAGTCTGGAGAAAAAGAGGCTCAGTGGGAACTATAGTGCTCACTACAACTGCCTGAGAGGAAGCTGTAGTGAGGCTGTGATCTCTTTCTACCTGGTAGCAAATGATAGGACAAGAGGAAACAATGACAAGTTAAACCAGGAGAGGCTTAGGTTTGATAGCAAGGAAAATTTTTTCACCAAAAGGGTTGTCAAGCATTGGAGCAGGCTGCCAGGGGAAGTGGTAGAATACTACAAAGTTGTAAAAAAAGTTATCATTTCTAAGTCCCTAGAAGTATTTAAAGACATGTAGTTGTGGCACTTAAGGACATGGTTTAGTGATGGCTAGGTAGGGTTATTGGTGTTGATGATCTTCCAGGTCTTTTCCAACCTAAATGATTCTTTGATTCTAAAAAAAACTGGCAAATGAATGCCTGAGTAAGCATGTCAGGATAGAACTTTCAGCTGTCATTGTATATGCTGAAGTGGATTCCTGCTCCTTATTTTGCTTTGTCTTCTAATGTGTGAATTGTTTGGTTTTGGGGTTTGTGATTTAGTTTGTATTATTTTGTAACTGCTTTGGGGAATATAGAAAGATAAGAATGTGAATAAAAATATAATACATACTCGTTAGAGAAATAAGAAATAAGGTTCAAACATTTAGGTGAAAATAAGAAGTACTGTAATATTAAATGTATCCCAATAGCTTCAGTGGATATTACCCATCAGTGTCTTGCAAGACTTCTGTGCAGAAGTTGTGCGAATATCTTTGGTCACAGACTTCATGTTCAGATATACACGTAATGGATCTGTATTCCATGTTGCTGCTTGTGTGCTTGGAGAAACAGAATGAACTTCAGAGTGATAGGAGCAAAGCATTACTACATCAGAGTAATTATAAGGAGTTTGTCCAATCTGCTCGTTATATGTCATGTGGCTTTGTGTTGGAATAATTTCATGGAAATTCCAGTGTGTTACTAGAAACTAAGAAACACTGTGTGTACTGTGCAGAGATCTTTGTTGTGACAAGTGTTTCTTGCTTTGGGGTTTTATAATTAATAGGCTTTTTACAAGTAATTTTGTAATAAATTTGTGTCCTTCTCAGTTGGGGTAGAGTTGTAGACTCTTTTCTTCTCTGCAATTCATTAGACAAGTCATTATAAAGATGGTTTTCCTGATTGCTGTAGGTAGTTGTTTCCCAGTGTGCCTAGAAAGTTCTTGCTTGAAACTGATCTCTGTTCTCAGGAATTATTAATTTGCCAAGTAGTGGAGTTTGATGTAAGTAATATTGCTTTTCATACAACTCATTGGTTTTTCTTAGTTACAACATACAACTACAGAAAAGTTGGTGATAGAGAAAAAGGTCAAATTGAGGTGAGTTTATGGCTAGACCCCCATTTCAGTGTTTTTGTTCACAGGGAAGAGAAGGGGAAGATTTATTCAGATATTTAGATCTGCAGACCCGAAGATCAAGCTTACACAGTCTGTTAAAAAGCAGTAGTATATGCTATTACAAGAGGACTGCCTATCAAAATGGCTTTTTTCACAGGTATGCAGGCTCTTTGTTATGCAAGAGAATACTTTTTTTTTTTTTTTTTTTTTTTTTTTTTTTTTTTTTTTTTTTTTTTCCCCACAGATAGTGTGTACTGTTTTTTAATGTACAAACTATTTATATTCTGAACATACATTTTGGGAAGTCCTGCTGCATAATTAGTATTAATCTTTCTTTGGCTGTGTTTGAGAGCCTATGTAGAATGGAATGGGAAGGAAATCTATCATGTTGATACCTACTTTAGGACATTAGAATTTAGTAGCTTGGGAGAGCATGCTGGTTTAGTTTGTAATTTTTTTAGAAGTGTTTTTTGTTTCAGACTTGTCATTGAAGTCAACGTTTCTCAGTTCGCTGAGTGCATGGGGATAGCTCCACCCAACATCTACACCCACTGTCAGAACTTTTCATTACACATTGTAGCAAACAAAGAAATTAATGTTTATTGCCTATAAGTCAGGTAATTATCTTTGTAAGTTAGTATTCTATCTTCTATTGGTTACTGATTTCTTGCTTCTCATCCTAATTAGCCCACATTTTCTCTCCTTTTAGTGTCTTTATCCCAGACAGAAAAGGTTTCAATAATATTGCTGAATTTTCTTTGTTACTTTCCTATTTCAGGATTCTGCAGAATGTCCTTGTGGTCCATAAATTCTGCATTCCTTGTGTCCAGTTTCAGCAATAGATCTCTCTCCTAGGCTTTGTTAGCCTCATCCTAGGTCTGAGATCACTGAAGCTTATTTCCAGGTTGATTGGAATTGCTTTAGGAAAGTTTCAGTAATTTTCCCAAACGCCGTTCCCGAAACAGCAGGCTTGTTACCTTGCTAAATGCTGGCTACAGTGACAGGTGACAGAGCAGAAATTTACACTACTTATGATTAATTAAAGCAATAGAAAAGTTAATTAGAAAAGTTATTGGGGAAGTTATATCATTAACTAAGCACTGCATGGTACAAAACGAAGCATTAGTCATGGAAAGGGATGAAGCGCTATTGTTTGAAAGTTACAAGAATTTTCCAACATTTTCCCCCACCGCTACATAGACTCTGTTTTAAAAAAAAATTATAACTTTGTTTGGAAACAGACATAGTAACAGGACTGTCATGTAATTCACTAGCTATAGGAAAAGTGTTTTGTGAGGCTGTAGTAGAAGAATTTGAGCAGTTATGGTCATATTCTACAAGAAGCAGTCATGCTGCTTCTTATCCTCATACATGTTCAGTGTTTCTTCTATTAATGTTATGTAGCAACAGATTTTATTTTCATTTTCATTCTAATGGAAACATTGAAACATTCAGTTAGTTATCACTGATAAGTTAAACATTTAAAATGCCTCTTTATTAAAATAAAATGTGAAGTAAAAATTGCCTAATTTCATTGATGTAGTTCAGTGTTGCAATCCATTCCTTGCCTGCTTGAACCATCTGTAAAGTGCAACATTTTTTTACTGCAGCAATGTTGATGTCATTTCAGTCATCAACAGTTACCTCCATTGCTTTTGTAAGTCCAACATCCTTTGGAACAGGCTTAAGCTTCATCAAACTATGAAATGGAGGGAAGTAGTTTGATCAAACAAGCTCTTAGTTTTATTAAGTTGTATTTTGTATGTATAGTGTCCGAACAAAAATTCTGAGTTCCTCAGCTGTTCTTCTTGGACGCAGGCCATAGTAGTGCTGTCTTTGTAGTTCTAAATTCAGATGCAAGTCTTGCAATGAACTTCCACTTTGTCTCAAGTTGATGACATCTTAGTGTCACATTGCTCCGTCTGGGTTAGTGCTGCTCAGATTTCGTACGTTTTTTCCATAGTTACTTGTTTCCAAAGCACCATCCTAATATTTGATGTGTTTTGAAAACACAGGTTTAAGAGTATTTTTTTGTGTTTTGCAAGGTCTTTTGGTAATTACATTTATCTGGATGTTTGGTCACGTTGGTCTTTACTATTCAAAAAGTGTAAGCTTGTTCTTAGGACCAGAAATTTGGCATGCCTTCATTTGTTAGCTTTTTCATGCAATTAAATAGTGAATTCTAGTGCCCAATGCTTTGAAACATTGTCAGAAATCTACTTATTGTCTTTTAAGGGTCCAAGTGGGTGACCTTTGCACTGCTCTTGCCTATTTAAAAAATACTTTTCCTGTAGCTGATGTGGTTCCTGGTTTGAAATTTTGGTATTCTGTAGCAACTTGCTTTTTTCAGTGAAAATGCTGGCCATCTTAACACTTCGCTGTTAAGTAAAAGCTTCAAGAACATAAGTAGACACTTCATTTTCATGACAAAGGGAAATCAGCTTTCATTCTGAAAGAAAAGTTTGTACTTTCAGGCCTGCACCAATGCCCTTCCAGTGCCCCTAATGCTTGCCTGAAGGAAAGAGTGTCTCTTATCCTCATGTTTAGACATTCTTTGAGTGAAAAATTGCCATTTATAGTGCAAAGCATAGGTCATAAAGGGGCTAAGTAGCTGCGCTTCTTCTACAATAGTAGAAGGGATACCAGACCAAAGTAATCTTGAACTACTCATTATTTTTCTGTTTGTTTGTTTGTTTGTTTGTTTGTTTGTTTGTTTGTGGTTTTTGTGGGGGGGTTTTGTTGTGTCTTTTAAAATTCAGCTGTGTTGTGGAGGGAGAGACACAAGTATTTCAGTTGGACATTCCTCAAAAAAATGCTGTATATGCCTTGTATAATGGGACTTCTGGAGTTGAATGCCTGCCTTCTCTTACTGAGATTGCTTGCAACATCTGTATTTTCTGCTCAGAAAGATCTATATTTAAGACCTCCACTGTTTCTAAGCTGTTTCACACAGAATTTGCAATCCAAGGGCTCAAGTAAAGTCTCCTTGATTAATCTGTATTAGTCATGAAAGACCTGGATGTGTAATGAAGTTTGAGTGAAATTGTTGACTATCAGCAGGTGCTGTACAACAAAAATAATTGCTGTATAGCACCTGCTATGCGCCAGGATCTAGATCAATTTAAAAAAAAAAAAAAAAGCTGATTATATTACAATTTACTTACTTCTGGAATCAAAAGCGTATTTGTCAACAGTTTTAGAGTAAAAGCTTCAGTGCCAGTAATCCTCATGCTACAATTGTCACCTCTCATTGCTGAGAAGATAGTGTCAGCAGGCAGTGCTGAAATACATCAGATTCCAAGGTTAGAAAATCCAATATATGATCATATATTCTTCCACACAGTTGCTTTTTAAGATAAAGCTAAACTGATTTTTAAAAATAAGACAGTATACTAAAAATTGTTTACAGACTTTATCAATACCAGAATTAAAGACAACTGAATACTTCCCAATTTCTTTATATATCTGTTTCTTTAATAATTCAAAGTACCAGTCTTCCTTCTCCTCTGTATTTCAGCAGAATTACTCTATTAGGATTTTGTTCCATGGTGTAGTGGTTTTGGTTCACTAATTTGAGATTTTTCAGTCAATGCACCAAGTAATGTTGGGTCTAATGTTGGCTTAACGCCAGCGCACCTACTAGAATTATGTACTCCTTTTCTGCTGAGAGATGGGATTAGGAGAAGAGCAAAGCAGGCTCAAAACTTTAAAGAGTATAAAAAAAAAACTTTATTGAACTGAAAGAAAAGAAAGAAAATAAGAATCAGAATAAAATCTTCAGAACACTTTTCCTCCTGCCACAGTCTTCTTTTCTTTCCCACTGACGATGTACAGAGACAAAACCTGAGACTTGGGTCAGTTTATCACCTCTAAAATAGTCTTTCATCAGTTCTCTCTCTTTTGCTATATTATGGAGACTTCTCCACAAGAAACAGTTATCTCGTCTCTTCAATTTTCGTGAGTAGCAGCTGTCTGGAAATCTGCAATCATGAAGTCCCTCCCATCTCATGCAGCCTTCACACAGCTGTGTTCGTGGGCCATGTCAAACTTAAGAGGTACTAGTTTAAGGATGGGCTGTTCAAGAGTAAAGGTTCTCTTCATCTATCTCTGAGATCATCTTCATCTCTGGGAAGAGAGGTCTTCTTTCCCTGGGGGCAGAGAGTCTTCGTCACTCTCATCTTCCTCTCTCTGTTCACACTTTTCATGATGTCACAGCTTCGTCAACATTTACTTGCTTAAACATGAATTCCTTTTGTTCATGTCTGCAATTTGAACACTCCATCTCCCCATACTGTTTTCATGAATTAAAGGGCTATTTTAGTGTATCACAGTCCATCACCATGACCTTAGAAAAGAATTTCAGTCAAAGGCTAAGGCATCTTCTCATTCTCCTCCCATCTGGGACTTGACTCCTTTACTAACCTTGATGTCTTCTTGTTGTCTCTCTACACATCTTCACTCTGTCCTTTTTTCTCACTGGAGAGAGGATCAATGTCCTGCAAGCTTCATCTGTGCAATAAAGGTGTTAATATCTCACCCAGGGCCTGCAGAGGGTCACTGATGGTTTCTGCCGGGCGAGGCCGTCCCGGTGACAGATTCAGGCTGCGCTGGGGCTGTGCCAGGGTCTCGGGGGCCCGGCCAGAATGGTGGCAGCCGCTCTGGCCACATGGCTGGTCTCAGACCCCTACTGTGTTTAATTCCAGCTGCAGCCCAGCCCGACTGTGCTGGGGGGAGGGAATCAGATGTTCACAGCCGCTGGGGCTGGGTCTGGCTGGGATGGGGACTCCTCGGGAAGGGCCCGGCCCCTCGGCACAGCACACCCAGCCCAGCCTGTTACCTGTTCCCAGGCCGGAAGAAGAGACTTTTCCCAAGCTTGTTTGTCTTAAAATGTGAGCCTCACAGAGGCATATTCAGCTCTTTAATTTGTTTAACAGGTTGTCAGTATTCAAACAAGCCACTGATTGGTTTTGTCAGGCATGGAGGAAAGTGCTAGCAGCTTCACTTCCATGGGTGGCTTCTTCCCTACTCACCAAATGTCAATCAATGCAAAACCAGCACACATGGTATTCAAATTGTTCAACTAGAAGCATTTCATTGTATAGAACTCTAATTTTAGCCCATTGTAGTGGAGCAGTGACTCTGTTTCCACAAAACCAAGGAAAAAGCTTTACAGAATTCATGTAAATGATTTCTAGCTTTTGCTCTAGCATTTTTCTACATTTTATTTTGTTATTTCAGTGAAAACTACAGGTCTAAATTAAAAATACAAGATGAAAAAGGGCACTTGCTACTGTGATTTTTCTTTAATTCCAAATATAGTTTATTCGTTTATATGTATTGTCCTATATGTTAATGACTTTTTAGAAATCCGATGTCTTGGGGAAGAAATGACAATATAGAATAAGGATACTTAATTCATAAGTGTAAGTGTCTAAATACGTTCAGAATGAGCTCTAGAAAGCTTTAAGTGCAAGGCATAGCTTGGAATCAATTAAACAGTTTTAATTAGGGCAATATTTTTGCTTTTTTTTCCTTTTCCTTGAGTGTCACTGACATTTCGTACAGGGTACCAAGAAGCGCAAAGTATGCCTGAGTACCAGTTAATGTACATATATGGTTATTATATTTTTGTCCTGGAACATCTTCATTAATTTAACATGTTTACACTGTAAATCTATATCCTTGCATTCAGTTAGATTCATTCCACTGTTGTGTTAATGCATGCCATGCAATCAAATAGCCAGAATATTACAAGGCTTCTTTTTAGTTAATATAACACTAATGGGATGTTTGAATCGGCATGGAATTAGGTCTCTGACAAAAGCTTTAGGTGCCAGTCCAAGTGATGGCTTGCTAATTAAATGTCTAAATGTCATTAAGACCTTGAGAACTAGACCTGATTCATAAAGCTTTTTCCAAAAAAAATGTTTCAAGTGTTGGAAGCTGAAAAGAATTAATTCAATGGAGAAAGAGAACTTTTCTTCCTCTAAAACAAGTAGATTTGTGTATTGCTTTGTTTCCATGAAAGAGTAGTTGTCCATACATGACTGTCTTTATACTGTTCCAAATCACTCTCTAAATTTTACTCGTGAGCAAGATGTCCAGGTTTTTTTTGTTGTTTTGGTTCCTTTTTTCCCCCGCACAAGTGAAATAGTGCCCAGAATTATGTAAAGGTAGTGAAGAGTCCATGTGACAGTCTGGTATGCATGCAGCAAGGAAGACCTGAAACTAGTTGTAGTAACAAAGCCTGGTTGTAATTCACTGTTTTCTAATTTACAAGTTTAGTTCAGGCAGTTTAGAATTTTACTTGTTCGTAAAATACTGGAAGATGTGTCTACCTTTAAGGTACCGGTACTGCTGTGGCTGTTTTATTTTTGCTCTCTGCCAGTATATTAACTCTTACCTTAAAAGTCAACTGCTCTGAATGTGGGTGGCTTTGGAAAGTACTTATCTGTTACTTGGTTAGACAGTGTCTATTGTTGGAAAATTTTCTGACTAGTGACATAGAAGTGATGGAGTCCTTTAGAATGCCAGGTAATTGTATGGGCAGTTTGCCAGCTGGTTCACTGTTTGAAGAAGAACTGTCTATTTTGTTCAATCTGTGT
Source organism: Zosterops lateralis (assembly GCF_965231275.1). Classification (NCBI taxonomy): domain Eukaryota; kingdom Metazoa; phylum Chordata; class Aves; order Passeriformes; family Zosteropidae; genus Zosterops; species Zosterops lateralis. The sequence goes on along the minus strand of NC_139800.1, from coordinate 65,655,058 downwards.
TCCTTTAAGTTTACTGTACCATTTCTGAACATGGATGGATAGTGCCTTTCATCATTCTTGCCTCTGTTCTGAATTTTCTAAATTCTAAATATAATTATATTGATTCAGTTCTAAAGAAGCCCCATAAGCTTCAGAACTGCTTTATGTTATGGAAACCTCAAATCCTTAAAAAGACACAATTTTTGTGCTAAAGCAATTCTGCTGCTCCTAGCCTGTAGTGCGGAACACTAGTAGGCACTTGGACTGGCAGTCCAGTGTCTTGGGGAATAAGGCTGTGATGAGCCTCACAACCAGACTTTGGCAGCATTTGCTCTTTGGGAAAGGAAGGGCAATAACCTGAAAATACAAGAACCTCAGGAAAAGTGTCAGCCAGGTGTAGACCAGAAAGCTCCTGCTCTTGTAGCTCACTCAGTGACGCCATGCTGTGGCTCCAGCCTTTTCTGAAAGTGCTTGGACATGGTGGAATGGCCGTGTGCTGTCACAGGTGCTGTCCCACCCTTCTGTGTGGTGGGTGCACATCCAGGCACGCAGGGGCAGTTCTGGTCAAGTCGCTCATCCAGGTGACTTTAGTCCCCCCTGTGTGCGATAGAACATGATGAATGAGTGAGTACCGTGATGGAAACGTTGCACAAAATTTCCAAGTGTCTGGTCACGAGATGGGGCAAAAAAAAAAAAAATCCAGTAAAGCAGAAGAATAAAGAGACTAGAGAACAGCTCATTCATAGTCCTGAATAAGAAAATTTCAATTACTGGCTATTGTGTTTCTGGAGAAGGACTTTGGTTTTCTGTTTGAGTGACAGAAGGGATTTTTGTCAATGGCATGGAATCTCTCCTATTGTTTCTTCCTTGTTAGAACGAGTATTACTTACTGTGAAGATTTCTGCCTTTCTCTTGCCACCTGGGGTAATGAGCTTACAAAATTAACTCCTTCAGTATTGTGGGAAATACTTAAAGTTTTTGGGCTCTCAGCTTACCTTGATTTTCAGGCATTCAATTTCTCTGCAAGACTTCTCTATTTGAGATTATTCTTTGTGTAGAAAGAATGTATTCTTTGCCAAGGTTTTCTTGGGTTTGCTCAGTTTACGTGGGTTTGTGTGGCAAACTTTAAACTTCAATAGTTTGAGTTTTAATATTAAAATGTTACAAATTACTTTTAGCAAGGGATTCAGTATTTGATTAGAAACGCATACATTTATAAAAGAGTAATGGATCAATGAAATGCAAATCCATGCTGAGAAGGACTGTTTCTGTAAAATATGACTAAGGGCCAATATTCTAGCTGACTTGCCATCCTGGTTTAGGGCAAATTTTGAGAGGAAACCTCTGAATGGGGTTCCTTTGGAGAGCAAACCCAAACAGCCCATCCCCTCACCCGGTCTGAGAAAAGAACTTCATTGGAAAAAAGTGGAAAAAACTATTTATTTGACAAACAAAATGCCCACAAGCATAAAGATTGAATAATATGAAACAACAAAACCTCTCGCCACTCTGAAGAGAGATGGCAAAACTGAGAGAAGTCCTTGCCGTGGGTTAGCTCAGCTCTCTCAGTCTCTTATCAGTCCCAGTCCCTTCGGTGCTGGAAAATGCTGAGGTCCAGGTCCCAGTGGGCCGCAGGCACGAGATCACGGCGTTTCTCTGGGGCTTTCAGTCCAGGACAGGTTTAAACAATCCCAAAGGGAAAACAAACAAACAAAAAACCAACCAAACAAACAAAAAAACAGTCCAGGAAGCTTCTTTGCCTCAGCTAGCTAAACTAACTAAAAGCAAACCCCTAAACAAAAAAAAAACCCCTCTCTCTGGCTGCTGTCCATGCATCCGACGAACAACACCATCCCAAGGAAGAAGAAAAAATGGAGAGGAGTGAATGCTGTTTTTCAAAACAAACTGCACGCTTCTTCTTTTCCCGCTTCACTCTCAGAACCAGTCTTAAAGGTACAGAACATAACATACAGCTCACACAGAACAGATGATTGGGGATACAAGTATCATAGATTTTTGAAAATGCAGACTTTTCATTTAAGATTGAAGTATTTGGGTTATGTATTAGAAGAAAAAGTAGTCTTCTAGTACGCTTAGTGATGGAGAGCTTTTAGAACATTGTTGTGTTTTATCAAAATTTTCCCTTCCCATGACTATAGCGATTGGAATCTAACATGTGAAGTACACCAGTCATGTTAGATTTTTATATTGTTACCTCTTCATCTGTCTGTTTTTGTACAGTTGCAACATTATATACTTTAATCATGCAATTCCAACATGGGTTCTAAGACTTAATCCATGCAATTCAAGTATTTGGTTAAGTAGCTGGTGATCTTGGATTCAAGCTGGGAAGAGAAGCTGGCATTGAAATATGTATTCTGTCTAGATCAAGGAATTTCTGCCTTCTCAGTTTATGACAGACTTTAATGTGTTTTTTCTGCACTTTTACTCTACTGATGCTTTATTTGTTCTAGGCATGGATATCAGTCCTTTTTTTCAACTGCTTTTTCCCAGTACTATACTGAAGTAACTTGGGTAGTGGTAAATTTTCAGTAGTAGCGGCCTCAGATGCTGTATTTGTTACTTTGAAGATGCATGATGATTTCCAAGATGATGAATGGCCTAAAGGGCAGTACTTTGTGACTCCTAAAAATGTAGATCATAAAGCACTATTGCTACATGTGTAGAGCTTGGTACTGGAAGCAGCTTGTCTAGAAATATAATGAATATTTCAAATTTGTCTACCTTTTCTACTCTGCAGGTAGATAAATTTTAAAAAGTATCCATGCTGCTTAAATACCAGGCAGAGCAGCTTATGCTTGAATTTTCATTTCCTGTTGGCTATTCAGTATTAGGAGACCTTCATTATCAGGAGAATATAGCATAAGATATTATCGATTACTCATACTTTTATAAAAACACTTCCTTCTCCAATTAAAGGAGGAATGTTTTTTTGCACCTCACTAGTGTTACTGAAATTAAGATTTAATTTAAGATTTAATTTTTGATTTAAAGTTTAAAGATTTAAAGATGTCATTCATTCTAAACCCCAACAGAAAAATATAATTCCCAGCACCCACACCAGCAACACATATTTTGAATTGGGGTTGTGTATTTTTAGCTTTCTATAAACTGACTAAACTGTATGCCAAATGAGGAGGGGGAAAATTTTAGTATGCCACTATTGCGTAGAGGCTTGTGTAATAGCAAGTCCCTAAGGGAGTGAGACCCAAATAATAAGCTGAAGAGAGTAAGAATGCTTCCAAAACAAAAGCTAACCTGCAATATGACATGAATCATTATTTGCAATGATTAATATGGCAGTGAGTAGAAAAACTGCCTGTTGGCCAGGTGTCTTGGAGTGTTGTGCTACCTGAGAGCTCAAGTCCATTCTTGTCCCGGTTTTCAGCTGAGATAGAGTTAATTTTCTTCCTTCTGCAGGAGTGCTGCCTCCTGCAGCAGCTCATTTCTGCATGCACAGAAATCAATTAGTGGGGAAGTTCTACATTGGTCCTGAGAAAAGAGCTGGGGGATTTTCTTTCTTAACCTTACCAAGCAATCAGTTGTATGGTGTGAGACTTGATTATAAGTGTTCCAAGACATTATCACTATATGCACACTGCAAGGAATTAAATTCTTACCTCATTAACTGAACTGTACATTTTAATATATTTCAGTCTTGGAGTGGATCCCAGCATTGTTGAGTGTGACCCTTACATTAGAGTCTGTAGAACAGTAAAAATTGGTATTTTTTCAAATATCTTGTCTCAACTTGTGGGCTCAGCTCCTGCTAAACTTTTGTGGTTTGATTAATCACAGTGATGTTGGGAAATTAATTTCCAGTTTGTCTGATCTGTGCTCATGGATCTCTTTAAACTTATGACACTTGAAAATATTTTCAGTATATATAGTGATAAAAAACAGCGTATCTTTTTCTAAACCAGCTAAGTTGTACTCCTTAAACCATACAGCATAAATCTTCCTTGACAAGCCATTTTTACTTGTGGTCTTTCTTCAAACTCTCTAGTAATTACTTTTATGTACTGAAATGTGGAATTTTTTTTATATTTTTGAGTATGATGTATGTGTCCTCAGATTCCTTGCCAACACTTTATCTTGTAAATTATCGTTTTTCTAGATTGATTTGATACAGTTGTCCTGTTGAAGCTAAGATCCTCTAAGGCTTTAGCCTTAATTTTAAGTGTTCAAAAGATTATAATTACGGTGAGAACTCACAGCCATGACTTAGCAAGATCTTTGTGTTTCTAGACCTTGTCACAGCCTTTAGTAATGCAGTGGGTTTTAAGAAACTTGTCTCTAGCTGAAACATTTTTAATCTTAGCAGACTTTGAGAATGGTCACAGTTAATGTACATTTTTTGGAAAAGGTCGTTGCTTAGAGGAGTGTATAAAAATTAACTTTCCCTCCTTTTCAATACCAATGGCAAAAAACGTGTTGATGACCCTTAGCTAAACAGATGACCTGCAGCTAGCTGATTTATTACTACTAAATGTCAGAATGCTTACAAGACATCAGCTCTTGCATTAAGAACATCTGGTTGAAACCAAACAAAGGGAGGACTGAAAAGAAGACTGTGAAGAAAAAGGTAAATATTCCACTGATAGAGCTTCCATTTGTGTAGAATTCTGGGATGCTCCTGGGCACTATAAAGCTTATATAACCATGTAGCATCCATCTTTCAGCAGGGACTTCTGTCAAGTGCAGTGTAACAGGAAACTGAATCTGACCATCCCCTTGCACACACAGTCATCCATGTGTCATGTGAGTACTGTGACTCCTTATGGTTAATGCTGAGTATGAAGAAGCAGCAAAATAGGGCTTTATCTTGTAACCAAGGTCACTGCAAATGTTCCCCAAGTGTGCAATCAGTGTAGATCTGCCATCAGACAGACCCAGAGTCTTACATCTCCCAAGAAACATGGGAAAATATACTGGCTTTTACCTTTGTTTAAGCATATTTTCTAGTCTGTGGCCCCAATGGGAAAAGAGAAAAATTATGAATGAAAAAAAGTCCTCTAGGAATAACCTTTTGTCTTAACTTTCAATAAACTGACTTAACTGTGTGCCAAATGAAGAGGGGGAAAAATTAATATGCCACCATTAATAGCAATTCCCTAAGGTAGTAAGACCCAAATCATCCAATGACTTTTTTATGGTGAATAATAAGCTGAAAAGAGTAAGAATGCTTCCAAAACATCCTGAGGTATGCTGTCCAAGGAGTTTTATACTGAAGATGTTCAGCCTTCAATACCAGACTACTGAAACAGAATTACAAATGGGCTAAAAGGTGTGATTACAAGTTTTCAAATTTGCTGGATAAGCAGTTGGAGTGAGTGGGTTGGCACATACCAACACAGTCTGGTCAGTGGGGTAAACTACACCTGAAAGTCACTTTATCTGATCACTGTGAACTCACTTTCTGGACATTACAGACAAATGACAAGATTCCCAGCTCTCATCTCTAAAATCAGCTTCCAAATTTCTTCAAAGGTTGAGCCATTTAGTGCATTGAGTAAGCACCATCCATGAAGCAAGAAGTGAAAATTACAATATGCAGATTCAGTAAACTACCAAACAAGCCTGAAAGAGCTACAGCAGAGGAAATGAAGTGATACAATGCCAGGATAGTGTGATGTTCTTAATTAGTGGATGAGGAAATCATAGGTAATGTAACACGAAATTGTGTCAGGTGGTACTTATTATATAGCTGAGATAGAAGAGTGGATGGTAAAACACTGAATTAACGTTTTCTAAACAAACTCTCTTCATTATTGCTTTACTGTTTTTGGAACATGTGACTAATATTGCAGACTGGGCCATGGCTCCTCACTAGAGCTAACTGATGTGAGGAAGGAAGCAGTATTTCTCCTTTATTTTTTTTTTCCAAGCAAGAAAGCTTCATGCAGATGGAAAAACTTAGTGAGAGGGAAGAAAGTATGAGTGGGAGATGCCCCAGAGAGCAGACTACTTCTAGACAAAAGTAAGGAATTGGCAAACAGTAGAGAGCATTAAATAGTAAAGGATTTAAAGAGCAAATGATGTATTTCTGTATGTCTGACTTAGTTATGAAATAACTAAACAAGCTTGCATTTTTCTGCTTTTCTCATTTAGCTTATGATACATGTCTGTGAGGTAGTTAATTGCCCCCTGTGAAAGACAGACCTTGTCATTGCTTGTGGAAAAATCTTCTCAAGTTCAGGAACTGGTAGCACAACTTACTGGGGAAAAAAAAAAAAAAAAAAAAAAAAAAAAAAAAAAAAAAAAAAAAAAAAAAAAAAAAGTGGAATTTAGTACATTCATATAGAAAAACATCTATTCTCACTACAGAAAATTCCTGTCTGTTTTTGTAAGACTACTGCATGTGTTCTAGATAATGATGCATTGGGAACAATGACAGTTCTTTTCTTCATTCTTTCTTCATCTGCATGAGAAAGGCATTCCTTTAGGTTCTTGATCCTCAGGAAGTCTTTTTCTGATGACCTTTATATAGTTGGAAGTTCCTATAGTTGAGGAAATAATATGCAATATATCTGAGAGAATTTTGATGGAGAATGCAGGGCTACAGCTCTTAATGGCCAAAACAGTGATATTAATGCCATTGGGAGCAAGTTATGAGTTTTCTCAAATGGGTATACACAAACTTTAAAAGTAAGTGGGTAAACACAAACTAATAGAAGACATGACACACTGGAGAAGATGCCTTCACCACTGTCAAGTCAGCACTGCACAGTTGCTTTCTGTTTGACCCTGGTGGCTTCAGCCACACTGAAAGTTGCCACTTAGGAAGCTCTGAAAAGCCACTACACTGGGACTGTGAGAGCTTGGCAGGCAAGAGACATCAACTTTCTCCTGCCTTTCACAACAGCCTGGCAGTTGTGGGGCTGCCGTGCCGCCACTGCTCAGAGGAGAAGCACCAAAATCAGGGACTGGCACACCCCTGGTCTGTGCTGGGGTTCTGGTCTGCTGCCCACCGTAGCCACAGTCTCTGTCCCAGCTGGGGCCAGGGTGTTCCCCGATATACATATACCAGGATGTGACCTGTAAAACCTAACTAAGACAAGGAGTTGTTTCCCTTAATAATTTTGAATTGGTTTGGTAAATGGTACTTTCAAAAGCAGTTATATACCTCATTAAACAAAATTACTCCTACAGTTCTGGGGTGCGTTACACCACACTGGTATTCCTCACATGGCACTTTTAAATTATTTTTTTTAAACAGAAAAAGGGGGAAATACCTGGTGCTATCTATACCTTAAATCACTTGATACAAAGGATTTTATCTATTTAAAGATGTATCTCTCTATAGATAAAGATTTTGTATATTTAAAGATATGAGAAATATATATTAAATATATATATATTTATATATTTAAAGATCTGAGCTCTCTTTAAGGAAGTGAAACACAATCCCAAATTAAGACAGATTATTTTCCCTGTTGGTTGGTTTTCCCAGGGTTCTAAGGTTGAAATGTTTTCTCTTTATAGGGCTAAGTTGTAAGTTTGTAACTTCCAAGTAATGAGCCTGCAGCCTGCCAGTTTGAAAACTTGTGTTGTTGGTAATCCCATCTGACAGCTCCTGGTAATGAAAGTTACATCTTCAATGATACATGGGATATATCACTGGCTGGGAGGGACTAGGCTTGTCCAGTAGGGTGGAAAGTCTTGCTGGAACTAGGTTTATCATTTGTGTCGTCATGCTGTCTTTGTCATCTTATCTGCAAGGATCTCTGCAGAAAATGACAAAGAACGCTTTGCATTTTTTTAAACAGAAAAGGGGGAACTGTGACGGCTTCAGCTGGTCTGTAAACTGCACAGATAATTTGGCCATAACACACACGAACTAGACCAGCCTGACTCGTTAGAGAGTAGAACAAGTCCTCGAGTATAATAGTAATAGGTCAGATTCAAGTTCAAACAGGGGATCTCAGCCAATCCCTTTGAACCATGAATGCACCCATATCGTTGGCCAGTGAGCTGGGCAGAGTTAAGACCCTTAACCAATCACCTGTGTAAGCACAGGAAATTTGAAGCCCTTAGAAATAAGGAAGTTCCTAGAAAGGAACTCTGAACAATAAACTTTGGCTGTTGCTGCATGATCTTGGTGTGTTCTTGTCGCATTCCTATCTCCAGCATTTTCTGTTGAAGTAGTCGTGATCTTAAGAGGCAGATAGATAACCTGGGGAATGTACTTTATGTTTTTAAAAATTTAGACCTTAATCTATTCAGAAATTCTAATTAGCACTACTTAGTAGTGGGTCGTAACAGTTAACAATAATTTTATTTGGTCTCAAAATGTGTTTTTATAAATGCAGTTGGAAACTCCACATAGATTGCATCAAAAATTGCATTTAAAATCTTGCCAATTCTGTTTCTGGACTGAAATTCCCTCTGATTGTTTGAGGATGCTGGGCTGAGTAGGCTGCAGGGATCTTGTCCAAAATCTTGGAAGTAATTTGAAAGTGAACAGGTATCTTTAGATAATAAAATTTTCTGTCCTTTAGATAATAAAATTTTCTGTCCTTTAGATTTGATAGCTTACATGGATTAATGCAGAGATTTGAGTCATTTAATGGATTTAAAAGGGTGGGTTTATGTAATATCTTGCAGGTATTGCTAAGTCTGTCTTTGTAATGGTTTCCTTCAAAGAACGAAAAAGTCATCTTGTTCCATCTGCCAGATAAAAAATAACTAGCCAAAAATAAACTTAGTCTAAAGATTTTCCTGTACAATTCTTCTTTTTTCCTGCGACCCTGACCTTTTTTTTTTTTTCCTTTTCAAACAGTGTTTTGTTGGCATCAGTTTTATTAGGAAAATCCAATACAGCACAGATACAGTAGTTTTGAGGGAATATATTCACCTGTAAAGCAGTGGTTTGACACCACTGGAAGATGCAATATGGGAAGGGTGAAAGCATGCTGTTTATTAAACTGAATTTCACTTAATATTGGATTTTGCTGCAGGGGCAAGTCCATTTGACACAGACCATAAGCTGCCATGTTTATGAAATCATAACAGAATGGGCGTTACTGTGAAGGAGGAAGGGAAGGCTTTTTCCCTCCCACTCAGCTGTCATCTTGGCAGAAAGCATTAAAGAATTTTTTGCTTCTGCTTGTTCTGCAAATAAATGTGGGACTTCAGGCTACAGAGCAGGGAATTTGCTCAGGTTGAGACTCCCAGACTGAAAACAATTAACCAGTACCAGAAGTACCAAAATCTTTTCACTTAGTGGGAACTAGAGTTAGTTTTTCAGAGCTGAAGATGCACTGTGGTGTGTGTAAATGAATATGTTACATAACCTTCCATCTTTAATACACCTAGTTTGGGTTCTAGAAAATTAACTGTACTTCCAAAAGCTTAGTTTTTCACTTTTAAGTGTGGAATTTGGCTTTAAAGTACATAGCATTTCAGTTTCTCTGGTTCTCTAGTGTCATCTTTGCACATGTAGTCATTCCAGGCTGTGTGGTACGTGCCACTTCTGAACACTTGCCACCCTTCGGTTTTAAAACTATTACTGGATCAACCTGATTTGATATTAAGCTACAACTCCTATTGCAACAACTTGCCAACTGATAACACAGGTGTTGAGTGGTGTGTGTGTTTATTTGAATGTACACTTATATGAATGTAAAGAATTTTAGTATGAAGAGAGCTTCACAACAACAACTGGGAGAGCACTTGGGTTTGCTTTTCTGAGAGGTGGAGGAGTGCTGTATATCACTAAGATATCTAGTAAGATGGCTTTAGGTCTAATGCCTAGCTAGGTTCTAAAATTTGTGTTAAGAGTACTGTGACAATTTGTTACAGCTGAGGGAGGATGAACTTGGTTGCTGTGAAATGGAATCAAGTAGATCATAAACCACAGGATGTCAACAATTACTGTAATTAATAGAAGCTTTATATCAAAAAATCATAAAACCTGGAACACCTTTGAGTAATGGCCCACTTAACTTTGGCTTAAAGTGTTTTACCGTAACAGCTGAAGCAACAGTACCTCTGCAGTTAGCCTGAATGGTGAAGTGAGAGAGAATTTTGTGTAAAACTATCCTGAAGGTAGCAGATGACATGTCACACATCCTCTTAATGGTAAAGATGTTTGATAAAAGGATGTCTGGTAAAGAGCATCTTTTCTGAGTGTGGATTGTTGCCTACTCTGACTGGAAAAAGGAGGTGTGAGGAAACAGCTGAAATGACATTAATAGCGTTTAAGTGGTATGTGGTGCAATTGCTCAATTGCATGCACAGGCTTGCAGTACCTTTTAGTTCATCCCAGCCACGAGGTTCCTACATTTCAGCTTGTCTCATGCAAATCAAAAACATTATTATAGGTAGAATGAAGGATTATAATAAGGCATATCAGGATATATGATTTTAGTGAGTTGCCTATCCTTATGTCCCCTTGTATAAGCATGAAACTCCATAATTTATGTAACATAACACAGGGAAAGGCATTGTTCTGCTTTAGGTAAGGAACCATTACATCTTTTCAGATGTCTTCTATCATGCCCTATTTTGTTGAGATGGGTTGCACTGCCCATTGATCTATTCTTGAATAATTCTAGGGGTTTTAAAGGTTTAATATTGTGCTGTTTCTGCAAAGCTGACTTTTATATAGAAGTTTTTTTTAAAGATTCCTACAGAACCTGTTATATAGATAATAGGATTTTGAAGTTAAAAAAAAAAAAAAAAAACAACCAGCTGAAATATGGCTTAATTTCTGCTGTCTCTTGGATTTCAGTAACGTGCTATTGTGAAGTTTTAGGTCATCCTCATGAACATGTTATAGCCTTACCCTTGGAGAGAGATGATTTCTGGAAGGAGATTATAAAACAGTTTCATTAATTGATTTCTTTCATAAATAATACATTTGTCTTTTAGAATTTTCCCAACCTGTACTTATTGTTCTGATTTAACATAGCTTAAATGCATATTAGATTAGATTAGGTTAGATATATTAAATATTAGATGTTATTAGATATTATATTTGCTATTAAGCTACCAAGTAGCCGTAATAACTTCATATCTGAAAAGCACATGAAAACAGTACCTGACTGAACCGCAGAGAAATCTGCGATGCCCTTGAAGGACACGCTTCCTGCTGCGATTTTATACAGTAGTGTATCAGATTATTTCTAGGTGAGCGGCAGCAGCTTTAGTGCTAATACTCGCAGAACCTCGTTCGTTTTCACATGTGAAATGTTAACCGTTCGGGTCGGGGCAGGCGGGCGAAGAGCGGCGGCGGCTCCGGGAGCGGCGGGGCCCGGGCGGCATTGCGGCGCGCGCGCTCGGTGTCGGGGCCGCGCCCGGGGCCGCGCGCGGAGCTCCGCCCGGGGCGGGGCGGGGGCGGGGGCGCGCGCCATTGGCTGGGCCGCACGTGACCCGCGGGGCCGCGCCGTGCGCGCGGCGCTGGCACAGCCGGTGGCGCGGGCGGGGCCGGAGCGGGCGCGGGATGGAGGCGCGGCGGCCGCGGCCATGGGGTGAGTGAGGGAGAGAGAGGGGAGGGAGGCAGTGAGGGAGTGCGGCGGCCGCTCGCCGCGCCGCGGACGGGCGGGGGCAGGGGGCACGGAGCGCTTTCGCGGGTTAAGGAAAAAAAAAAACCAACCAAGCTTCCCCCCCCTCCCCCCACCGCCACCCCCCGGAAAATGGGAGAAAAGGCTGGGGCGCGGGGAAGGGCTGTCGCCGGGCGGGCGGGCACGGCGGGGAGCCGCCGGCGGCGGGATCGAGCGCAGCCCGCCGCAGGCACAAAGCCCCGCGGAGCCCCGGCGCGGGTTCCGGGCCCGGCAGGAGCGGCAGGAGGAGCGGGGGAGCGGCGGGCAGGGGTCTGGGGCGGGCAGGGCCGGGGAGGTGCCCTGGCGGGCGCTGGCCGCGGCCGCACGGCCCCGCTTTGTTATCCACGGGCGGCGGCGGCCCCGGTGCCGCAGCGCGGGGGACGCGGGTGGGCGGCAGCGCCCGCCTGCCCTGACTTCTCCCGGATTCATTTAACATCACAAAGACGTGCTTGGGTCCGCGACTTAACCTGAATGCTGTGGGAAACCTTGATAAATTATGTATGAAGCAGTGGGTCTTTTCTTCCCCTTTGTCAGATACGCAGCTTTTATGCTAGTAATTAGGTCATTGCTAGCAGAGCGCTCCTCGCTCCTGCAAAAATGTGTTGCGATTTTTGGAGGACGCTGTGCTGCTAGATCGTTTCATCCCGTTCGGGTTTCGTGTCAAGATACCATTCTTCCTGTTGAGTCACATGGAGGACCTTGTCTCTGGGCTGCAAGGGGCATTTTTCCTTTGATAGGATTCACTTCACAGGACCAGCAGGGCCCGGTTTTGACTTGATTTGGAGAGTCATACCCTGAAAAATGCCTTTTCAAGACACACACAACGTCTTAGTGTGCATAGAAGTATTTTCAGTAGATTGCAGTGCGTACCTGAATAGCACAGTATAGATCTATTTCCGTTTTTAGGTACTTCTTCCACCCTTTGCTGTTTGTTCTGTTGAAAATGATTCTTCATGGTTTTTTTTTCCTACTGTCTTTTTACTATTTGGTTATTTTTTTCTGTTATCTAATGCATATAATAGTGATGATAATAATAATAATGAGTATTTTGTTAAGATTATAGTTCTTTGAAAATGCACATAAGCATGTATACTGGAAAGCCATTTCCTGGAAGCAGAGTCTTCTGTATTTTTAAGGAGACTTAAAGTAGCTGTTAAAATGCTCTTCTCCTTCTCAGTTCTGTTAAATAACAGTGATGCACAAAAAAAAAGGTTTGATGAAGAAAAGCCTCAGTTAAAATACCTGCCTTACAGGTCCCCTCAAAACATTTTCTGTATATACCATTATTTTTAGAACCATGAGTCTTCTGTCTTACCAGTGAGAGAGGTTTTGGATAATACTACACTTTAAAATGTCACTCGAGAACTTACTATTTGGAGTAACTGGTTTCAAAAGGTAGATTGGTGATGCTAGATATTTCTGCTTTGGCATTTTGAATCTTCATTATAATTGCTTAAATGTTAAGCAGAAGATGCAGAGGTGTTGTCACCCATTTTTTTTTTTTTTTCTAAAAGGAAAGAGAATGACAAAAGCACGGTAGTGATTATTATGATTATTATGGTGATACTTCTTCCTGTACCTTTTTAACTCTTAAATGGTATGATTTGGTGTAACCACTGTAGTAGTTCTTTAAGTCTTAAAATGGTAACTTGAATAAAAGATCACTTTTAAATATAATACTTTAAATTACGTATGGGTGCAAGCTTTCCTAAACATCATGCCTTAAATACAAAATTATGATTTTGATAAATGATATGGTTATGATAAATGTTCTGATACATCTTGTAACAGTATGCTATTGTTATATCAGCATGGAATAATGCAGCACAAGTTGGAAATGCATGTGGCTGCCATTGGTTCTCTTGGTCTCTAAATTCTTATGTTGGATTTCAATATGCATCTTAATTCAGTTGGTAAAATATTTGTGTTGATGACATAAATAAATTCTTTTATTATCAGTGTGGCAAAATCCTGTTTAAAATAGGCAATATTGCTAATGATGTGCTGTGATGGCAAATCCTACCATAAAGACCTAGTTTCCACTAATGGTTTTCCTGAACTGATGCAGCACCTGTGTGATCTGGTGCTGATACATTTCCTGCAAGACAAATGGTCTTCATGTCCTTAAAAGTGCTGAAGATAGCCCTGATAGTCACCCAAGATGGAGAAATACTTATTTATTGGAAATTATTTTTATAATATATAATAGAATTTTTTATAGTACATATAATGTTTTTAATTACAACTGTTTTATTTCACATCAGTTATTTTGAGCTTATGTTTTCAGGTAAAATAGAAAAGGAAATACCTGTCTCAGCTTTTTAAATAGCTTAAATTTTGTGGAATTGAATCCTTAAAGATTATGGGAAATGTAAACAGGATGAGGTCATGTGCAGTGAGGGCATACACAATTAGTCATGAATAACAAAGATGATCCTCTTGAAGGATCAGTGTTCAGGCTTGTGAATCATTTCTGATCCAGCGTAAGTTATGATTCAAATGATGTCTGGAGTGGTTTGTGTTCAATATAGTATTTAAATGCAAATCATGTTTCAAATTTTCAGAGTCACATTTTGAATACAGCATGACTAACCAGCTAAGGAACTTCCCAACCCAGAATTATAAAGGAAGAAGTGGGAATTTTCTTGACAGTGTAAAGAAACTGAACTTGACAGTTCATAGCCTGAAACATACGACTTCTTGATTTTACTCTTTTCATATTAATAAGAATGGTTTTTTCATTGTTAGCATTCTTTAGTGAAATTCCAAACATTAAATTATTTCTGCTTTTTACACAAATACACACTTGACCTTTATCATACTTGACATATAATGGGGCACACAAGTGTTCAGACCATGGTGTTGTCATTCCTTCTCCTCACAGTCTTTTACGGAATGCTGAGCATGGATCACTTACCACTTTTGGTTAAGGTGAACAGATGATGCTTCTGTTCATGGTTGGTGAGTTCAGGCCAAGTATTGAATTTACAGAAGTATCCCAAAATATAATGATGGATTGAAAGCTCTTGCCAAGTTATGAATTAATTTCCGAAAGAATTAAACACAAAACCCCAGTCTTTACCCAGTCCCCACTCAACAGGAATTAGGAAGGTCAAGTATAGTAACATTTGAGTGTTTTAATTTGCTGTCCACAAAAACAGCCTATATGCAGAAGTGCATAGAAAAACTAAAAGTCGTCTTCATGCAACTGAAGTTTAGAGAAAATTGTGTAGTCTTCTTTTAAAGGGACCAATGCTTTCACAAATTGTGTTAAGATAACTAATAATGGTAATGGCTTTTTATCTGGCCTTTGTCTTTTTTTACATGGTTGAAAACCTGAGGAATCCACAGTATGCATAATCTAGAGATTATAATTTGGTATGATTTGTTATCAGTTTTTTTCAATGTCATCCTTTTCAAATTTAAAAAGAGTAGTGTTATATAATTTGCAAATAATTTTCTGTTATCAAAGCCCTTGTTGCTAAAAGAAACTGGATGGAGAGCAGTTTTCTGTAATGATTGTTTTTCATACTCCTTCCTCATCTCTGATCACTGAGTGTGCCAAGGCAGAGCGAATGAGAACATGATCTGCTGCTCCGCTCGTGGGCGATTCTCATTCTGGGCTGAGTATTTTCTTGGTTGTTTCTAACCACACTCAAAGCCACTTCCACATTGTGCCTGCATTGCCCAGTTGAAGAGAACCCAACTGAAATGGCTCCACTTCCAGCTGCTCCTGGCTCGAAGTTTTGGAGATTGTTCTTAAATTTGATGGGGGATAGCAGGGTATGCTGGCAACAAAGGTCATTGTAGTAAAGGATGGACTTACCACCAGATGGAAACAACATAGTTTTTCAGTGTGATGTTGGAGAAAGCAGAAATATAATTTCTGCTGTTCTGAGAGATTTGGGATAATGGGCTTCTTGTGATTTGAGTCCAGCGGAATGTTTTTCAGTGAGTAGAGTAGGAGAGAATTTGACAATGCCAGTGAGGGATAAACATTTTTACATTGGCAAACCTTGGAAGCTTGCCCAAACTGAAATGGTTAAGACAATCCCTGACACAGTGATACTCGTTTTTGATAAGTTCTTGAACACAGCACTTGGGGTGCTCATGTTTTGCCAGAGCTGAAAACCTGAAGGCAAGCTTCAGGCAAAAAAACTGGGAAATTCAGTACAATATTCCATCAACAGAGAAATCAAATGCAAATTGATGTGGTTTGATATGTTCAAAATAAGAATAGCAAAACCACCGCCACACGTCTTTCTTATGAGTGTATAGATGAGGAAGCTACATGAAAATGGTCCACTTAAGGAGCTCACTTACTTGGGAACAGCTGTGCTGGATTTTTTGGCCCTGCCTGTCAGCCTTGCCGCGCTTTTGGAAATAGCTGTGCAACAGCTGCTGAAGCATCGTGGCTAATGACCCAGCACAATGAGCTTAAATTTACACCTATTTCAGATTACCTTGGCAGGCAGGCGGTAATCTGCAGTGGTTTAGCAGTTGCCACTTGAGCAGCTGAGCCCTTCCCCTTTTTCCTGAGTGGAACCCTGTGGAGATGGGTGAGGCAGACAGCTGGGGAGGCACCAGCACAGCCCTCCCGGCCACCCCACCACTACCACAACCACTGCAAGTGGGGACCCCTAGGCCCGGTGCTTAAAAATAATCTGTTTTTGAAGGTAGTGTAGAGAAACTAATTGGAAAAATGTCATGACAGTGTCAGCATTTCCTCTCCGAATTCAGTGTAGTGTGCCCTTGAAGAAAGAATTCCCCATTAGACACATTCCCATAAATGAATGACAAAAATTGACACAATGATGAAGAATAACAAGGACGAGATACTGGGCTCCGGAGTGAAGAGTTGAATCAAATTTGTGGATGTAGAAAGAAATCAGAGTTGATGGTCCTTCCCAGCCTTACTAAATTATATTTTAGATATGCATGAACTTTGAACAGAATCAATATTTAAATGTAGATATTTAAAAAAACCCCAATATTTTGATACAAAGATTAAAAATATCAACATGTATAAGAATGTAGATACTTTGTAGCTACATTAGAGTCAAATTTGTTACTTTAAGAAGATAATGTGAAAAATCTGAGTTACTGAGGATAGGAATAAATCTGCTTACTGGTGGTAGTACAATGTGACAGTAGTGTTGATAGATTTTGATGGATAAAAGCAATAGTGGGAGTTTGAAATATTTTCTAAGGAGATTTAATATATGACAGATTGTTTGGGTTCTTGAGTGGAACCTCTTTGGGGCATGTTTCTTCTTTGCTGATTTCGAAGAAGAAGGCTCTGATCAATTAAGAAATTCTAAGTTTTCAGGCAACATTACATTTTTTCCTATCTCTTGGGAATTGAGATCAAAATCGGTGCGTGTAAATTCCTGTCTGGACAGTGGCTACTGGTACAGTTTTCTTAATATAGGAAAATGTATATCTAGATCTTAATATTATGTTTGCATAAATTTAGGTTTCTCATTAATTTTGATTTTAGTTCATAAAAGAGCACTATCCAGCTTGAAGTTCCTCTTTGATGTGTATATTCATGCAGAATGCTGATTCAGTAAAGCGTGAAATTTCTTGTCTCAATTTCATCTTACTTTGATAGGAGATGGAGAAGAAGCTTCTTAATGATGAGAAATATGGCTTAGGGAAGTAGCACAGCTAGATTTTGGGTGTCTCTTACATGAGGGTGTTGAATTTCAAAGTTTCTGTATTCCAAGACGGTTATTTTTCTGAGTAAATCTAGAGAGTTCAGGATCTGTTCTTGCCTTTGATGACCACTTTGTGAAGAAGCAATGCAGTTAAGAGTATAAAAGGGAGCTTGACTTGAAGCATAATAGTAAATTTCACGAATTTACTATTACAGGTTGTGTTGCATTTGTGATATGGTTTTCCTTGGGCTGGGTGAAATGTGAAATGGATTCTGGGGGTCCAAGTTCTCTTCCATTCTCCCTCACTGCAGTAATTTCTTAAGGGGGAAAAGAAAAGCTGTTTATTCTTGATCCAGCTGATTCTGACACTTTTGGTGTTGAACATGTTTGCATATGCAGTGGTAGAGCTTCAGACTAATGGGCCATGTCTAAGGTATTTCTGGTTTCCCTTGGGCTGGTTAATTCTGCTCTGAATGAGGTGGGATGTGGCTGGGAAGCCTGCCTGGCCAAGAAGGTCTGGAGTTTAACTCTTTCCTCAAGGCAAGTCATTTAACCACTGAGAAACTTCAAGAAGGGTATGAACTGGTACAGTCATTTTCTATTTATGCTAACAGTTCTGTGTTTAAAAAAAAATATAATATATAATTCATCAATTGTTTTTAATTATAAATAATATTTTTTTTACTCAGAGCATAAATCCAAGGGTTGTTTTGGGACCTGAATTCTGATCTGATGTGTCAAGTTTGAGGCAGTTGGTAAGAATGTATTTTCAAAAGAGAGGCAGATTTTAATTTTGAGGGGTTTATCTCATACATGGAACAGCTTATGTGTAATGCAGCCCTCTGATTTCATTCTACAAATCACATGCCTGAGAGATGACACAGTGTTCAGCATCAGAAAGCCTAAGCTGCTTTGTGGTCATATATTACCTTTGTCAGTTTCCCCCATTTTAAAATCAAATAATGGTGTCTTTTGTGAAATACTTCGGCATTGCATTATTTCAGAAGAAGAAGAAGCAAATGTCTTGGAAATATTATAAATAAGTACAGTATCTGTCTGTATTGTAAAGCTTAGGAATACAAGATTGGATTTCTCGAGTCATGAATTCTGGCTCCTTCTTTTGTAGTATGCTTGGCAAGAATCCCACTGAACTACTAGTTCTAATTGATGTTGCCAGTCTAGGTTGATAAATGACCAATTTATACCCGTTTGTTCTATGTCGATATTGTGTTTTAACACAAACATTGTTCTCCTTCTTCGGTGTTTTCCACTCCCTAATAACAAAGTATGGCTGTGTCATGTCAGTCTTTGATGTGGCAGCCAAGGTTTGCTTGGTTGTCTCTTCTGAGATGCTCTCCCATCCCCTGATCACATCTTTCTCTGCACTCACTTAAATTCACTTTTCTTACCCAAATCTTTGTAAAATGACTTGGTACCTCTGGAGATGGTGTTTGCTCTCTTTGTGCCAGCTTGATTGGCAGTACACAGTGCCCTGCAGACTGCCTGCTGAGGCTTCACTGCTCCGGGTTGAGATTCCTTTGTCAGTGACCCCGTGTTGTTATGCTCTGCAATTCCACCCTGTTTCTACTGCTTTATTTCTCAATTCATCAAATTCATTCTGTATGACATGGAGTCCTCTGACCTTGTGCAGGCTCTTGAATTTATGGAAGCAAGTTTTGATGCTACTTCTTGTGCCAAAGTCAATAACAAAACATTTAAAAATGCCCATCACAGTCTGGTTTTGGAGGAACTTTGCTGACAGCCTGCCTCCAGCCCAGTAATTTAGCTTTCAGCAGTGCCCTGTGTTATCTTGATGTCTTTGAGCAGCTTCTTACCTATGTACAGTTTTTCTGTTCGTCTCTGTTGCAGTTGTGTTGACAGTGTTGCTTCCTTTGGGTATCTATTTAGCAGAAAAAAAATTTTTGGGTTACCCAGGTTGTGGTAATCAGCTAACTAATTTCTTTTTTTTATCTGAAAACCCACGAAGCTTGACATTTGAATAAATCAGGAGGTGACTGCTAGTATGAGGTAGGATACTGTTTCTTATTGGTGATGTTCTACTTTCATGTTATGAGAATAAAGGAAGGTTAGGAACTTAGATCAAAAGGGTGGAAAGCCAAACTAAATCTCCCCTTCAAGATCCTTATTCATCTTGCAAAAATACACCTAAGTTTGTTCTGTATATAAAATACCAGAGCTATGTAATTTATGTATTTGTACCATGCTCCTGCCCTCATCCATTTTACTCCATTTGTTCCATGTGTACATCTTGTTAATGGGGCTCATGGTTCTAAATTTCAAATCTGTAAGTTAGAATTCCTAAAAATGGACAGGAAACGGAAAACCTGGATACTTTATTACCTGTCCTTTCATATTAGCAATGAATTATAGCAATGGGAGAAAAAGATACTCTATCTAGAAACAAAATGTGTGTCTTGTGTGGCACAGAGCAGCTCCTGTAGGTCAGATATAGATGAATGAATGTGATGTATTTTACTAATATACTTCAGTAAAAACTTTTTATCAGTATTACAATATAGTGCTAATTCATGACAAGCAATGAGGAAAAGTTTCCATTCTTCTTCACTTCTGTCTGCCTTTCCTTGGGTTTGTTTGTGCAATGTGTTCTGAAACGTGAACTGTAGCTATTAATTTTCTTAATAATAGAAATTGCTACATAATAGATAAAAGCATACATGAAATGTACCAAAAGCAGTCTGCCCTTACTGATATTTTGGGGTGTGTGTTTGTTTTTACTACAACTCTCCTTGACATGACTCAACCTTTTAGATGAACCTTTTACCTGATGGTGAAATCCCAGAATTTGCATTGTAGAGTAGTTATTTCAGATTGCCTTTATTTCTCAAAAAATGAGGTCTTCAGTAAAGCATGACAAAATTTTGAAAAATAAATGTCGCAGATTCTTTTCATTCATGGAAGTCACGATTTCATAAGTGGCAGGTGTTTTCCTTCTCCAGTCTTTGATAGTGGCAGGTGCTCAGAAAGCAAATAAACCAGTCATATCAAATGCACTTCAGCTTTTGTTATTGTTCCTGTTTTCAGTGGTGTAGAGTCTTCTTTACATTTTGTTCAGTTTAAATTTAGAAAGGTTAAACACAATTTTCAAAATTTGTACTGAGGAACTAAAACGTTTTTGAATAATTTTACCTAATTTTTAGTAGACAATTTAATTGAGGTTCATTGGGAAGAGGAAACTTGGTTTTGTAAGGGGTTACACAAGCAGTAAAGTCAAAGTTTGGTCAGAGGTTACAGTGAAAATGCTAAATAAGAGCTTTTAATTCATCTTTCTCAAAATACTGCAGTAATGATGAGAAGGAATGTTGCCCCATAAGTTTTTTTTATATTGTGTTTTCCTCTGAATTACGGACTATACTTAGGAAATGTTTGCAATTACACTGGATGGGTAACTTGTGTTTTGTAAAGTGTTAGGCTTCCTTTTCTCCTCTGGAATGGCTGATGAATAAGAAACTGATAGCATTAATCCTAAGAGGTGCAAACATTCATTAGCCACGTCTTTGTTAACTTACATTGTTAGATTAACAACTCCAGCAGCTTTTAGTTTGGAAAGTGGGGAACAATTTCTAGTTTCTGATTGAAATTGAAGTATTTGTTTCTTTTTCCTTTATAATGGCTGAGTATTTTTGCTGGTGTTCTGAGACTGTTCCATTTTTACTGAAAACAGTATGGTATGCCTTGATATCAAGAGTAGCCTTTCATCTTTAAATTAAATAGTGCAGTATGACCACTTCATGTGAAAGAAATGTGTTTTAGTCTTGTGCCTTGAAGGATATTTTTACAAAATACCTACATGTATACTACATTTGATGATGTGAAGGGTTTTTTCAGTTAAAATTCCCCAGTATTTACTGTTTTTGTTTCATATAGCATCTCCCTCAGAATGTGTGCTATTCCTAGGAGCATTGAACATCTGTGACTACCATTAATTTCCTAAAATAAGTAGGCAGTCAGCATCTTTTAAATATGTGTGAAAATGCTTGTTATCTATCCAAAAATTACTATATATGGTCTATTATCTGCAATTTCTCCGTGTTGAAACTGAAGTGTCAGTAGTAAAGATGCTATTGTGTGATGCAGTGATTTTCTTTCATGTGTTCTAGCTTCCCCTAATATCTGATGCAGTTGACAATTAACTTTTTTTATCTGCTTAATCATGCCTACCAAATGGAAGCCCACAGATGAAAAAAAGTCTTGATCTGGCATTAGTTCTGGTCATTAAGAATTTGGGGTAATGGATTTAGATTAAATGTTTAGAAAGTCATGTGGTAAATGGGAGAGAGAGATGATTTTGTGGTTAGATACATTGGGGTAGTGAAGGGTTTTTTTTCTAAAATGCTTAAATTTAATATTTTCTCTTACATTTTTAAGGGCTGGGGGTAGCCCAGGATGGCCGCAGCTTCATATGATCAGTTGTTAAAGCAAGTTGAGGCTTTAAAGATGGAGAACTCCAACCTTCGGCAAGAGCTAGAGGATAACTCAAATCACCTCACAAAACTGGAAACCGAGGCGTCCACTATGAAGGTATCGCAAGCTCTTTGCCTGTGTGGGGTTTCTGTCACTGCCCTTTGTGTCATGGACTAGGAGTCACTCAGAGTTTGGTGTGCTTTTAGATTCCTGTGGAAGTCCTTTTCCTGGCTGTGTAAAGGAAAAACTATCAAAGCTACATTTCATCATTATTATTATTTTTTAATTTCAAAACTGTTTTTTAGAAGCAGCTTCCAGTGTGCTGTGATAAGCACTACCCTTTTAGCACAGCTGTGCTTCCCAGGAGGAAGTCCAGAGTGCTGACCAAGGTTGACAAAGCAACTATTGTTCAGCTCTTGAAAATGCAGGAAACGCTGGAGGTTTTCAGTGTTTTCAGCTAATGCTAAAAATTTGGAGGTTTACTATAATTATAATATTTAAGGTCTCAACAGGAAAAGTTCCTTTCAACATAAAACCACAAGTCCTCCAATCTCTCCCAAAGCCTAAATTAATTCTTCAAAAATTCACTCAGATCTGTTCCTGCTGGTGTTTGTTGGCTAAGTGTAGGCCTTCAGAGGCACCCATCCAAGAAAAAACACTGGGCTCAAGTGGAATTTAGATGGGTTTTAATCAGTAGGAAGATACACCATCAGCTGCATCTGTGTGATCCATGATACTGAGCAAGGCAGAATTTTTCAAGCCTTAGAGCTGCATTAATGCAGTCCTCTTCCTAAGCTGACAAATCCTCCTCCTTTTTGCTAGCAGCCAGCAAAACTAGTCTGCTTTTGGTACCTCAGTAAGAAGGGCTCAGAAATTGTTGGTATTTCTGTTTATACTCTTGTATAAGGTAGGCATATTCTAAATATTAAACAACATTCTTTTTTCTTCATCTCCTTGCTTCCTAGTCTTCTTATGACAGACTTACTTCCTTTATAATCAATCTTTAATTTTTAAAATATGGTAATTTGATTAATATAGCAATTAAAAATATTTGAACTCAGTTTTCTTCTCCTCCAGCATGTAGACTGTATATTCACTGTAAGAAGAAAAATTCTGCTTTCTAAAGTACTGGTTACAACACTTGAAAAAAGCATAGATATTTCAGATACACTTAATCCTTGCATTGCAGTGTAAAATAAAAATGGCTTTGCTACCTAAATTAAAAGGAAATTATAGTCCTTTACAACAACTACTTGAAATGGATGTCATTAGCAGCTGAAGAAAAAAATGGTTGTTTGGTGAGTTACATGTCTGAAAACTAGTTCTGTCATTTATATATATATATATTTAAGATATTATTACAATAAATTTGTCAGTAACTCCCTTCTACTCCCTGTCATTGCAGTCTAAAATGAGAAGGGGAAGAACAAGACAGACAATTTTCCTCCTAGTTTTACAAAAGAAGAGTACAAACTTTCTTTTTTCTCTTCTTCATTCACATACAGGTGGTTTGGGTTTTGGTTGTTTGGGGTTTTTCTAGCTTTTGTGCAGATAATTAAATTTCCAGTGACCTAAAGACAGTCCAGCTGTACAAGCTGGTCTCTAGGGCATTAATTTGGAATGTGGAATGGGTTTATGATCTTACTTTAAATCTGGCAGACCACCAAGCCAAAAGTGGCTCTATTGCACTCCTCTGTGCTTATGAACATACCCAGAGTAGAAGTTCTCATTTTTTTCTGTCCCAAAGTTCCGTTCCAGATCTAAGGAATGTAACACCAAAAAACCTCCAACTCAAATATCAAATGCAGTATGTTATTTTCACTTTGGGAGATGGGTGGAAAAGAGATTGTTCAGAATTTTTTTGTTTTTGTTGTTTGGGTTTTTTTTAAACCGTGTTCTATTAGGAAATCATGGGTTTGTTCCTAAGATGTATTTGCTCCTGTACCTGAACCAAGAAGTCATGTCTTTTTCCTTTGTTTGTTTCAGACCCTTTTTTTTGGAAAGGGTCAGGGTCACAATATAGTTTTCATTTGACTCCAACCTCAGGGATGATGTGGGAATGATCTTGGGGTCAGACTGGAGTCTGTGGGTGAAGTTTGATGGAGGTCATTGCAGGATTCTCTTAAATTGGAAGATAATTTTAGTTTTGCAGGCTTTTGGAGAAAGATGTGTTAGCTTTTTTTGCACTGAAAGAAGCTACGTGGTTTGTATGGTTCCAGTGCCATAATTAGGGATAATTACAAGCAAAGTCATTAGTAGAACCAGAGCAGTCAGGCTTGAAAACCCTTTGGCTACCATATATGCAGTCAAAAAATTTCCGGAATGTCTTGGAAGGTTGACCCTTTGGGAGCACAGAAGTGTGGGAGAGCCCTTATAACCCGTCCTGCCAAGTGAAATCCCAGGTACTAGCAAGAAGAAGGGGAGCAGCAGTGAGGAAAACAAACTGTGGTTCCATGGCAAACATCCCTGTTCTTGCAATGTGAATTTTGGTCTGTGGCCCAGTGCAGGGACATCTCACAGTGATTCTTGGTTGGCTCCTCATTTCCTTATATTCCTTAGTGAACTGTGAAGGGCAGTAGTTAGGGAGGGCATCTTAAAGAATTTGATTTTGGAAGTAACACTGTTAAAATGTTGTGTAAGTGTCCCCCATCTTTATAATCCCTTCATTTCAGAATTGTAAGGTAATCATATGGGAATTAAAGGCTTAACATGACCTCATCTTGCACATGATTTATTATAAACTACTACTGACCTATATAAGAACTATGTCTGAATGCTTCCTGTTTAAAGCTAAATGTCTTATTTAAAAGTGCAGACTCCCATTTGCTGACCAGAAAAAAACATGATGGGTAAACAAATAGAAATGTGATAATTGGTATTATCAAAGAGAAATGTAACAAACAAAGAGAAATGTGGTAATGTTGGAGGTGCCAAAATGATCAGTAAAACAATCTCCACTTTGTTTTTTAATTTGTGTTGTCCTAGGGATTAGCTGTTCAAACAAAAGAAATCCCTCAGAGTATTATGACTAACTTGGGAAATTCAGTTGTTTTTATTGGCTTACTGTCAGATGAAATACAGCAGTTTGGTATGATAAAATGTTCTCTCTAAATCAATAAATACACTGTTTGATGGTGAATGAAATAACAGTGTTGGCCCATAAATAAAGAAAAATAGTGTCAATGTCTAGATGTAAGAGTAACTGCATAAAACACAGACTAGACAAATTCAGAAAAATATGAACAGTTTTATCTGAATTCAAAACCTGTAAAATTCATGGAGAGACAAGAAGTAATCCACTGTCACCTATACTACTTCGTGCATATACCTACATGTCTCCCACATTTCAGAAGACTTTTTGTGAGACTTTCCTGCCTGGTTCTTGTAGAAGATAAGTATTTTTGTCTTTAAAGACATCATTAATTTGTTTGTTTGTTTTTAATGTCCTATCTAATTAGTGTCTGCATTTTTCCCCATATAACATCTGGGGGGAAAAACTGCATGTGTACCTTAACCTCCGGAACTCTAGGAGTAGCTTAAGAGTGACATAATGCTTAATTTCCACAGTCACTATTTGAATGCTTTAATTATACACTAAATCAGTAATTTATGATATCACGTGTAAGAAAGCCATTTTTAGTGTATCTCATGCTCTGTGAGCAAAACATCGTCTGTTTTATTTTTATATATGCACTTAAAATTCTACATATGTCTTTTCAGTTTATTCAGTGTCTTCTGTACTATGTCTACGTCTATCAAAAATAAAATAGGAAGACTCTTGCTAGAAGTGGTTCAAATTTGTTGATTTTTTGAGAAGTGTTCTCAAAGTCCTAGAGAGCTCATGTCCATTGCAGATCCAGAGAGTGATTTATTTTTGACATTGATGGTGTTTATCAATTTCTTCTGCTAATTAGACAGCCGGGAAATAAAACTTGTGATGCTCTTATGTTGGACTGAAATAGGATTTCACTAAATTAAAAAGCAAGAAAAAAGATACTTTGAGGATTTTTATTTTGAATGCATTTGTAAAATATTAACCTATGGTAATTTAATGTGGTAAGAAGAGGAATATTATGTCTCTAGCATATAATATCCCAGATTTATTTCAGTCTTGTGCAAACTTTGGGATGTTGATGAATTAATACTCAAATTAGCAGAATTAAAGGTAAAAACAATGCTAAAGGAGATGCTACGGTGCCTAGTTTTCATCTTCTGTCATGATGGTTTCGAAAAAATTGTGAGAAAGCTTATATCATATTAGAACTACAGTGTAATTGTATGTCTAAATATGATCTAGTTGCATTTTATTTTATCTGCAATTTCAACTTCAAATTCAACATATATCTTTTTATGACTATTAGAAAGAATGAATATACAAATCCTTATCAGGAATACCAGATTGACCAGCAAGTTAGCAATTTAGCAGCTAGAGTAGCTTGTTCGTCTCATTTTAAGAAGAGGGACACTGGAAAATGTGCTCATTGCAGATTGGACCTTGTTAGCTATGTGTGTCTATAAAAAAAGAGACGATGGATGTTAAGAATATTCCAGAAATTAACTTAAGTGTCTTGCACTGTTTTTACATGGAAGCTGCGCTTTGTGATCTATAAGTTATAAGGGTTAAAAAGAAATTGGAAGTGCTGATCCTTTACATCATGCATAGGTATACTCATGGCTTAATCACACCCTTTTTAGGAGCAAGATTTTAGATACTATCTGTACCCACTATGCCCCTTGACTAAATTTAAGGTTTCCTTTTAAATGTCTACTGGACAATTCGCTCTTTAGGAATGAGTAACTGCACTTATCAGATAGTCTCCCTGATCAGGTAAGCAGGTGATCTCATTTTCTTTTAAATTGATAAACCACACTTTGTAGCCTTCCAGTCTGCTTAGCCACCACTTCTTGATATTTAACCTTAAAAACCTGTTTTATTCTGATCAGCTGTCTCTGATCACCAGTGTTTATTGATCCTTCTTGTAAAGCATAGAAGGTCTTGGAAATACTGTTCGAATTGGCACAGCAGTTTTTGGTTCAATGTGTTGTGGTAAGCCATATCCTTGCAAATTAGAATTTGAATCCCAACGTATTTACAGAGACCTCTGGTACACACTGCTTAACATATTGATAAGTACTATATGCACATGCAGTGTCTATGTCCATGTCTCTGTGTGTGTGTTCCTCTTCAGGTAGGTGGTAGATGAATACTTTTGGCAGATACACAGGTTTGCAATAGCATCTTCAGAAATCTAACTACAGTTTTTCTTCCAAGGTACACATTTTGCTGGGGATACTTACTACATTCAATAGCATCACTTTTTCATCTATGTGCAAGGGAGAGTGTTTTTAGCTGCGTCCTGTCTGTCTTTCTTGTTTGTTTGTTTTGGGGGTTTTTGTTTGGTTTTTTGTGGGTTTTGTTTTGGTTTTTGTTTTGTTGTTTTTTGTTTGGTTTTGGTTGGTTGGTTTTTGGTTTTGTTTAAGCCTTGGAGAAAAGAATTTTGGTTGGCATTGCCTGCAGTGAAATGTTTCACCAAGGCACATATATATGTAAACAGAACGGAAAAATTACGTTAAACTATGAAAGCAAACCATTCAGAAGAGAATGTTAAAATATATATATTTGATCTGGAATTACTGTTAGTGGCTACTTGTAGTAACTAAACTGCAGTATACCTGAGATGTTTTATTTTAATTCTGAATGTAGTGCAATACACATTTCTTAGTGTATCCTGTTGCACGTTAGAATAGTAGCATTATTCCACAATCTGATTTCTGACTGATCTGAGTTATGTGATAAGTTGTTATTTCTGCTAAGAGGTCAAGTCATATATAACATAGCGGATTGTAGTTGCTTCACAGACCAAAACCAGTATTGTGATATCTCCACAGCAGCTGGTCATAGAGAACTTGAGGATATTTCCCTACTATGCTGAGAATATCTTAGTGACCCTGTCTGGAATTTTAAGGGTTTTGGTTCTTTAATAATGATTATTCAACTTAAAGGTAGAAAATGAAGTGCAGAATAAGTAGTCTTTTTTTTTAAGCTTTAGAAAACCAGTAGTATCTTACTGAGATTTCTGCCATTACCTGTAATTCTTTTCAACGTAGTCTTGAGTCATGTGAAAAAAAGAGTGAAGTAGAAGAGTTTGACTGATGATTTTCATGGTGGTAAAAATGAACATAGGAGTATGAACAGTAGCAAATGAATCTTCTGATATTGACTGAGTGAATTGAATGCGTGGCAAATACAATTCCATGGTCAAAAGCATAGAAGAATCTAGAAAAGGGCCTTAACTTTATGTACACCATGGGGACTGAATTAATATGGTAACAGCCTAGAAAGAGGTGTTAGAGATACCCTAAGTACCTGAAAATAAAAAGGCTTTTCCATGTAGTGTCAGGTTAGTGCTTAGTTTGGATCCACAAAGTTGGTCTGATACTGGGAATTACTGGGCATAAATAGGGAAACAGAATAGTTATAGTTGTGTCAGGATGAATACATGCTGATCCAGAAGATGAGTATTATGTTCTGTTCTGATTAACTTCCTCAGGAACAATCTAGTAGGATTCATCGTATTAGGTGCCAAAAAAATCAAGTGGTCTGGAAATCTTCCTTAAGTGACATGATTGAATAAAATGTGACTTTTCAGGTGAAGATACAGGAGAAGGAGAGGGCCATGATGGGAAGATTGTTGAGCTCTAATAAAAGATCATAAATGTCATAAGGAGAGTTATTAGGGAATTAGTAGTTTTCCTAACTATTAGGTCTAAGGGCATCAAATAACATTGTGTAGAAAAGAAACAAAACAAAGCTTGTTTTGTATCATGTGTTTGCCATGAGAGGTAGAACCACTGGAGATGTGGTTTCAGGAAGTCTGCAAGTCAAACCCAGAGGGAATCTGGGGAGAGACATACAACAGAAATTGTAAATACAAGAGAAATAGTAAGTTCTGTTTGTGTGTCCTCACTAGGTTCCTGCTGTTGGGGAGGAAGGAGGTTGGTTTGGAAAGATGTTTGGTCTGTCTCAGTCAGGGATGGTGTTTGCTCTTGATTCTGTTCTTGATTCTTGTCCAGAGCACAAGTCATATGAGGAACAACTGAGGAAGCTGGGGAGGCTCATCCTGGAGAAAATGAGGCCCATGGGGGACCTTCTCACTCTATACAACTTCCTGGCAGGAGGTTGTGGTGAGTTGGGGGTAGGTCTCTTCTCCCAAGTAACAAGGAACAGGCTACAAGAAAATGGCCTGAAGTTTTACCAGGCATGTTTAGATTGGATGTTACTGAAAATTGTTTCACTGAAGGAGTTGTCAAGCCCAGGAACACGCTGCCAAAGGCAGTGGTGGAGTCACCATCCCTGGATGTATTTAAAACATGTATAGATGTGGCACTGAGGGACATAGTTTCTTGTAGGACTAACCTTGTGGTGGGTTTAATGGCTGATCTTGAAGATTTTTCCCAGCCTAAGTGATTCTGTGATCATCCTATAATGTCAGTACTCTGCTGCTGTGAGGTTGCAGACGTGTTACCACTTCTACTGCATCCTTCAGTTGTGGCATTTGTTTTCCATCATCCTAAGTTTGTCTGTGCATGCCTCGCTTAGAGCTCTTCAGAGAAGAATCCTGTTTACCTGGATACAGACTGTAGTGAAAGAAGGCTTTTTTTTGCTTCCTACTTGAAGCAGTTGAATATGAATTTTCCCTCCTTAATTAGCCTTTGTGTCACTAAATTATGAGAACCTTCTAGAACGCTCTTCATTTTCTCATTGCTATGCAAGGAGTGTACCTCAGAAAGTGGTGCCTGTGTTGAATCTGCCCTTATCCTGGCATTGTTTCCTTGCAGCTTCCAGCCAATTCTAATGAGTCAACTTCATTTTGTCTGACTGATTTTTCAGCATTCAGGATGATGTGGCCAAAGTTAAGGGCTTTGGGTTTTTTTAACACTTTTGTACTCCTGGCTCTTAAGAGTTGTTTATGTGGTACTTCAGGCTTTGCTGTCTTAACAGAGCTTGTTTTTCTTCTCTGAACTTACAGTTCTTTTAAAGCATGTTTTGATCCATGCACTGTCTGGCACACAGGAGGTGCTTTGTCTTGGTTTCTCTGATACTTCAAAATGGATTTTGTTGTTCCCTTTTGAAGAGCACTAAGAAGGAACATAATTTCCAGCCATCAATAAAGGGAAATGCAGGAAGGATTTGAAAGTGCTTTGAAGAGCAGCTAAAGGTGCAGTTACAAGTGAGGAGTTTGTGTAATAAGTTTCCTGCTTTTGAGAAGGAAGCTCTGTGAAGGAATCAATAAATTAAAAGCATAAATTAACAGTATTTATGTGCAATTCATGTTTGTGTCAGTTGCAGTGAATTTGACTGCCAGATCTGTTTTTTACTTGTAGCAGTAACAAACTTGGTGTTTGAGGTAAACTGCAAAAAATTGCAGTTTAATCATTTGCACGACCTAGTATATTTTTACTTTCTCATTTTTAGACTTAGAAAACCCAAACCAAACAACAACCCCCCAAAAAACAAACAAAGGCATTTTATTTAGGTTTGCAGATTGAAACATTAAGGAAATGGCAGGTTTTAGGCAGATAATGCCATCCTGATTTGCCAGTTGGTCTGTCATCCTATAATACAATTTCACCTATTCTACAAAAAAAGCTTTCCAAAGTCACTATGCTCAATGCTCCCAGGATGGATAAAAATACATGCTTGTATAACATAATGTTTTTTTCTAATTTACTTCTGCAAAGGAAGTTTTTTAATCTATATATTCAGGCATATAGTGTTGCATAATGAGTGAAGTATTTCTTTTGAAAGTTACTCCTTTGTAGAAATTGAATCTACAGGAAGAATTGAACATTTTTTACTAGAAAATACCTTTTTTCCCCATTGTTAAAAGTAAACTGTCTTCTGCTGGATTTCTTAGCTAAACTGTCTCTTTGAATGACTGTGGTCTCATTATGAGTGGGTCACATACCTTCTGGAAATTGCACCACTGCAGTCCTCATCAGAAACATTGTCTTTGGACAGCCAAGCTAATAGGGGAGAATTAAGTGAGAACTGTGAGAAGCACACCTCAGACAGCCCTGAACCGACAGCACTCGGAATCCAGTTGCATTCCATACAAGCTAACAAAATATTTTGCTTTCAGGGTAACTGAATCATGTTTTCTATTCTGAAATAATACAGATTTTTAGAAATTAGTATGTTAGCTGTGGATCAGCTAGATGTAGAAATTTTACCTGCTTATTAAGGGAGAACATTGGAAATGTAAGAGTAGCAGAACAAGTCACTCTGGAAGTCAGGTCTCTTCCAAAGGGTTTGCTCCACAGGCCCTTGCACAGCAGGTGCACATATGCCCCTGCTTTCACTGGGAGCTGTTTTTTAGCTTTGGATCTATCCCATTCTGCACAACAAGTGTGATAAAAATGGACAATGTGGTGTAATCTAGTTTTGTGCTTTGAGTAGCCATGCTAGCTTTCTGATTTTTTCGTATTTGGTGTATGTACCTGCCTGTATTAACAGCCTTACTGTACATGGTAATAGCTGGTCTTGCCTGAATGTGAAGTGTTGTTTTGGGGTTTTTTTAGCAAATGCATTGTTTGGAGTGAACAAATAGGGGAGAAAAGGGATTGATTCAGCAGTAGCATTCCTTGCCTATGTTAATATTTGTGAAATAGGTGCTAAATTTTTAACCTCTGTGGCTTGTGCTGTGTGAATTCACCCAGTATTTTCCTTTTAATATCTGCCTGGTTTTCATTTAATTTCAACACATCCTTACCCAGTATGTAAACACTTAAACTTTTGAAGTCTTACAAGAGAAAGCAGTAATCATGGAATACATTATATGTTATTTTGATTTTTTCCCCCTACTGTGAACCTGCATTTTCATTCTCAAATTATTTTACTTGCTCTTAGTTGGATTTTGCATCTGCAGCATGTTTTTTGTGGTTTTTGGTGCCCCATGTACTCGAGCCTTTCGGGCGGGGACATGTAATGTTGTTCTGAAGGCACATGAAGTGGAGTGTGACCTCAGAATAGTGACACAGGGAATTAAAACACTGATAGCATGGTAGATAGTGCAGGAGATAGCACAATGGTTAAATCCTCCAAAATACAAGTAATTTTGAAAATAATGATGGGTATTAATCATTTGATAAATTCTAATGTGTTAATTGAAGAAACTGTCATAAGCTGAACTGTGTCTTACAAATTATATCAAGTGATGAATTCTGAGAACTTCTGGGAATTCAGTGAATATGAACTAATGCAGTCAGGCATCTTTTTAAGCTCACATGAACTGAGAATGTGGTTATAAGAGTCGTTTAGCATCCTACAAAACACAGATACATAAAATATCAGTGAATTTATTTAATCTGCAAAGAGGCAGCAGTGGCATTATATTGTTGGGGATCTGTATTTTTATAATTTTACAATAAGTAGTATTTTTAGAGCTTTGTAATTCTAAAGTTTCTCCCAGGATCCAAATTGGCTGGAAAATTGAAAAAAAAAAAATTTTACTTTTCTTTTTAGAATTTAGGTGAAATTGAGCTGATGATATATATAGCTAATGCCATTACTTTAGACAACCCTCTTTCTGAGCATAAAATCACATAACTTTAGTTGACCTGACAGTGTACTTGTACTAAAAACTTGGTACTGTCTTCTCTAAGTGGTTACAGCAAGTGACAGCTCCTGAGTATGGTGGCTCTGGGTGAATATTTTCCTTTTAGAAAATGACATTGTTGGGAATTAAACTGAACAACATCATTTCACATAAGAAATGCTTTTCTCTTTCTGCAAGGTTGAAAGTTGAGTTGCCCCAGTGTTCCACCTCCGTCAGCAGTGCTGTCATTGGTGGTGTTATCATTTTGACCTGGTTATAGGGTTGAGCAGCCAGAGCAGTACTTGGGGCGATTAGAAGAGCTCCCAGCAAGCTTGATAAAGCAGCAGCATAATTCACCAAAATGTGTAGGTGTGTAGGAGCAAAGAGCTCCTTCCAAATAGTGCCTTAAGTTTTAGTTTTCATATTTTCCAGATTCTTTACTGCATTAGTATATAACTTCATATAGAGTGTTAGCAAGTTCTCTTCACAGCTTAGTTAGACAAAACAATCCTTATCTAGCTCGAGAACCAAGGACATCTGTTACAGCCTCAGACCCAAAAAGTATAAACAACAGCCAATTGAGGAGAGCAGTCTGGGAAGATGGGACTTCATAACCTGAAGCTGCCATTGGACAATTAACCCCAATATGGAAATGGACCAAAACTTATAAAAGTGTGAAAGCTCGTGACCCATCGTCCGTCTTGGGTGGAGCCATGGCCGGGCTCTTGCATTGCCCTTGGAAGGCCTTTTAATGAATATCTACTTTATTTCTCTAACACTGTCTACCCTCTGTTCTAGGTGAGCTCTCAAGGCATCTCAAGCACTCCCTCAGCCCCTCAGTGAATGTTGTACC
This sequence comes from Zosterops lateralis, assembly GCF_965231275.1. Classification (NCBI taxonomy): domain Eukaryota; kingdom Metazoa; phylum Chordata; class Aves; order Passeriformes; family Zosteropidae; genus Zosterops; species Zosterops lateralis. The sequence goes on along the minus strand of NC_139800.1, from coordinate 65,621,958 downwards.
ATGTATGACAGAATTAATGCACTGTCAAGTCCATGTAGTTATGACAGGTCATGTAAAACCTTGAACTTAAGTTTCTGCTATCTCTAAAAAAAATAGTTTTCGGATGTCTGTCGTGTCCCCCCCCGCCCCCACGCTTTTGACATTTAATGGGTTTGTGGAATGTGAGTGATGTTCTTTTAATATATGTTACCTTTTTTTCTGCTCTTTAAATAGTAGTTGAAACAACATTCAGGTCCACTGGAGGTCAAAAATTACTTTACATTTAGAAATTTTATGTTACATTTTCAGCATACCAGGTTAAAAACATGAGTAACAATGCTGTCAGAAATACTATAATTTTAAAATAAATGCTGATTTGGTTAATCGTGATTTCTTATTCAATATGCATATTCCCATCCTGTACACTTCTAATAGATGTTGGATTGTTCTTTGAAATTGTGAACACTTTCTGTATTTGTGCAATTAAACTTGGTTTTATACTCCAATGTTGTAAATACAATGGTAACTAACATAACTGGTCTGTGAGTATATCCAGTGTGCTCTGTCCAGGCATTTCATATATTTCATTTTCATTATGGTTTTTGTATATTTTGGCCTTCACTGAATACACATAGCTATGACAGAAGTGAATACAATTAATAAAGCTTAATGTTTAAAAGTGGGGGAAGAAGAATAGTGTTTACAGAAGACCAAACATACCTGAATTGTCATCAAAATATCTTTTTAAATATACCATATTTTGAAATATTCTTAAGTATTAATATTTATACATACAGTTCCCAAAAATTGAATACACTTTAAGTCTTATCTCCTTGGTATTTTAAATCTGCTGTTGTAAGCATTATTGCTTTGTGATTCCTTTCTTATTAGCAGCTAGAGTAAATTCACAGCCCTTAAACCATTTTATTTACAAGAACCCTTACCACTTAGCCAGGTGCATCTGTTGTAACTTAAGGTGCTTTTGTTTACCATAGTTGTGCAGTTACATGCTGACAGATTTGCTCTCTTTTATTTAACTATTCATAAAGTAGGTTTTATGTCAGGATTATATTCACAGAGTCCAAACAAAAAAACCCGACCAACCAGACAAAAAATAGACAATGTTTCAGTACTTCACAGTCCAGAGACGGTGAATACAGAAACCCTTTTAAATGATGGTGAGTCATAAGGCCTGCTCCATTTCCAAAAAGTTTCTTTTGTACTTTTGCACAGGACAAGATAAACTAGGTTATACTTAAGTGACCATTAAAATAATTTGATTTGCATTCTTTAAAAGAGCAGAAAAAATTGTTGCAGCCTTTTCTTACAGACTTATATTTGTGTATTTTTTCAGTAAGCCACTCCTAAGTCAGTAAAGAATTTACTTAAAATAATACTGTAAACCACAACTAAAATACGTACTGAAATTTGTGTAACTAAACAGATACTAACTCTTGGAGACTATTTTATGCTTTAGCAAACATGGTATCAAATTTACTATAAAATTATCATGGAAAAGTCCTAATTTAAAGCATTGTATGCATATAAACAGCATTACTGTTGAATCTTAGATTATAAATAGGGAATAAATAAAAATTTTCATTAGCACAGTAACAGATAACTTGCCATGTTTCTTCCAGAAGGATTATTGCAGAAAATTTCTCTGTTCCTTATTCAGGTAAAATTGCAAATTCCCTAACTTGCTGTTTTAGCACATGGCCTCATTTTCCACCAGTACGTAGCTCAGGGGCTGCATCTCCTGCTCTGACCTTTGTCTCCTTTATTTAACTGCCTGTTGAATTGTCAGCTTAGATTTTGAAGTGTACTGCAGTGGAGTTTGAAGTTGATGTCATAGCTTCATAATGGCATTGTTGCCTTAGCAATGGCACTGTAGAGAAGAAATTTAGAAAAATACAGGAAAGCTAACGTAAGAAAAATGCATGTGCTGTTGGAGGAAAAAGAGAATGATACAAAACCTAAAAGTTAAAACATAAAGTAATGAATTGAAACAGAAATTTTGAGCAAGATGATCCAGTGTGCTAATGTTTAAATGTTGCCAGTATTTAGAAGGAGCAGGCCCTTGCTGCCTGGACACCTCAGTCATGGAATTAAATAGGGCAGAAAAAGCCGATGGTAGTTCCACTTAGCTTCTCATATTGGCTCTTAGAGCAGGAAGACTCATTACATAGTGAAGTATCTTGAACATGCTGAAACAGCAAATGTTGACACACATGTGAGCAAGAGGCTTCTAAAAAGGGAGTAGAAGGAGAGGTGAGATTTTGGGTTTTTTCCTCGTAAAACAGTGCTGTTTTCAAAGAAAAATGATTCATTAGTTACTTCTGTATTTATCTGAGTTGACATGTTTCCAGTAAGAGTGCAAAACTCTCTCAAGACCATTCCACATCATCCACACTGCCCTTTTAGACTTTAGGCTAAAACTGCTGTCTGCAGATCTGCCCTTGCATAAGTGCAAGGAGCCCTTCTTGGAAAAACACCACATCAGTTGCTTATCTGCCTTTGCCGAGAGGTAGAGATGGCTGGGCCATGTGGCTGATGAGGGTGCCCTTGAACATACTTAAAAGTACAAGCACAGGGAAGATGTCTGTCCAAGAGTACAGATTTTATCACCCCAGGCCTGATCCTAAAGGCAAAGCTGACATTAACAGGCAGTTCAGTAAGACCAGGTCTGTAGGTGAATTGTGTTGAGGATGCAGCACACATACAATGTATATTTCCAGGTGTTTTGTCTTTGGAATAGCTTCAGTCTGGTTCCATGGAGTGAATGCCCTTTAGGAGTCCTGGGTGTTAAGTGCTGGCTTGGCTTGATTCAGAAAGAATTGGTTCGTGCTCCAAGATACCTGTGATAGGAATCCAGGTACAGCTAGTGTGGGAGGATGGAAGTCTGGCATCAAACTGGCCCAACAAAGACATGAATGTGGACAAACACGCTAACTCCATCAGCAAACTGGAAATTTTGGTGTCTCCAGAATTATTCTTCCCAGAGCAGCATGGCAAAGACTGCAGCATCTGGGCTGCTACCATTTGGTCTGAGTCTAGGGCTTGAGGTGATTTCCCTAGAACTCTGCACAGTTCTGTACTCCTAATCCTTTTACTTTTTTGGTTGGTTGGTTTTGTTTGTGGGGTTTTTGTTTGTTTGTTTGTTTGTTTTTGTTATAAGTAACACCACTTTGAATACAGAAAAGCTCATCACTGCACTTGTTAAAGAATCTTGACTTCTTGTAAATGTCAGGGGTTTTTTGTCTTGAAAAGAGAAAAATGCGTTTAAAGCTAGCTTTTGACCTTCTGTGTAAGCTTCAAAACCCACCAATATAGTAAGGTATGCTAGACTCTTTAAAGAGCAAAACTTTGGTATGGACATCTTTTTTAATTGTCTAGAATTCATTAGCTTTCAGATCTGAACAGAAGTGCAATCCTGTGTGCAGAGTCTATGTAGGAAAATTACAGAATATCTTCCATTATTCAGAGTTGCTTTCATCTCCTGACTGTTGCTGATTCTAAAAATATTTTCTGTGGCACAGTATGAAAAATGATACTTTAAGTTCCAGTAAATGCTTTTTGCCTTGTAGCTAGTATTTCTTTATTTGTTCTTGCTATTGATGCATCTGTCACGATGATATTTAAAAGACTTTCACTAACTTGCACTTAATTTTCTACTTCCATTTAGGCCAATGAGCATTTGGGACTTGGGGGCTTACGGGCCTCTTTAATGTAGTAATCATTGTTTACTGTGATTTTATTTTTGTGCATCAGAACTATCTTCCTTCAGCTGTGTAATTTTATCATTCATAGTTTCAATAGCACAGGGCAGTATTCTTGGGTTTGATGCTTCAGCTGCATGAAGGAATCTGCATCTCTTTCTGGTGGGCCTGGTGGTGGGTGAATAGAAGTAGTAATAATATAAATAATAGATGCCATAAAGGAAACCTAAATCTTTTGCTCCCAGGCATGGTAATGGTAGCATTTGCTGTAAGAATAACATGGTTCTTCTTGCTGATTTACAGTGGTTATAAGGCCTCAAAGAAAAAAAAAATCCCAGGGATTACTTATAGTCAAGATGCTTTTCTGTTATTGACATAGCCAAAATTTATTTTTACAAGACTGACTGATTTCTCTGTGCTTACATTTCTCCCTCTCTCAATTCAAAATAACTGGTATTCACATTGAGAACTTAAAATAATCCAATAAATTGAACAGCCAGATAGGTTTATGCAGGATACATTTTACATCATGACACTGCTGGGGGAATCATTGTAGAATATATCTGATGGCAATGAAAATTATGATACTTGATCACTTCTCAGATGAAACATCATTTACATCAGTGTCTCAGCAGCTGTTGCATGAGTGTGCACTTTAGGGTAAGATAGGATGTATTTACATTGTGAGTAATTATTGTAAGGATTTCTTAATTAGGATTAATTTCTTATAGGAGGTACTGAAACAGCTACAAGGAAGTATTGAAGATGAGGCAATAGCATCTTCTGGACAAATTGACTTACTGGAGCGACTTAAAGGTAAAACTAGAATTATGTTTTAAATAGGTTAATTTCTTTTTAATTTGGGATAAAATTTTCAAAGTTGTTTGCATCTTCTTTCCAGTGCTGACCTTAATGATTGGGCATAGTCTTAGTGCCTAAACATTTTTGCTAAACATTTTAAGACACATTCTCAAAAAAAAAAATCTTCTCCATTTACACATTTGCTACTGTTACTCTAGGATTTCATATGAATTGCTTTTGATATAATTCACATTTCTTTCTTCAGGAAAAGAATCCATGTAAGTTGATGTTGGTGTAGTTCCACCAATTTTCTAAACTTTTTTGCATGTCCTGCCTTTTCTGTGTCATATTACTGCAATTGTTTCTGTCATGCTGCAGATTGGTGGCTCCTTCCCTATAGCACGTGCTGGAATCTGTATCATCCCATTGTATGGGAAGTGCCAGCAAGCCCAGATCACTAACTCCCTGCCTACATCCATTATCCCACCCTGACCCAGAAATTTCATAGGGACATCTATGTTCAAGAGCCCTGTGATGAACCGAGTCATCTGTTACATGATAGTGAGGGATTTACAGGATCTCTGAAAAAGAAATTGTTAAGAAGTGGGCCACAAGGTAATTCACATGATGTGTGTGCAAAACTCTGCCCATTTCTTAAGTCCTCTGGGAAGGAGGCAGGCAGGTTTTTGTGGGAACACTGTTCTGATTGCCAGGATTGCAGTTTGGCCATCTGCTCAGATAACTGCTGTTCTCCAAGTCACCATATCCATTGTTTCTGTTCACAGGCTTTTTGCTGCATTTCTGTGCAAAATGTTTTCATTAAAAAAACCCATAGATTTATTCAGGAAGTAAGAAATTAAGATGGAAATGATCTTTTAACTTTGTGCTGCGAAACCTTTAGCTCTGAAATCTGTTTGTTGTTTATTATCCAGAACTGAATTTGGAAGGCACCAGCTTCGCTGGGGTGAAGTTAAGGCCAAAGGTGTCCGTGCGCTCGTATGGGAGCCGGGAAGGGTCTGTGTCCAGCCGCTCGGGGGAGTGCAGTCCAGTCCCCATGGGGTCATTTCCAAGAAGAGGCTTTATGAATGGAAGCAGAGAAAGCACTGGTTACTTAGAAGAACTAGAAAAAGAGAGGTAAATTTATTTGTTTATTCCTCCAGTATGGATTGACTTCTAATTTTAATGTGTAAGTTTACGACACACCTAGTATTCATATAATGAATATAGTTTTGAAAAGTGGTGTATTTACCTGTCATTTACCCTGACAGGTAAGAAACCAGGAATCTACATTTTATTTAGATGCACATGCAGAAAAACGTATTTTAAAAAATTAAGTATCATTCAGTTTCTACTGCTTCTTCATATATGCGTTTCATTTTTACTTTTTGTTGGCTGAAGGGTTTTTTTATTTTGGTAAGCAGGTTGTTACTGTCTAAAATACATTTAAACAGCAAGGGTGGAGCATTCTAACCACCTTCATATCTCCTCACTACTGTTGATAAATGAAGCTGTAACAATGTGATGGTGAAATCGCTTTCTCTCTTTTGGAAATGGTTATTAAGTACCATAACTGGTTTATCAATTATTTACTATTAGCAGACATTTACCTAGTGATTCTGCTCTCTCAGCAAATGCATCCACTAAACAAAATGCATGTTCTTATTCTCAAGATGTTGTTCCCATCAGATGTTTTGTATTGACAAAATCCTGGAATTTCTTTTCTTGAAAGACAATGATATCCGTTTATAGAAGAACATACTTTGAGGTCATAATACAGAATTGTAGTACTATATCAGTCACTTACAAAGGAAATGCAAAGTGAAGGACACGCAGCTGCTTCTACTGAAGCCATCTTTATTTCCTAAAATAAACCTGACTGAAATACTAGGTGTTTTCAGAAGCCCATCTGCAAGCCAGGGTTTCCTAAAGATCTAGTCCTACTTAATGGATGGGATATCAAGCTGTGGGCTGCAGAACTAAATAAACCTCAACACAGTTTTTATGCCTAGTAGACATTAACAAGCAAAAAAATTCATTTTGAAGTCGTAATAGAAAAGCCTTGAGTAATGAGTGGGTTGTGGACAGCCCTCTAGAAACTCCTCCTCTAAAGGATTTACTCTAAAGTTCAGCAAAATTTTTGCAGCCAAGACCTGAAAAGAGTATGCTTTTCTTCCAAGATGTTACGTCTAGGTCCCCTTTTTTTGGTCCTATCAGCAGAATGCAGGTAACTTCCCACGGGTCCATACTGAGGCTGTTCTAGCAGCCACTCTGTTTTTTTCCTTCTCCTAGCCAGGATGACCACTAATGATATTTGTTCTGTTGCATAAAATGTAGATTCTTGAGGAGCTGTATAAGAATATTTAGGAATTTGGGAGCCTGTCTACTTGCTCAACTCATTTTTCAAGAGTCTGATGTGTCTGTTATTTACTGTCTTAACAAACTGTGCATTTGTTTGTATTCTTCCAGTGCTGTGTTTTACTACAGATGATACCAAAATCTTTAAATACAGTTGGAACTTCAAGTGTGGTTCCTGTGAGCTCCTGCTCACTTGGAATAAGCAGCATTTATAGCAGTCAGAATTCTATAATATGGTTAGCAGCTCTGATTTATGATCTGTGATCCTTCCCCACCCTGGTGGATTCTGAGGTGATAGTTATATGGACATTTTTCTTGGTGGTGAATACAGCTGAGGCAGTGAACCAGTCTGTGTTCCAAATAACTCTGGAGAAAAGGGATAGGGATGTTTTAATTTCAGAGTAGCTTAGGCACTGTTAATTTCGTAGCTGATGGGGTAAATATTTGTGCTGTGGAGAAGATGGATCTATGGAGGAATGGCCAGATCACATCTGGCTTCATTATTAGTGAAACGACACATAATCCAAAACTGCTCTGTTCTTTAAGCTGTTTCAGGATACGTGTGGAAGCATGCAGGCATTGATGAGAACCCTGGGTAGCCAAATGGATCAAAACCTGGGGGGGGGTTGTATAGGACTGTGCATCTAAAATCACTACCATTTCTAAGAGAAAACCAAGCACTTACTTTCCTGTGTTTTGTGTCTAAACTTGTTTGGCATATTTACTACATTTCCATGTATCTAAATGTATGTATTTGCTAATCAGTTTTGGATTTTTGCACTTCAAACAGACTTTCAAGAACTTGTGGAACTTGACAAGCCTAAAATAATTTGGAATAAAATAACACTTTTCAGAAATCTGCAGCATGAGACCATTTCCACTCAGTATTTTAACATGCTGGCAACAGTGTTTGTGTGAGGACTAAATGATGTCTTTAAATATTTAGAGCAATTTGTTGGGTGCCTGGCATCCAGTCAGGGTCAACCCCCCACCACGCTTGACTGAAAGTGAACTTGTGAGGGGAAGAAAATTTTATCAATTGATTCACCCACCAGAATAAAGATGAAATTATTGGTGCATATCTCATTTGCTTGGCTCTCCTCTAACTCCAAAGTGTAAAAAAAAAAAATGAAAGAAGAAAAGAGAAAACAGACAGTGGTAGCACTATGCTTTTAAATTGGCAGATTAGAATTCTCTAATCACTAAATATCTCTTGCTTTCTCTGGCTATTTCCAGGTATACTTGGTAAGAGTATTATATCAACATAATCTTTCAGAGTACACTGCAGATTAATTTTTGTGTTTGTTTGCCCTTGGCAATTTAGCAAATTTAATAGTCTCACCTTTTTAAATTCTGTAATTTGCCACTAAAGATGACAGTCTCCTGAGAAATTTTATATGAAAATGTTTGTAGGCCTTCTTTATTCCTTCTGGTTTATGCCATTCCTTTTTTATTTCTTTAATGTTGATTTGGAGCATTTTCTCTCTTGTGGCTTCTTTTTTCCATTATGCTTATCTCTTTTTGGCTGGCTGGTAAAACTTAACTCAAACTTTACAGTATCAGCACTGCTTTTCAAGATTTTATTTTATCTCCCACCAATTGAAGTGGAAGTATTAATTTTAGTTGTAATTTACATAATGCAAGTAGAGTAGCATATGGTTTGTTTCCCTTCTCCCTTTTAGCCAGGAGTAATACTGACATAATTATGCAGAAAGTACTCCAAAAGAAGTAAAGAGTTTTCTGCATCCATTCAGCTTCCTCTGTTCTTGGAATCTTCAAAAGTACCGCAAGACAAGTCTTTGAAAAACCCACCCTTCAGAAGAACAGTTCAAATTGAAAACTTTTTGTTACTCATAAAAATAGTGTAAAGTTGAAAAAGCTTTCTCCATTTACTTTGCTGAATTCTCAGTGAACTTGACAGGGTATGACAGAGAACAGAATTTTCTCTGATGCTGTGAAAGTCCTAATGTAAACATCTTGGGGGTATAAAAAAGATGGAATAACTTCACTGTTTTTTTCCATATTGTTTTTCATGACCAGTAGCAGCTCTTCCACTTTAAATCGTCTCCTAACCCCAAGAAGCTCCATGAAGCTGGGAAGCAGCTCTACTTCTTGTTGGAATAGTATCAGAGAGTAGTGCTTAATGGGGGGAACAGCTTATCAGACACATCTACAGAAAACTACTTCTTATTGTTGCTTATTTTCAAGGAAGCTGAAGTGCAGCCTGCTGTAGTTGTAGAGACCCTTCATGTTTTGTGCTAAGAGAGCTTAAAGACTGTTAAAACGTGAAGTCTCACAGAGCACTGATACCAAACTAGTAATCCCAAATGAAGCATTACGTCAGAAGACAAAATGACAATATTAAATTAATTAAAGTTGCCCTCAGGTCATACATTATGTTGTTTATGCAGTATTGATGGTTCCTAAGTTATTTTCTTGCTTCTCGTATCTAGTATCTAGTGCATTTCAAAACAGTTTGAATGACAGACAGAATGACACTGTCTCACATACTGAATACCCTACATTTCATAAGAGGAACTTAATCACATGTACTTAGTTGAAAGTAATCCCTCCAGTTTCTTCTACCAGTTCTTTGACATCCAGAGGCAGAATTAGTCAGTCCTTTAACATTTGCAAGTCCTCAAAAGTAAAAATACTTTTAATAAGGATTGTGTTATTGTGCTTTTGCAAATTTTATTTCACAGTCTGGACACAACTGGTGCCTGGGCACTCAAGGTGGTAAAAAGGGATGCTGTGCAGAATTTTATTCTAGCCAGAGATTAGGCACCAGGGCTCTATGGCGCAAGAGAACGGGCAGGTGGGAAGGAAAAAAAACTGCCTCAACAAGCTTTTCTCAAGCCCCATCTATTAGTTTTGCCTTAAGTCTGTCCAAAGGACATTAGGAATTTCTGCCAGCCACATCCTTGTGACTGAAGAATTACTGCTGTCCTGTGATACTGCTCCAGTTACCTGCCAAATTACAGTAATTGCTTGTTACTTCTTTTCAGTCATTTTTATTGTAAACCTTGGCATCATTAAAACAAATCTGTTTCAACACGACTGTTGGATATGTCATTTTGTTAATGTTTACAAACATTTAGCAGTCTTAGATGTGTATAGTTTTCCAGTCTCATGTTGAAGGGAGGGATCTTCTCTCTTAATTTGCCTTTTGCACACAAGCCAAGCCACTTATATTGGATATGGAATAAATGTTGAATCACCAAAATTAGCTTGAAACATTTTTAAAGCAGGAAATTAGTCAAACAGATTCTTTAAAATACAAATTTTAAAATTCTTTCTTCTTTGTTTTGTGTGGAAGATGGATTACCTTCTCAAATCATGTCTATGATGCAATATCAAAATAGTCTGGGAGAACTTGTACTTCTGTTGTATGCTGTGTAATTGTTTCTTATTAACTTACAATGATTATTCATAATGTGTTTGTGTGCTTTATAAAGGTTCATATGCTCTTGTTCAGAAAGGCCACAGCCAAAGAAGGATGCAAAAGTTAAGAGATGGGAAATAATATTGGGCAAACTTGTATGCAGCTTTCTGTCTTCTGGCTAAGTGTTGACTTTGTAATTTTTTCTGTTAATGAGAAATATTAAAACATCAGAAGGAAGAAGAGTACTCTCAGAAAGCATTAGAAAAAAAATAATAAACTTGTATTTAAAAAAGAGTGGGTTTTCTGTTTATTCCTACTAGCCAGATTTTGCTGGAAAATTTTAATATATATTTTTAGGAATATGGTAGCCATTAGTGTTATTTCATTATATTAATAAGATTTAGAATTATATAAAATTCATTTCATGCAAGATTAATAAAATAGTATGTGAAAATAGATTTTTCCCTTGGTAGTCTCTATATTTATTTATTTTGTCTTTCTCAGTTATTACTCAGGTATGCAGAATGTGTATGATACCCATTTAAAATATTTTTAACAGCTGCAAATGTATCTTGTCTATAACATTTGGTGGAAAATACCAGTGTAAAGTATTTTAGATGCTCACAGAAATGGTTTATTTTGTATGCTTTACCCATAGTTTTGCTTTGGGTGACAAATGAGTAAAAGGACAGTGCAAAGGTGAAGATTCTCAATTCAGTAACAGGATTGAGGGTTGCGCTTGCCTCTGTGACAGACCTTTTCTTAAACGCTGTTTGCACTGTACAAAGTATCTTTTTGAAAGAAGCAGGGTAAAAGTTAACACACGACTAATAACTGGTTTTGTTTTCACAAAAGGTCTCAGCTTTGGATTTTGAAGTGGGTTTTTTAGAGAAACGTGTTTATTTTTCTCTCTCACAGATGAGGACCTGAAATTCTTAGTGGAGAGAAGTGGATAAGGCTGATTAGCCAGGGCTAGGGAACTGAACTCAAATGTTTCTTTAGTGCCTTCTTCAAACCTCCAGATGGAAATGAGGTGTTAATGGTGAGACACTTCCTCCTTCTGCTTTTAATAGATCTCTGTTGCTTGCGGAGCTTGAGAAGGAAGAGAAAGAAAAGGACTGGTATTATGCCCAGCTTCAGAACCTGACTAAAAGGATTGATAGTCTCCCCCTCACTGAAAATGTGAGTACCTTCTGAGTGCTTGGTGAGGTGTCTGGTGCTACAGTCTCTGTTTGGTGTTGGGTGTATTTTATTAATTTGATGGCATTCTCTACTATCACTTCCATTCAAAAAATTTTTTTCATTCAGTATGTAATGATAACTTAGCCTAAATAATGCATTTTTCACATAGAATTTTATACATCAGAATTCATAATTATCAGTATAAATGTCAGTGAAATCAGAGGAGCATTGAGAAGCCATTATGGCAAAATAATTGGATGTCACTACACTTCCTTAACTCTGTTCACTCCTGTTCTTTTGTTTGGTGGATTTTCTAGTTTTGAGAGTAACATTGGCATTATTAGACAATGTACACAACAGCTGTTATTTCAATTACGATTTATAGTCAAGTCACCATTACCTGGGATAATGAAGATGTCTGATATCCCACATAATGCAGGATTTCTTGTTAGATGTCAGCAATGTGGCTGTATTTGCAGTACATTCCTGCACACAGAGAATTGGGAAGGTGTGGTTGAGAGAGTCACACCTAATGAAGGATCAGTCAGCCTTCTGGAAATGGAAACAGACAACAGAAACACTTCTTCAGTGGGCAGAAGTAATACTGAGTCATAGCTGAGCTTAGCAGAGCACCAGAACTAAGGGAGAATTCCTTAAATAGATTAGGAGGAAGTGCAACCCTTTCTCAAAGCCCTGTCAGCTGTATCTGTGTCACTGCTGTAGGTTTTAAGGTTGTCTCCCCTGTTCCGTAGATAAAGATTCATTTAGCTGCTCTTAGGATTAGGATGCATTACGTAGCATCTACACTAAAAGCCTTTTGTTGCAATTTAGATCCATTACTACTTAGTCCAGACACAGGTCCCATTTGGTGCTTGCAGATGATGGTCTTGTTTTTACTTTCTGAATTGACCTTGGTGAAGTCTTCTGGAAGGACTGCTCTTGGAGACTCATTTAATTACAGACTGAGAAATTGTCCAACATCAGTGAAGAGCTTTGCCCTTGCCTCAAAATTTCATTTAGTTCAAAAGCCTTCCCTTAGGCTGTATTGCTGGTCCTGAGTTTAACATTTGTGCTCTTTTCACAGGGTAGTTAGAAGTAAGGTAAATACCAGCAGTATGAATACCATTTCTGTGTGAGGTAGCTTGATACTTCTGAGTATTTTTGAAAATGCCAATTCAGATGGCACACATCACAGTTTTGTTGGTAGCAGCCAGATGTTCCTGTAAGGAATTATACTTTCTCAATGTTTATTTATTATATTTAATCATTTGGCAAAGCATAGGTGTAGTCTGCTGGTTGAACATCATTGTGTTCTTGTTTTTCATAACGCAGTCATGTTTTAAGAATGTATACTATGTTTTGTTTGTTGATGAAATTTGTTGTAGAAAAGTAATTGTTCTGCTTTTTGTTCTGAGAAATACATTGTTTAGATAAATATTACTTGCTAAAATGCCTTCCCTGTACTCTGGTTTCAGTTCTCCTTGCAAACAGATATGACCAGAAGGCAGCTGGAGTATGAAGCCAGGCAAATCAGAGCTGCAATGGAAGAACAACTGGGCACTTGTCAAGACATGGAGAAGCGAGCTCAGGTAGAGTTTGTCTCTCACCATTAAAAGCAAGGGAAAAGATTTTTCTTTTCCTGCATATTTATTAAATTATTGGTAATTGTATCTTTAAACTGTGTAAACACAGCACTTAGTTAGCCTTTTGAATAAAAGAATAGGAATTCAGGACATAGGAAATAATTGGTCAGCAGAAAGTACCTTCATCTGCCTCTTGTAATAAGCCTTTTGTTTCAGCAGATGTAGACAATTTATTCAAGAGAAAATACTTTTTAATGATAATTTCTTTACAATTTTCTACCATCTTAGCTTCAGAAAAGCCAGTGCATTTGCAACTGCTTTATTTTGCATATCTTTTCTGGGTTTCTTCATGCTTGTAAGTTTAGAATAAAATCCAGCTACTGTTCTTAAGTTTCCTTAGCCAGAAAAGATGTATCAGGGGATAATCTTCTCAAACAAGGTATTCAAGTAAAATGTGATTCACATACATATCTGGAAGTTGTTTGCTCTCACCAAGAGTTGTTTTGCATTCTTGATGAGGATATATACATATCTAACATGACACACCCATTTGGAAGTTTAAATCAGAATATAATCATGTGCAAAAATTAAATAATAATTTGGTTGCTAGTTATAAAAAATAATCCTCCATAGCAGGAAAGCAACAAGTTGAATTATTTTTTACCATTTACTTCCGTGTTAAATAAGCAACTTAGTAAGATTTGGTGGGTTTATGGTAAATGTGACAATAATCAGAATTTTCAATAGAAAGTCTTTTTAGGCTCTGTTTCCCTTCCTAGATTGAGTCAACACAAAGTTTTGCTACATGAGAAACCTTTCTAATTTGGTTTTACATTTAAGTTAAAGCAGCTGTTCTGATTACAAGAGATAATCAGAATAGCTGCTTTAAACTTCAAAGTGAATAATCTAGTAGGACTTTTCAGAAAATTCAGTACTTTTTCCATTAAAAGTACTTGGCCAAAGAGATACCCTGCAGCTGTCAGGTTATGTGTGAAGGGCTGTGTAAGGATTTGTCTGTGCTGATGTTCTGAGACAGATGTAAGTTCAGTCTGTTTGGAGAGTGTCCTGATCTGGAGGCTGTAGGGCTGTTACTGAGGTTTATCAGCAAGGGTGATTCAGATTCAGGTGTGTAGTTTGTGTCAGCCTGTCCCAAGAGAAGGTCCTTAATGGCAAAACTCCTAGGAAAGTTCTGCTGCTGTTACAGGCTTAAGTTAGAGGAATGTGATGTCCTGGTTTGGAAAAACATGTGTCTGCTAAGGAAGGCAGGAGCCGCCCTTGAAATGGAGAATGTAAGACCCCTCCCTCTGAATTATCATAATTTTGAAATTAAGGGGCTATCAGGCAAAGATATGAGAATAGAAATAACAGTTCTCTACAAGGAAAATTAAAATAAAAATGTAGTAGTACAAAAAAGCAAACAAACAAAAAAACAACACTGACAGAGTCAGAATACAACCTGACACCCTGTTGTCAAAGTGTTGGTAGCAGTCCATTATAAGCCCTCCTGGAGAGACAGATGTGGTTCTGTTGAAGAATGATCCTGTAGAAGGGTGTGGTTTTTCTCTTAAGGTCCAGTGGTGGTGAGATAAGTCCAGTCTTCTTGGAATCCTGTGGAAAACCAGCTGCCTTGGTATCCTGACTTTCATATTATATCCAGGCAGGAATGCTTGGCTCCTCCCTCTGGGTGGAGCATCTCACAGTGGGATGATGTAATTTTATCAGTCATGTAGTGAGACTCAATGGCCCATTAGCAGCAGGTATCTCCCTGGGCAGAGGATGGGTCATGGAAGAGATAACTCTGCCCCACCTGGTTTGAACAGCTGGTAATAGAATACATACTTTTGGTTACATCTTGCATTGCGACTTAAGACAGGTGAATTAAGCTAAATAGGCAGGCTAAGCTGCTGGCAGCATTCTAAATGCACTCAGGCAGGGATCAAAATAAATTATTCAGACATAAAACTTGGCTGTAGTTACATCACTACGTGGAAGTAATCGAGCTGACCCTGAATTTGCTTCTTCCCTGATTGTTTGGGGGCTTTTAAATTTGGTGGGGGAGGGAGAATGCTGACAAGATGATGTTGAAATGCCTTATGTGTTCCTGAATTAATGTTTGATATGGGATTTGTCAAAGCTGTTTCATTCTCTCTCTGTATCTGTGTAACACTTACCTATTTGCAGAAATTACAGTTCCTATTGTGATGATATAAAGATTATTGAATACAAAGTAACTACTTCTGCATGTGTTTCTTGTGAATTTTACTGGTAATTCCCTTTGGTTTCATTCTGCCAAGGACTAGTGCCAAAAATGTGTAGAAGCTCACTGATGTACAAATACATAAGGGCAATTTCTGCATTATTTCACTGTGATGTTTAAATGTGCAAAATTAAACATTTGTATTTAGTAAGGATATTGAACTTAGTAGTCTTACCATTTTCTTTATGCTCAGTGTTTTCTGACAAAAAAATGCAAACTGATTTGGATACACAATTACTATGCAAAATGTAGGCTGAAGGGGAGGGAACTGTCATTGCAGACATCTCTGAATTAAGAGTCCTGGAGATTGTTCTGTGAGAGAGCTGATAACCTGCAGTTGGCTAAGTAGTCATTGTACTTTTCTGTAGCTGCCCTTTCTCATGGGCGTTGAAACAATGGCTTTCTTCCATTTTTTGTCTGGCATGATGAGGCTTTGTTTCCTTCTGAAGCAATTTAACTCTCAGCAACTCACTGTTGATGTCTTCTGTGAAGATTGGCCACAAGCACGTGCCCAGCAGTTGTTCAGATAAATAAATAAGAAGCCCATTGGCAATTTATTTCAGCTAGCTTAATGATTTAGGCTAACTTGTAAACTTATAACTATTCTCTGAAGCTGATAATTTCACACAGTAGTGCTTACTTGAGAAAAAGAAAAAAAAACATTCTTAGGTATGTTTTATTTTTTACTCTTCAAAGGCTGTAGCTGATATATTTAGTAATAAGTAGAAACAAACTTAATTTCTCTAATACACATTAAAAAATACTTCAATTCTAAGAATTGAATTGAATTCATGTTCACATAGAATTTATTTTTCCTTCAAGTCAGAACAAAAGGGATCTATTTTTTTGAGGTTAAGAATTCCTTAAAATCTTACATGAAATTACCATTCTTATAAGAATTTATCCCAAGATCTTTAAAAGTTTGCTAAAACAGCAGACCACTAAAGGTAGAAGAAAATTTAGATCCTGTAGTTTTACATAGATAAACATTTCAGGACTGTTATATTTATACAGTGGTCTTGTATGTAGCCATGAAGCCATTAATGTGTTTGTCTAATATATATGTTTATTTTGGAAAAAAGCCAACCAAACAAAAAACACAGACAACATTTTTAAAACCGAATGTTATGCCTTATTTTTACTTTCTATATATAATGATAGTTCTTCTGTCACTGTGATTGGGGAGTGACAATTTGTTTTGTTAGACATCTTACTGGGGCAGTGAAAGCCAAATAATATGTAACTTCAAATGTAAAATTACTTCATGAAACTATTTTATGTTAATAAAAGTTACAAGTAATTAGAACAATAAATGGGAATGTAGTATGAACAAAGAGAAATCAAAGGTGATATTTCTCAAGTAGATTCTAAAGTTAAAAATATTGCTGTTGCTTGTTCCATTGTGTATCTCAGATTTTTGCCCATTTGCCAGTCGGCTCTACGCCTTTGTGGCAAGAAATGCATTCCTTTTTTCTGTTTCTACAGTGTTTGGCATAAAATACACTCCTGATTAGTGGAACTCCCCAGTTTCCCTGTAATAGAAAAAAATTAATTAGAAGAATGATCTGATGTTTAAATCTCTGGACAAAAATTGGAAAAAGCAGGTAGAATTCCTGTCCCTCCAGGGGACTCAGTCAGTAATACTTGGCCAATCATGCAGTATTTAATGGTTTTCATCTGCACAATTTTTTTTTCCTGTGTTTAGGTACATATATAAAGATACTCAGATTTTCTTGATGCCCTTTATTGGATACATGGCTAGTTACAGAGAAAGAAACTCAAGTTATGGGAAATTCTGGGGAGACTCACATCTTTTGAGTGCTTAAAGGGGACCTGTAAGAAACTTTTTAGCAGGGAATGGTGATAGGAGAAGAGGTAATGGCTTTGAATTCATGGAGAGTTGATTCAGATTAGGTACAAGATAGAAACGTTCTACCTTGGGAGTGGTGAGACACTGGAAGAGGAAGCAGGGGCCCCATCCCTGGAAACATTCAAGGTCAGACAGAGCTTTTGGCAACCTGGTTTACTTGAAGGTGTTCCTGCCCTTGGCAGGAAGTTTGGAATAGATGACCTTCTAAGGTCCTTCCAACCCAGACTATTCTATAATTCTGTAAAATTCAAATAATTCTTAATGACAATGAGAGACGTATTTTGTCATGCATCATGTCACCAATGCATAGATATTCTCAGAAATATTTTTTATTATCTTTCTAATACTTAAAAATTTTTTGAACTAGGAGCAAAGGATGGGATAAATATTCTATTTGCCTCTGTAGTGAAGCTTTTATGTGTTTTCCAATAATTTGCTTTACAAAATCAAATCAAATTTATAGCTTGAAGTTGTAGCTTTCTAACTCTACTAAACATTGATACTTATGGCGCTTTTCCCACAGCTGCTTCTGATATGTGTTTCAGTAATTCATATTTTGTGGTTATGTTTGCTTTTGTATTTCTGAATGTTCTAGATAACATGTTTCTATTTCATGTGCATCTTTCAGCATTAGCACATTTTGAAAGTTCATCTTATTTCCATTTTCAGATTATAAATGTGTCAAGTAAGGTTGGTTATAATGCTGATCTTTACAGTGTCCACTAGATTGCTTTTCTGGTATAGCACTGTAAATGTTAATCAAATAAAGGCATCAGAACTTTTTCCAACCATATGTCCATTTCTTTGATCTATCCCTGGCACAAAAAAAAAAAAAAAAAATGTTTAATCAGCTTGGTCTTCTGCCCACATTTGAAAGTCCAATAATGTGAATTTATTAAATTATCAAGCTCATGCACTTACTGTTTCACAGACTGGTATTGCATCCTGTGCTTCACTGTACAATTTGTGTGTAGTACATGTATCCTGTTACATTTGGAGTCTCTTAACATTCCCTTTTCTAACCACAGAATGGTTGCAGTGGGAAATGAGTAGCAATATGCCTGTAAAAGACTGGTTCAGAGATGTCTGTAAAATCCCAGATAAACCAAAGAAGCAATATGTAGATTTTTTTAAAATATACTTAGCCTGTTAAATACTTTGAGATTTAGAAGCAGAAAATCTCAGAGGTTGGACATAAGCAAAATTCCCAAATCAATATAGCAATGGAATATAATAGAAATCTGTCAGGGTCTCATACATTCAAAGACACTCTACAAATAAAAATATCTCTCAGATTTCTGTAATGCAAGTAAAATTATTATATTTAGATAAAAGTGAAATAATTTGCTAAAGATCTACATAAAATACCAGTTTTAGAAACAGGAATATTGTGCAAGTTAAGGGGAGCATTTTTTTTAATACCTAAATGTGTGCTATGTGCCTATTACATCCAAATGAGTATTCAATGTTATTAAAACCCAACTACTCATTTATGTTTTGAATGCTTGCAATCATTCTTTTCATTATGAAGAACACCTGAATTACTTACTAATGTGTGTAGTACCTGCTGCATGTACCTACTGAAGTAGGTTTGTTTTGTTGTCAGCAGTGTTTGCAAAGAACTCTTCATGCTGTCACTGTACAGTAAGTAAAAGGAGTTTTTGAACAAAATCAAATGTGAAAATCCATTCATTTCAGGCAAGAGTGGCCAGAATTCAACAAATAGAGAAGGACATTCTTCGTATACGACAGCTCCTGCAATCACAAGCAGCTGAAGCAGAGGTTAGTGAGCAATAACATGCCTTTTTTTATTATGGTATGTGTATTTTCTCTAAAAAACCCAAAATATTTGACTTAAGTGATAGACAGGATTACTTCTATCAGCTGTTGATGTCACAAAGAATCAGATAGTCAATATTCTTACACTGTTACTTGCCCTGTTTCTAATGAACTGAGGATGGAATACTTGGATTAGTCCTCATACTTCTGTGGAGCTTCAATAATCATATATAAGTTGAAAGTTTAGCTTGAAATTTCAGTAAAAATGTCAATGTGCTTACAAAGGCTGAGTCCTGGTTTCAGAAATAATTAAAACAATCAGTTGTACATGCTGATTAAGAATTAAGAATCTCTGGTAAGCACCTTCATGAGTTGCTTGTCTTTTGAAAGAGGCAAGATGTAACAAAAGGATAAATAGAGCTTCTGTCAGACTTCAGTATAGAAGGCTGGTATATTTTTAGTGTTTAAGTACAGGGTTCTATATTAAGAAATGCAGGATGTTTCCTGTAAATTACGAAGTCCATAGCAGTAACTGCCATTAGCAAAAACTGCTCTCATGGAAATTCACTTAGAATGTCAACTTCATTTCTTGTACTGGTAAATTAAATTGTGTGTTTGACATTAATATTTTATGACCTGTCTTCACCCAAAATAACTACAGAAAAAGCTCAGAGCATCATTTGGATCACTAAAGGATTATATTTTTCCATTTTGTAAAATACTGGTTTCATAGTTCCAGGATTTGAGAGGAAATCAATTCTCGTAAGTGATGCAGACCTTAGTGAGTGAAATTAAAGTTTCCTCATCTGTTGGCATGAGTCAGTCCAGGTGTTTATAGCTATTGACAAGATCCCTCTGAGCTTTCTCTTTCTCCACCTGAACAGTCTCAGTTCTCTCAGCCTCTCTGTGTGGGAGAGATGCTCAGGACCCTTAAGGATTGCTTTAGCCTGCTCAGGAATTATTTTAGTGAATCCATTGTAAATCCAACTTCATTATCCTGGGCAGGCCAGAACAGGACTTTTGATGCTGAATGGAGAGGAAGGGCCACCTCCCTGGCCCTGCTGGCAATCTGCCCCTCACTGCAGGACAGGACACTGTTGCACTTTTTGCCACAAGGCCTTTGAAATGATGGCCCACCAGGACCTCCAGGTGCTTCCCAGCTGGACAGTTGTTCCAACAACCCCAGGCTGGGGTTGTTCTGTCACAGGTTCAGGACTTCGCACTCCCTTCCTTGAATAGCTTGAGGTTCCCCTCAGCCCATTCCTCCCACCCATCCAGGTCCCTTTGGAAGGCAGATGAACTCTGTGCTGTATCAGCATCTCTGACTTGGGGAGGGTGCACTGTGTCCCAGCATGCAGCTGTTGGACAGTATTGGTCTCAGTATTAACTCTGGCTGTACTTGGTGCTGCTGATTGCAACCCCATGATTCCCAACTATTCCAGCAGTTTTCAGTCCACATCCCTGTGCCCTCACCTCCTGCTTGCTCCCCAAGCACCGGTGCAGAGAGCTGTGGTGCTTTTCCCATAGCTGCTTCCGATATGTGTTTCAGTAATTCACTAATACTTTTTAGTGTGTTTTAATAATTTCCCAGTGGTGACCATCTCCTACAGAGAACAGCTAGATCTAATTCTGAAATTGTCTGGTAGTGCAGTCACACTGCAAAGCCCATGTAACTGAAAAATACAAACAAGAGACATTTTGTATATTTTTATCCTGTGCCTGATACTGTTACTGAATAAGTATATTTCTATAAGAAGAAGTCTATGCAGCAGTGGGAATATGCTGGAAAATTCTTTTAATCTTAGCACAATAGTTTTTGATCCCTATATTTGTGGTTAATGCTTAGTTTTGTACCATACAATGCTTAGTACAAATGTCAGAGCTTAGCCCGGCCTTGTGTTAAATCCCTACATCTGTGATTAATAAGCTGTGTTCCAATTAATGCTTCCTGATTTACTTATGTCAGTAATTAATATGTACTAGCTGATATCTTAGTTTTGAGAACAAGGATTATGTGTGATGGCAAAGAATGATAAGAGAAGTACATTATGGCCAGATCATGTATTTGAGATACTCTCAAGGAGAAAAGATTCATCAGAAGATCTGAACCATATCCAGATAAGTCCATGGAAGTAATTAGCATATATGCATGTATTCAGGAAATGTGATAAATATGTATTTGCTACAGGAATATAGCCTGATCTGTTATTCTGTTCCTGATCATGCTTTGCGGAGAATTCCCCATGCATTCAGCACTGGTAATGAAGAAATATTGGCTTTCTAACCTGGTAAATTGGTTGGAGAGTTTATTTCCTGGTTTTTGGTGCCAGTAACCAAATTGAATGTACTCCTTACGTTATAAAGATCTGGTAACAACAATAATAAATATCACAGCTTGTCTGCTGATACAGTTGGCCCTGTGGTGATGTCAGTCACTGTGGAATGCAAATGTAATATATCTTGAGGAGTAAGACCGAATGTAACGCTGCAACATAAAATCAGCTTTTGGAAATCAGTGAGCAGAGAAAATTCTCACACACATCACATTTTTAAGGTTTGGCAAATTGCTAAGTCTTGTGAATGATTCTAGAAAAAATTGAAGCCATTTATATGCAAATAGTGATATCTTTGTCCACTGTAGGGTTAGACCTCTGCAAAAATAATTTTCAGCTGTTGAGTACAATATGAAATTATTTTAAAGGAAAAAGGAAATTTCTGGCAGTAGTGGTACAGGCCTTTCTTTCATAATATCTGTAACTTGAAATATTTGAAGTATTTCCATTAGGCAGTGTTGCTGTAGATAAACTGTGAAGGATTTTTCTCTTCCTGAGATTATTCTCAGCAGGTTTTAAACTGTGATGGACCAGGAGCCTTCTCAAGGATTTTACTCACAAGACTTTCTTTTGTCTTCGAATCAACTGTAACAAAATTATTTTTTACAGTTTCTTAGTTTCATTTGCTACATTTCCTATTTTCTTATATATATCTTACTTATATGCATATTTATATTACATTTAATATGGAGTAATGGCAATTCCTAATGAATATGTAAGTGTCTGCTTGGGCAACTCAAGTATTGGCAAAGTATAAGATAAAATTACTTGTAATTGGCTTTCTTAGCAAAAATAGTCAAGGTCTGCTATCCAAGCTAAAGTTTATTATTTTCTGCTAATAAATATGTGGAAATTAATAATTGATATTGATAGTTCTCGCTGACTTCGGAAGCTCTTAAAAAATGGTGGCAAATGCCATGGAAGGAGCAAATCCATGTCCCTGTAGTCAGCACATAAAGTCTCCCACAGTTTTGCTGCAGGAGCAAACAAGTGAACTCTGTCAAACTGACTTTCATGGTCTGATGCCAAAATTCAGCGATGACAGAGGTTACAAATCCATCTTAGGCCTCTTCAAAAGTAGTGCCTCAAAACAGGTGGTGCAAGGGCCATGAGTACCATTCTCTGGCAACTGTGCCTCACATGGGGTTTACAGAGCCTGCTGCTGTTCTCATGTTCTGGTTCTTTGCCGTTGTGGTTGGTAGCATCTGTATTTTCTTCCACAGGTCCTGTGTTCAGTGTTGAAAGGGCACCAGGAAGAGGGGACATACTTTCAGTGGTTATATTGCCTTTCTAACCATTAATCAGCTGTCTGTCAGATGAATATTTATTTATAGTAGTACTGTATCTCTTTTTAAAAAATTGCATTATCCATGTGCATGGACATGTGGTATTTTCATATATAATAAATATGTTTAATCATGTATATATATATATAAAACATATACTCAGTTTTCAACTAATAACCTCTTTCTGCTGCCTGTGTTGTTATTAACTCCTTTGTGCCAGTCCACATGAAGGGGACAGCTCACTTCAAATGACTTCAGTGATTGAAGTGGTAGGGAGTCTTCTCTGAGAACTTGCGAATTTGATGTTCAAGTCCAGCTGATAACTCACATGACAGTAATGGGTTTGCACATTGAGAGCACATTCTGCATTTCAAATTAGATAAACCCTGCTAGTAACTGTTAAAAACTGTCTTGCAAATTAATTTATGTGTTGAGTTGACTACTTTTTGCATTGGCATATTCTTGAGAGTGTTTAGGGGGAATGGGAAGGCATCTCATTCATAAATAGCATGTAGCAAAAAACCACATGTTAATAGGAGCAGAGAGTGTTAAAGGAGACCAGAAACTTTCCTTGTTAGGGAATGAAATATCTCTGTGCCTGTGCTCTGGATGCAGCAGAATTATTTAATAGGTACACCCCATTTTCACCACCTTACCCCAACCTCAGGAGTATTCTTGGAAGAGGAGTATTATTCCCCCTCAGGTGACCCAGTGAGTCAGAGTCCTGCTAATGGACTGTTCCGATTTTTACATCTAGGCATGTTCAGTACTGCTTTCTTCATGGTCATTTCTTCAAAAGTCATTTTGAATGAAGTGACTGGAAAATTTTGTCTTGAATTACACTGGAGGCTTAGATGTACATTTTGTCAAGCTCATAATTATACTTTATTCAAGATTGTGTTGTGAGGTAGGAATTCAGCATTATACTAAATTCACCTCATGTACAGCAAGGCCTGATCTTGATTGGGTGCCCCACTCTTATCCTGGGCAGTTACTCTATGAGTATCAATAACCGTTTTATTTCATACACAGTGATAGAGAGGGTGAAAATTTGAGATCAGATTTTAGAAAGTAGTAACACTGTGTGTCCTAAAATACTTGGAGATTTGCTTTGTGGCTTACTCATTTTCCATAAGTCAAGGAATTTGTTACCAATAGTTGTTTCCAATTTTTTCATAATACTAGTTTGTGTAATATCCTGCATTTTTTTACATACCTTATTCCTTTAGTTAAACTATACTTACACTTAAGTTTATCCCTTTATTATGTGAAATTATCATTTCACGTGCTGATTACTGGTTTCTGAAATTCTGCTCAGTGTTAAGTGAGACTCTTCTGTCTTGGATGAACAGAGAGTTCATCTAGGAGAGAGTTCTCTGTTAAAAAACAGAGTTAATTATGCCAATGATACTGTGTGAATTTAAACACTGAGTATCCAAAGATGTTCAGGGGTGTGTACATTGAAGAGAGGTATTGAAAAAGTCAGAAATAAATACCTTTAAAGCAAGATGAGGCAAACTGCTATCCTAGATCTGCAGCTTAAGAACATTGCAGAGCCACATAGAAACTGCATGACATACACCATATGTGACTAAACAAATTAAGATTTTCTGTTAGGTAGTAGCCTCTCAGTCTGTGAAATGAAGCTTGGCAACAAAAACAATTCTTAGAAAATAATCTTGCTTTCGGCTCTGGACTTCAGCCATTTCCATGGATTATTCATGTCTTTCTGAAAATCTGAAATTTTTTAAACACATTAATAAATGACATTTGATATTTCACATATTTCATAACTGCTCATTTAAATGCCTGTCAGTGGCAGGGAGACCAGTTTAATTTTTATGTAGATGTATAAAAATCTGTTTTCCTAAAGGAACTGAAACCTGCCTGTACCAGCTTGCCACATCGGTTAAATTTGTTCTTGACAAAATTTTAGATAGAGCAGTATCAGGCCATATAAATTTATTTTCTGTTAAAGTGGTAATTCCTGCACTGCCTTGACATTTAGAAGAATTCCTATAGCACAGATATCCTTCTGTTCAAGCAGAAATTATTTGTCTTTGAACATGAAGCTTAATTGAACAGTGCTGGCCGTGGTTCCCGGTAAAAGCAGAGATCACGTGGCTGAGCAGAGCAGACAGTTGTTTGCTCCAATTCTGTTACATTTCTGATAGGGATATGAGCACAGCTGGTGGAAAATGGTGCTGCTGTGTGTCACAGCAGATCCTTTGTCTTGCAGGGCTGTAATCCTTAGAGGAAATGCTTCCTTTTCGTCTTGCAGTTTTTTGAAGGCACTCCGTTGCGGTTGTTAATTTTTGAGGCTCAGGGTTATGAAATGCAAAATGATGCTCAGTGGCTTCCTGAGGATGCAGTATTGATGTGCTCACAGCCGAGAAAGCTTTGAATGGTAAATTGTACCTCATTTCTGTTTGTAATTTTATAAACTCTTGTATTAACAGAGAGCACCTCAAAGCAAGCATGAGGCAGGTTCCCATGATACAGAGAGGCAGAATGAAGGTCAAGGAGCAGCAGAAATCAGCATGGCAACCAGCAGCGCTGGTCAGGTAAATAGAATATTTTGCTTGTTTTAATATAATTAAATATTTGAGGCATATGATTCTTCAATGTTTGTATTTAACTTACTGTGTTTGCATGCCCAGTCGTTTTTAAAAACGTATGTTTTTCTTCTTTCCATCTATATCTGAGAAATTTCTTGTATTTACTGGAAGAAAGTGTTTCAATAAAGGGAAGTATAAATATTCAGTAATGCAGGGAGCATTTTTCCTTTGTTTAAATGATTAATGAGCCTAATGGTGTGAAAGAAGATAGCAAGAATGACTACAGAAAATGTATTTCATTGTGGGTGAATTGTAATATAAGAAGTGTTATTGAATTGTGGAAATTTGTCCAAATTTTCATTTTAGAAATTACCAACTGATAAGATATTGGTGATTTTTTTTTTTAAAGTAAATGACAGGTTTATCATTAATATTTCTTTAATACTGCATCTTCTAAAGCTTTGAAACTGAAGTATCAATGAGGTAATCTGAAAGCTGGCTGAAGGGTTATTTAAATACCTCTAAATCTTTCATGGCTGTTCCTGCTTTTGTTACTGAAATACATTAATGGAATATTTTGAGGTATATATTAATTCTTTACATGTGTTTTAAAACCAATGTTTATCAGTATTTATTACTTCTCTCTTTGGCTAAAGATACTTTTATTTATTTACCATGATTATTTCATTCATGATTTCCAGTTGTAGCTTAGACACTCCCACTAGTAATTTGGATTTTTAAAACTTCATGCTACAGATTTAATAGCTGAATTCATATACAGGATATTTTTGTTACTCCAGGGAAGTAGAATTATTTAAATATTTCCAAAAGTGTCCTGTAGAAGATTTATCAGAAAGAATTGTGGTTTGGCTGGAATATTTCACTTGATTACACATTAAGCACAGCCCATAATTTTACTTTTGAAATACATTTGATCACCATTTGGAATTAAATTCTATCAACCGTATCTTATTGAGATTCTGACTCTTAATTTTTATGACAGCTTTATTGTTTGGGAAGAAAATAGTTCACTGCTGCTTTGGGGCTTAAAGCTTAATGTATTTAAATAATTGATGCATTGTTGCTCCATCATCCATCTTTAGAGAATGAATTAGGAGTCTTTCCTGGACAATGTATTTTACAGGGAAGGAAGGAAGAAGGGATGTCATGTCTTGGCAGACTTACACAAATGGAAGATCCACTCATAATTCAGTTGAGGCCTTAACGTTGAGGATTTGTGCAATTTTGACCTTTGCCTTGTAAAAATTTATAAAGCATGGATATTCTTTCAACCTGGTGGGGGATAGAGCCAGAGCACTGTATCAGTGTTAAAACAATCATCTGGGGATTATTTGCTTTCAGTGCAAGTCCAGACAGAGAAGGTTTAATGGATTGGGCATAACATTTATTTCTGATAAACCAGCTCAGTATACATAGAGTAATCACCATTCAGTGGAATGAAAAAATAAAAAGTTTTCACCAAATTATTTGGTTGTACTTGGTTTTGTAGTCAGTATTAATTGAATCCAGATTTTTCACTATTTAAGTTTGTTCTTTTCAGCACCATCTTTCAGCTGTCTTATTCACTGCACTCACTATTTTCCCACTGAAGTAAAATTTTGTTCATAGCTTTGTTTTGCAAGTTCTATAAAGAAATTTGTTGAGATGGGCAATATATCAACATTTCTTGTTAAGAAAATACATCACAGAACAGGGAAAATTACTCAACTGGCATGGTAAATAGCAGGGTAAAACAGTGAAGGATAGGGAAATATAAAAGGCAGAAATAAGATGAAGTAGACAGGAAAAGATTTTGAAGGAGGAGGTCCTACACAGGAAGGGTCCACATAACATTTCCTTACCGTTTCCCGTTTTCTTGGATGGATGGCTGCTCACCTGACATTAGTTCCTTCTTTACAAGCCCATGAGAAACATAGTTACACTTCAGCTGAGCAGCCTGGCATCCCCCTGGGTAGCAGAACCACGGGATGGCTCTGAAGGAATTGGTTATCTGAACTGAGGTAACCAATAATAGTGTTTGGAGAAACAATAGGAAGATTTTGCTATTTTCATCCGCACCCTGGTGAATTTTAATAGGTAGTGCCTCAGACTCAGGTCATTTTTACCTTCTTGGATGCAACAATCACACTGAGCTTAATAATGGATATTTTTGGTACATACATTATGTTGAATCTGTAATCCTCTGTATGTAGTTTGAGGAAATATTAAGGAATTGCACGGTATGAAAATCTGGGAAGTCATTCCCATATTCCTAGCACTGAACGTTATTTAAGTGAATAATGGAGAAAACATAGTGTGATTTTCTTCCTAAGCTCTTAGTTTTGATTTTTTCCCTGTAGTCAATAGAGAAAATAAGAGTTTGTTTACATAGGAAATATAGATTGAAATAAATGGTGCTAATAGAAATAACTCCAGTGACACTCTTGTAGCATAAAATACTTATGCTGGAACGTGTATCAAACTTTCTGGATTCAAATGCAAGATTGAAATGAGTATAAGGTTAATAGGTTAATGTGTTTAAATATTCCAGTATAACTAGATTATTTTTTGTCTGTACAAACACTTCATTAAGTTACTCCTACCTTGTACTTACAGTCTCTTTCAAATTCACATTTAAGATGTTGAACTGTATGAACTGCAAAATTCCTCTTTTTTTATGAAGCACACAGAAGAAACATATAATTTCAAAGTGTCTTCCATGGAGTTTTCTTCAGTGTGTTACCTACTTCTGCTAAAAAACATATACATTAATTGATCCATAGTTTGTTTGAAATCCATAGATAGTTTGAAATGGGTAGATAGTTTGAGATCTGTGGATAGTTTGAAAATGTTTTACAAATTAGGCTAATGATTCCACAAACAGATTTTAGCTTTTTAGAGGATCGAAGCAAAACTGGTGACTATCTCAGGAAAACAGATACTGATACTAAGTGTTCTCTAAACAAATACATTTTTTAATTTCCCAAAGCACATGGGAAGGGAGTGACAGAGTGATAGTAAGGGAAGCTTCACAGGTAGAAAGAAAACAACAGCAAATACAAAAAGTAAAGAATATGAATGGATAAAAAGTGGCAGGAGAAGGAAAAATATAAATACATGAAATTAATTAAAAGAGGACAAAGATGCTAATAAATGAGCCTTGCTAATACAGGTGGAACCATACCTAGAATTCTAGGAAAATTATGTCAAGTAGTGTCAACATTATTTTATAGTTATCACTAAAAAAAAAACTATGCAACAGCTTATGATTTGCTTTTGAAATGGACAAATTCAAGTAGAGTTATTCATTGCCCAGATCAGTCTCCTGTTACTCGTGGGCTCTTGAATACCTATTCCAGTGCACTACAAAATCTGACATAAAAGTGGAGGCTGGTTTTTTTTTTTTACTCTGAAAAAAATTTCAGTTATTCGGTTTGTTCCAAAATCCACTTCTTCTTGATGAAAATAGTAACTATAAATCCAGTCAGTTGAAAGTCCAGTTCTATTGAGACTGAATCTCAGGAAAAGGGGTTAATAAAACCAGGTTTAACCGTGTCAGGGCAGAGAGGACCTAACAGAAACAGGTTGGCAATTCATTGCTGTTGGCACAACTGCATCATCCAGTGCTGAAACTGAACTAGCCAATGTTGTTCTTTCCCTCAGATTTTGTTTTATATGAGTTGTTGTTTAAATCTGTAGGGTTCTGCTGCTCGAGTGGACCAAGAGACCGCCAGTGTTATGAGCTGTAGTAGTAATTATTCTGTTCCTCGCAGACTGACAAGTCATCTGGGTACCAAGGTAACCGAAGATTACAAACCACAGGTCGCTAATGCTACATTTTTACTAATACAATAACCTCATTGTTTCTGCCAGTAATACTAATAATATCTGAAGAGTCTTGTTCATACATAATAAGTTTTATTAAGTTAAAATTTTAGTATGTTTTTTCAACTTTGAAAATATATGGACAGAAATCTTTCTTTTTTAACTTGTGGAGGATGTGTTAAGACTTGCTACAATAAGGAACAAGCAATTCCTACAAGTTACTGAAATAGCTAAAAACCTTGTGATGTTGCTTTATAATCAATGATGAATTAACTCTTTTAGGAGCACTTCTTTGAATACTTTTGCAGAATCCAAATCCACAAAACACACACAGTTGCCAAGAAATTAAACAGACAAAAAAAAACATTATGTAAGCCCTTCACAGCATCTGCAGATAGAGGACTGCACTCAAAAATACATATGCAGAATTAAAAAGAGGGGAAGAAATGGGCAAATTGATGAGCCACTGGATCTCATACTGTCTCTAGAATCAGCAGCAGTATGGATACTGGGTGCTGTGCTGAACATAGTCCTCTGGGAAGCTGGACCTTTTAATTTTGCATTGTGTTAATGATTTTGGGCCTTAAAACAGTGTTACAGTGTTGCAATTTCAGTCCCACACTGTATGCACATCCTAAATGGAGGTAACATCAGCTGTCTGTCTGCTAGTTTTCACTGCAAACTGTAGAACTGCACAAAGTTACAAACAGTGGGAAAGCCCTGAAGGCAGGAACAGGAGTGAGTGTGGAAGGATGCAGGCAAAGACACAGGTTGAACTGAGTGTGCCCTGGGGTAGGAAGTTATTAATACTAATGCCCAAAAAGGGAAAATGGTAGAGATTTTAAATGGAGGAGTGCATTTACAGCTGCAAAAAGAGATTAGCCTGGGCAGTGTGTAAAAAAGAGAAACAAATAGAATTTTTTTGTTTGTTTTTCCTATAATACATGAGCTGCAACTGGGAGGCCTGATTTGGTGGCTTCTTCAGCTTTATTCTCTGGCAAAAACTTTACCTTCCAAATCCAAGTTACACTGGATTATAGCTATCAGTTGAAACATCTGCAAAGAGATACACATAAAGCAAATTCAATTCACTCACCTTTAAGAGTCCAGAGGTTTGTTTAAATGTTACATTTGGGGTTTTCCAGACCAGGAAGACAGGATCTCCAAACTGGGATGCTTGACTGTCACAGAGGTGGCTCCTGTTTCAATGGGTTTTGCCATGTGACCATACAGTTTCACAGGCTCTAAAATTTGTGTTGCCTCAGCAATCCTGTAGTGTTTAGAGAAGTCCGTGTCACCAGACTCGCTGTTTAGTCTGCCTGCTGCTGTTAATTTTTTTAAAATTCAGTATGTGTATTAATCTTCAGGCACACTGGAATTGTCATTGAAGACACCAAATAAAATCATTCATTGATAGAGTAACCAGTGCAAATATCTAATTTTTAGTAGGAAAATTTGTCTAATGGTCCAAAGTCTCATTTCTTCCTTAAATACTATGTTCTAGAGAAACACACACGCTGCTACTTTATAATTCCCTTTGATAGTTTATTTATGTTGTGCTTTGACTTTGAATGTTGCTGTTTATCTTGGCTTTTAAGAGTTTGGAGGTTTCAGATAGTATCTAAGATCATTCTCTACATCCTGTTATTCTGCTAAAAGTTGGCTAGAAGAATTAAATGCATTTCTTGATTGAAAGCTGTTACTGAAGAGAGGGAGTACAAACCAAATAGTGCCTTGACCACAATATTACACAAAAGCCAAGGGAATCACTCAAAAATCACTATTTTTAATAATAAAAAAGGGTTACTCCAAGTTAAATGAGTAGTGCTGAGTTTTCATGGTGTGAGTTAATTTGACAAATGCTCAATATTTTATACATACTAAATAAACATTTGTTTGCTTTACTGTTTTTATTCCTGTAAACTCAAAAAAGTATTTATTTAACTCTTGTTTTGCAATTACTCTAAATAATCCATATAAAAGTCAGTCATCATAACAAAAAAATTATTGGTTAATTTGAGGTATTTTAAAGGACAACTTTAAAATACACAGATGTCAGTGTTTTTTCAGCATGATGTAGACTATAAATAAAGTGTCATTAATTCACACAGAACATAGCTTTTTAAAGACATATTTAATTTCAAAGGTATTTTGGTTTCCCAAAATGTAACACTTTGTACGTTTGTTTAATCTTTTTGTACAATGTAAATCTGGAAGTCTTTGTTATTGGTTTTGTAGATTAATACAGTTACACACAACTATCCCTCACTTCCAGCCATTTAATCACTAAGTGGAATTTATTAAGAGTATGAATGCTGAAGTAGTAATACTATTTAATTACTTCTAAATAGCACAGTTTTTTTCACCATGAAATAAGGGGATTTTTTACTTATATGTACCATTCAAATTTTGTTTCAATTTGATGTGTGTTTTTAAAACGTAACTGTATTTTTAAAATCATTTGACCTGCAGGTGGAAATGGTGTATTCATTGTTATCAATGCTTGGTACTCATGATAAAGATGACATGTCAAGAACATTGCTAGCAATGTCTAGCTCCCAGGACAGCTGCATAGCCATGCGTCAGTCTGGATGTCTTCCTCTCCTCATCCAGCTTTTACATGGCAACGATAAGGACTCTGTGTTGTTAGGAAACTCACGTGGTAGTAAAGAGGCCCGTGCCAGAGCCAGCGCAGCACTGCACAACATCATTCACTCCCAGCCCGATGATAAGCGAGGCAGACGGGAAATCCGTGTGCTCCATCTCTTAGAGCAGATCCGTGCTTACTGTGAAACGTGTTGGGAATGGCAGGAGGCACATGAACAAGGCATGGACCAAGACAAAAACCCAAGTAGGTTCTGCAAGCCATATAAAAATTTCAAGGATATATTGAAAAGAATGAGTTTACAGAAAGTACAACTTTAATCTGACTTCTTGTTGAATGTATGCAAGTTTTCTTATATACATATGTGTGTGTGCATGGTTTCTTCTTTATTTAACTTGAGCTGCTATTGGGAAATAATATGTCATGGATATGAAACCCTACTTACAAGCTTTTTATTTAAATCTTAGACTTCAGTGTGGTTTCCAGATAGTAATTCTAGTGGTTTATATTTGTAATTTGTAAAATAATATTGAATATGTACTTATTCTGTTTTACATTTTTATGGATGAACAATCCCTAATTGCTTTTCATGCAGACGTTTAGGAGATAGCACATTCCGTTTGGGAGAGGGACAGAGCACAAATTAACTAGTGTCCATCTATCAAAATGAACCACTACTTAAAATGTTGTATGTGTGAAATGTAAATTAATAGGATTTTTCTCAGGGAATAGAAAAGCAAATTTAACCTTAGTTTAGTTGCTTCTCTGAATTGAGAGCATCCCATGAGTGCAGCCTGTAGGTGTCCGTGGCAGGTGTGTGACTGAAATCAGGATTTGTGTCCTGTGTAGTTCAGCAGCAGTGTGCTCTGCACAGGCTGTATCAGTACCACTTCTGCATTATCCAGAACCTAACTCACAAAAGTATGAACTTAAAAACTTCTAGTTTATGGAGCAAAGGGTTTAATTAACCATTCATAAGGATATAGCACCCGAAGAAACAGAGTATTATTTAATGCCACCAGAATATTTGACCATACTGATTTATTTCATAAAGGTGGTTAATTTCTGAGAGTAATAAGGTAATATTTTTGCACTGCATGTCATGTTTCTGACTCAGCACATACATTCAGGATTTTCCCTAATTTGTTTTCAAGCTTCCAATATATTTACAGTGCACACTTTCTTTAGTAATAGTCTTTAACTCATTGTCTGTTCATGGATTACTGGGAAGATACACACCTGACCAAACTGCAGCTGATTTATTTTTAAGATTAGATTTGCTCTGGAAAACTTATGATCTAGACAAAATCACCTGGGAGGTACTAATTGTTACCTGTTTCTGGATCAGTGCCTGCTCCAGTGGATCATCAGATTTGTCCTGCAGTGTGTGTTTTGATGAAACTTTCATTTGATGAAGAACACAGACATGCAATGAATGAGCTTGGTAAGATCAGACTTGAGAAGCTTGCTAGAAACATGACCTTGTGCATGTCACTGCATATATGGCTTTTTTTTTACTAGCAGTTTAAGCTATTAACAACAATTCATTTGTGTCAGTTGTTGCCCCCTAAGTGCTGAAAGCAGTTGAAATTAACCATTTCATTTCCCAGTGGATAAATTATTATGTCAATTACTGTCTTTTCTGGCACAAAATTGTGAATTTTGGAAGAGTAGTAGTATTGTTGAAATACTTGCAGTTTTACAAGTATTGGACTTAAAATGGAGACTGCTTCCTGGGATGGGTGGTTTTCTAGTTGGTGTTTTACTGGGGATTTTCGTCCTGCATTTGTTCTTGTTTGACAGCCTGAATTTTTTTAGTCCATTCTCAATAAATTCCATGCGTGCAATTTTAACAATTCATATGTCTTTCTGAACATTGTGCTTTTCAGATGTTTGAGGTTTGTTTTGTACATAGAAATGCAATTTGTTCCTTGCAATATATGTCCTGTACTTACAATATTAGAGTACAGATTTTTTTTCTTACCTGAATCTTTTTAAAGGGGGTTTGCAGGCCATTGCTGAACTGCTGCAAGTGGATTGTGAAATGTATGGACTCACAAATGATCACTATAGTGTTACTCTAAGGAGGTATGCTGGTATGGCTCTGACAAACCTGACTTTTGGAGACGTGGCAAACAAGGTGAGAGCAGAACTGTAAACTTGCAGTAATTTCAGTTCATAGCTGTTTGAATTACAGCTCTCAACACAGGTGATTAAAATCTTCAGGATAGGATATTGAGTTTAGACTCAAGGCAGGAGTTCCAAATACGTCTCTCCATCCTGTTGCTTACAGAGAGCACTACAAACAGGATGTCACATCATACAAGTATGGTATTAACTCTCAAATCACTTTTGTCACTGAAAGCAAGGATTTTATCTATTGGCCTGATTTTTTCATGATAACTAGGTTAGTGTAGCACACAGTGATTTTATGTAGTAACTGATTCTTTCTGAGAATGTTAAACTAAAATTTGTAATTGGGGTAAGTTTTCTGAAGTTTTCAGTTATTAAACAATACTCTTACTGTCTAATGAATTTTTTCAAACCTCTTCAGGCTAGAGCTTGCTTTTAAATATCTGGAGCATATCTGGATCAAACTGAGCATTGGTTCAATTGTCAAAAGAGAAAATTGGTTCCCCTGATTTCTGACAAGGACATTTCTTTCAAAGACTAGAAACTTCCAATAGATTTTTGCCCCAGAATTTGCCAGTGGATCTTAAAATAACTCCATACTGAAGACGTACCTTTCTGCTCTAGAGGGAAGACATTTCAGCAGTAAATGGAAATAACAGACTTCAGAGAACTCGGGATTTGTTCTCTCACTAAGCAGTAGGTAACAACACATTGCTGGCTCTCAGGGGTTTTTATCTGGTGCACAGGAAAGAAGGCTTCTAAGGTAGTAAAGGTCCAGATCATGTCCTAGAACTGCTGCAAAAAAGAGAAAATTTTAGCACAATTTTACCACTTATGTATTGAAACTGGTAGCTATGCTGAAATTTTTAGTAGTTGTAAACCAAATATTTATTGTTGACAACATATTTACTAAGTTTCTATTGAGCTTATTTATGATTTGTTTAAAATATCAAGACACTGTGCAGAAGCAGCCATCTAACCTGCTGTTTAATACTGCTCACTTTCTTTTTTCTCATGATTCCTACCAGGCTACATTATGTTCCATGAAGGGCTGCATGAGAGCTCTTGTAGCCCAGCTGAAATCTGAAAGTGAAGACTTACAGCAGGTAATGCTCTTTTGAGATAAAATGGTTTTTTGTTATTTTGTCTGCCTTAACTTTGATGTGAAACTTTTCTCATACTCATCTCATTAATTAGGAAGTACATTCTTCCTGTAAAACATTCTTACCTGTGGGATCATGTTCTGGTGGGGGTTTTTTGGGGTTGTTTGTTTTTTTCTTTGCTTTTTTTGTTTGGTTTTGGTGGGGTTTGGGGGGGGGGTTTGTTTCTTTGGGTGTTTTTTTTTGTTTGTTTGAGGGGGCGGGGTTGGGTTTTTTGGTGGGGTTTTTGTTTTTTTTTAAAATATTGCATGGGCTGTAAATCTTACTTTTATGACCCTGATCTGTTAGTGTCTGTTCTAATGGGTCCTGCTGTGTAAGGAAAACAGCCTGGAAATAAAGCCTTTAGGAAGTGCTTAGGGTAATCCTCAGAGTTGAGAGAGCAGAACTGTTGGAACTTGTAAAATTATTAAATATAAAATTATAATCAACTTCAGTTAACACTTATTGCATACAAAGTGGAACATCTCTTTAAAAGAAAACCCGTTTTCCTTGCAGTCTGAGTGAATCACCAGATAAAAGAACAATTTCAAATCAAATTGAGCTTATCTCTTAAAATGCTGTTAATGAAATATTCTCTTCCTAACAGGAGGACTAGTTACATTTGAGGACAATATTAGAATTACAATAACGGTTATGGGATAAACTCTGTGATGCGGTATTAGGACAGGTATTGAATATTCTTGAAAAGAGAGTCACAGCTCTATGGGCCCTGTGACCTTCAGGATGTCTCCAGTCACTGGCACCTAGACACCACACACACACCGGAAGCAGGAAGCCCTCCACTCAGGACAAGTTATAAATGGGATTTAGTAAAAATATGGGATTGAATGTACTCAAAAGGCATGTCCACACAACTGTATCAGTCAGTCAGCTGTTCAGATGTCGCTGTGCCTTTCTGTCCCCTGTGCTTTCTTGTGCTCAAAGATCACCTCCATCCGTTTTCCTGTCTTTGAAACTTTCTTGCCCATCCTTTGGTTTCCTGCCATCCCGCAATAAGTGTTTTGCAGTTCCAGAATGCTCCTTCCCCTGGATCCCACCAAGTGTACCACATCCCCAGTCCAAAAGGGGCAGAGAGATGCTCCGTTAGACTCCCCCTGAGCATCACAGCTGGGCCAGTGGGTCACCTGGGAGAGTCCTGGGAAGAGCCTAGACAGGGCACAGTTCCCACCTGGCTTTGGGCTCCTGTGTTCCTCTGGCTGTTTTGAGGTGGGCTCTGATGGACTGGTGGGAGCAGCCAGGGTAAGGTGTTCCCAGGTCCTTCCATGGGCCACTGGCGCTCCCTACACTCCACTGGGGGAGGTGAGCAAGGGAACATACTGTAACCTGTAAAGTTTATGCACTTCTGTGACAATGGGAAGATCCATAAGCAGAAGTTTTCTATCAAATTCATTTCATGAGGGATATGCATGCTTACAACTGTTAATGAATGGATGGAGTTTAATATGTAATGGCTGCCCACTACAGTGACAACCTGTCTCAGTCTAACTGCTGCCAAGTACGAGGACATCTTCTGGAGATAAGTATTCTGCTTGTAAAAGGCACAATGTATTTTAAAAAGACTTTAAAGAGCTTTATAAACATCAAAATAATCATACCATCTGAGAGATAGGCAAGTGATACTGTTCGATTTTCTAAGTGGAAAAGCTGAGAAAAATATCTTCTAAGTCTCTTCCTTGAGATGACATAACTCTAGAACAGACATAAGAGTAGAGAAGAACATCTATCTACGAATGTTCTATTGGGGTGGGAAGCAGGGAACCTGATTTCAAATCTCTATTTTAAGTACCAGCACACAAAAGCCGGTACCTTTGATCAAAGTTGATGCTGAAACTTTAGACCAGTCTAGCAGACAATACAACAAAAAGATGTCAGCAAATTTTAGTTCAGTAACTGAACATGACCACTGTTAATTAATCATAGCATTTGGTAAGTCCGGGAGGAAAGTCTTTTAACTTGATTAAAAAGTACCTATCTTGAAATATGTTATTTTTCTTTCACATTTTGCAGGTCATTGCAAGTGTGTTGAGGAACTTGTCCTGGCGAGCAGACGTAAACAGTAAAAAGACTCTCAGAGAAGTTGGAAGTGTGAAAGCGTTGATGGAATGTGCTTTAGAAGTTAAGAAGGTATCTTCTATAAGTGATTAAATTGAATTTTAGAGAGATTGAACTTATTTTACTCTAAACACTAATATTGTTTGACCATTTTTGATAACAGCAGTTGGTCAAACAGTTGATGTGGTTCAGATAATTTGCTTTGAAGAAAAGTTTGATTTAACATAGCAGAAAACCACAATGGAGCAATGGCACCTCACAAGTAGCATGGATATGATTTTATTTTTGAGGATTGACCTCTTTTGCTTTTCAATTGCATGAGCTGTGCTGTTAAAATAGCCTTTTTTATAATTTTTTTCAGTTAATAAAAGCTCTTTTCCGATAGTTACTAGATATCAACCACTTTGGTATGTGAAGATAGGAGTATATTCTATCCCAGAGACTCCTGACAACTGATGTTCAAGCTCTTTCTATCATTGCGGCAGCAAACAAGTATTGAGGCTCATATTTCTGCTATCTCTGGGGCAGGCAGTACCAAATCTATGGCTGAAGGAAGGAACAAAGTGAAGAAAACATGTATGCACTGCTGCCTGTACCCAGCTTACCACCCCACAGAGCAGAATTGGAATGTATACAGCTCCTTGAAGCTAACTTGATGTGTTTCTGAGAGCTTCAGGTCAATAGCTGAAAACTTCTCCTGTCATGTTGCTGTTTTCCTAGGAATCCACCCTGAAAAGCGTTCTGAGTGCCTTATGGAATTTGTCAGCACACTGCACTGGGAACAAAGCTGACATATGTGCTGTTGATGGTGCTCTTGCATTTCTGGTCGGCACACTGACATACCGAAGCCAAACAAACACTTTAGCCATCATAGAAAGTGGAGGAGGAATATTAAGAAATGTTTCTAGCCTAATTGCTACTAATGAGGATCATAGGTAGGTAACACCTCTGACAATTTTTAGCATTTCCATATGTATATCAAATAGACAATTTCTATGACCAAGCCTGAATATGAATGGATGTTTTAAGTACAGTAACTAAACCCAGCTAATTTGTAATACACTTGATAAGGTGTTGATTTCACTTATATTACAGGAATATGCAAATAGATTAAGAGCTGCTGATTATTAATGATGAACTGTACTAAAAGCTAACTATGCATATTTGTAATAGGACTTGGTTAGCATTCAGGTAAAAGCTAGTGGAAATACAGGTTATTTGCACTGGAGAATTCTTAATTATCCTTTGTAAGGACAAAACCTGTTTCCAAAATAATAGCTTTCTGTTTTGCTTTGTCTCTTACCCTTTTGAAATGCCACTTACAGATGTTTGTTTTCAATTACTCAACACCAGGCAAATCCTGCGAGAGAACAGCTGCTTACAAACCTTATTACAACATTTGAAGTCACACAGTTTGACAATAGTTAGTAATGCGTGTGGGACCCTGTGGAATCTCTCTGCTCGAAATGCAAAGGATCAGGAGGCCCTGTGGGACATGGGAGCCGTGAGCATGCTGAAAAACCTGATTCACTCAAAACACAAAATGATAGCCATGGGTAGTGCTGCAGCTCTACGGAACCTCATGGCAAACAGGCCAGCAAAGTACAAGGATGCCAACATTATGTCTCCAGGATCAAGCCTCCCATCCCTCCATGTCAGAAAGCAAAAGGCACTGGAAGCAGAATTAGATGCTCAACATTTATCAGAGACTTTTGACAACATTGATAACTTAAGCCCAAAAGCATCTCACCGCAATAAGCAGAGACATAAGCAAAATATATACAGTGAGTATGTCCTGGACGCCAGCCGCCACGATGATGGGGTGTGCAGGTCAGAGAACTTTAATGCTGGCAATATGACTGTGCTCTCACCATATGTAAATACTACAGTATTGCCTGGCTCCACTTCCAGTAGGGGAAATGCAGAAAATTCTCGGTCTGAGAAAGACAGGAGTGTTGAAAGGGATCGAACAGTAGGTTTAAATACCTATCATCAACCTGCAGAGAATACTGGGAGTTCCTCTAAGAGAATAGGAATGCAGATTTCTACTGCTGCAGCTCAGATTGCCAAAGTTATGGAAGAAGTAACAAGCATGCACATTCCACAGGAAGACAGAGGTTCTGGTTCCTCTTCTGAAATACACTGTTTGACAGAAGACAGAAATGCCCAGAGGAGATCAGCCTCTGCCCATACTCACTCAAATACGTACTTTCCAAAATCTGAGAACTCAAACAGGACATGTCCTGTGCCTTACACAAAAATGGAATACAAAAGAGCTTCAAATGATAGTTTAAATAGTGTCAGCAGCAGTGATGGCTATGGTAAAAGAGGCCAAATGAAACCTTCCATTGAGTCTTACTCTGAAGATGATGAAAGTAAATTCTGCAGTTATGGCCAATATCCAGCTGACTTGGCACACAAGATTCATAGTGCAAATCACATGGATGACAATGATGGAGAACTAGACACTCCTATTAATTATAGTCTTAAATACTCAGATGAGCAGTTAAATTCTGGAAGGCAAAGTCCCTCCCAGAATGAAAGATGGACAAGGCCTAAGCATATAATAGATGATGAAATGAAACAAAATGAGCAAAGACAGTCGAGGAACCAAAACGCAACCTACTCTGTGTACAATGAAAGTGGAGATGACAAACACATGAAATATCAGACACCTTTTGGACAGCAGGAGTGTGTCTCTTCCTTTAGATCAAGAGGATCCAGTGGCTCAGATCAGAACAGAGTAGGCCCAACTCTTGGAATGAATCAGAAAGTAAACCAGTCCTTGTGTCAGGTTGATGATTATGATGATGATAAGCCAACCAACTACAGTGAACGTTATTCTGAGGAGGAACAACATGAAGAGGAAGACAGACCTACCAATTACAGCATAAAGTACAATGAAGAGGAACATAATGTTGATCAGCCTATTGATTATAGTTTAAAATATTCAACAGAAGTTCCAGCATCATCTCAGAAGCCATCTTTTACTTTTTCAAAGACTTCTTCAGTGCAACTCAATAAAACTGACCATATTCCCCCAAGCAATGGGAGCACATCAGCCCCTACAGCTGGTTCAAAGAGACAAAACCAGCTTCATCCAGGATCTGCACAGAGCAGAAGTGGTCATGCACAGAAGAACGCCTCCTGTAAGACTCCCTCTATTAATCAGGAAACTATACAAACTTATTGTGTGGAAGATACGCCAATATGTTTTTCAAGGTGTAGCTCTTTGTCATCCTTGTCATCAGCTGAAGATGAAATAGGACGTGATCAATCCACACGTGGCACAGATGCCAATACCACACTGCAGATTGCAGAACTGAAGGAGAACAACGGGGCTATACCTACAGAAGGTGCAGCCAGTGAAATCACATCAACAGCACAACACATCAGAACAAAATCCACCAGACTTCAGACTTCTAGCTTGTCTCCTTCTGATTCCTCCAGACATAAAGCTGTTGAGTTTTCTTCAGGTGCCAAATCTCCCTCAAAGAGTGGTGCCCAAACTCCTAAAAGTCCACCAGAACATTATGTACAGGAGACACCACTCATGTTCAGCAGATGTACTTCTGTAAGTTCCCTGGATAGTTTTGAAAGCCGTTCAATTGCTAGCTCAGTTCAAAGTGAGCCTTGCAGTGGAATAGTAAGTGGTATTATAAGTCCCAGTGACCTTCCAGACAGCCCTGGACAAACAATGCCTCCAAGCAGAAGCAAAACACCACCACCTGCTCAGGGAGTTCAAGTAAAAAGAGAGATACCTAAAGGAAAAGCAGCCACTACAGAGAAGAGAGAGCCTGGTCCTAGACAGGCAGCAGTAAATGCAGCTGTTCAAAGAGTTCAAGTACTGCCAGATGCTGATACACTATTACATTTTGCCACAGAAAGCACACCAGATGGGTTTTCTTGCTCTTCTAGCCTGAGTGCTCTGAGCCTTGATGAGCCATTTATACAGAAAGATGCAGAGTTAAGAATTATGCCTCCAGTTCATGAAAACGAGCATGGAAACGAAGCAGAACCTGAACAGTCAGATGATACAAAGGATAACCAGGAGAAGAAAGCAGAGAAGCCAGCTGAAGCAGAAAAAGACATTCTGGATGATTCTGATGATGATATTGAAATACTGGAAGCATGTATTATTTCTGCAATGCCAACAAAGTCTTCACGTAAAGCCAAAAAGCCTTCTCAAGCATCTGCTCCAAAAATACCTCCTCCTGTAGCCAGAAAGCCCAGCCAGTTGCCAGTTTACAAACTTTTGCCTTCACAAAGCAGAATGCAATCACAAAGGCATGTGACTTTTACACCGGGAGATGATATGCCACGGGTATATTGTGTTGAGGGTACACCAATAAATTTTTCAACAGCCACATCTTTGAGTGACCTGACAATAGAATCCCCCCCAAGCGAGTTGGCTAATGCAGACAATGTTGGTGTGGGAGCAGAGTCAGGCGAGTTTGAAAAGCGGGACACCATTCCTACGGAAGGCAGAAGTACTGACGATTCTCAGAGAGCAAAAAGCTCAGCTGTGACTCCCCTTGGCCTGGATGACGACAAAACAGAAGAGGGTGATATTTTAGCTGAGTGCATTAACTCAGCTATGCCAAAAGGAAAAAGTCACAAACCTTTCAGAGTGAAGAAGATAATGGATCAAATTCAACAGGCTTCTTCAGCCCCAAGTAATAAAAACCAGCCAGAAGGTGAGAAAAAGAAGCCAACATCACCAGTAAAGCCTGTTTCCCAAAACAATGAATACAGAGCACGTGTCCGAAAAAGCACAGAGGCTAAAAGCAATGCTAGTAATGAAAGAGGCTATCCAGAGAACAGAGATGCAAAGAAACAGAACCTTAAAAATAATTCAAGAGATTTTCATGACAAATTGCCAAATAATGAAGAGCGTGTAAGAGGAAGCTTTGCATTTGATTCCCCTCATCATTACACACCTATTGAGGGGACTCCTTACTGTTTTTCACGGAATGATTCCCTGAGTTCTTTAGATTTTGATGATGATGATGTTGACCTTTCAAGGGAGAAGGCAGAATTAAGAAAAGGAAAAGAAGGAGAGGGAACTGAAAGTAAAGATTGCTCTAATGCAGAACAATCTTCAAATTCACAACAAAGTAACAGGACACAAGTTTGTCAAAAACATCCAGTGGGTAGAAGCCAGACAAAAACTTTCTCTCAGTCAGCTAAAAATATTCCAGACAGAGGAGCAGCTACAGATGAGAAAATGCAGAATTTTGCTATTGAAAACACACCTGTTTGTTTTTCTCGCAATTCGTCCCTTAGCTCCCTCAGTGATATTGATCAAGAAAACAATAACAACAAAGAAGGGGAACCTGCAAAATGTCCTGAGGCTCCCGAGCCTCAGGTGGAATCCAACAGACCACAGACTTCTGGTTATGCACCTAAATCATTTCATGTTGAAGATACTCCTGTGTGCTTCTCTAGAAACAGCTCTCTGAGTTCTCTTAGTATTGACTCAGAAGATGATCTTCTGCAGGAATGCATTAGTTCTGCTATGCCTAAAAAGAAAAAGCCCTCAAGAATGAAGAGTGATGGTGAAAAAAATAGTTCCAGAAACACAGGTGGTATACTAGCAGAAGATTTAACACTGGATTTGAGAGAGATACAGAGGCCAGATTCAGAACATGGTTTTTCACCTGATTCAGAGAACTTTGACTGGAAAGCTATACAAGAAGGTGCAAATTCTATAGTTAGTAGCTTGCATCAAGCTGCAGCTGCTGCATCACTGTCTAGACAAGCTTCATCAGACTCCGACTCTATCCTTTCATTAAAATCTGGTATTTCTCTAGGGTCACCATTTCATCTTACCCCAGACCAAGAAGAAAAACCTTTCACTAGTAATAAAGGTCCAAGAATTATTAAGCCAGGAGAGAAGAGTACACTGGAGTCTAAAAAAGTAGAATCAGAAAGCAGGGGAATCAAAGGAGGGAAGAAAGTGTATAAAAGTATGATCACAGGAAAAGCACGCTCCAATTCAGAAGTTTCAAGTTTGAAGCAACCACAACAGACAAGTGTGCCTTCAATTTCACGTGGTAGAACAATGATCCATATCCCAGGAGTTCGAAATAGTTCTTCAAGTACTAGTCCTGTTTCCAAAAAAGGACCCCCAATCAAAAACATGAACTCCAAGAGTCCCAGTGAAGGCCAAAGTTTGACTAGTTCTCCAAGAGGAGCCAAATCATCAGTGAAACCTGAGCCAGCTCCTGTGACTAGGCAGCCATCAACACTGAACCACAGTGGATCAAGTAAAGGACCTTCTAGATCAGGATCTAGAGACTCCACTCCTTCTAGACCTCAACAGCAGCCATTAAGTAGGCCTCTGCAATCTCCTGGACGAAACTCCATTTCCCCGGGAAGAAATGGTATCAGTCCTCCCAACAAACTGTCACAGTTGCCAAGAACATCATCTCCTAGCACAGCTTCAACTAAATCCTCAAGTTCAGGTAGAATGTCATACACACCACCAGGCAGGCAGATGAGCCAGCAAAACCTTTCAAAGCAAACTGCCTTGCCTAAGAGTACCAGTAGCATTCCACGAAGTGAATCTGCTTCAAAGGGGTTAAACCAAACTCTCAGCACTGGTGGATCAAACAAAAAGACTGACCTGTCCAGAATGTCATCTGCAAAGTCTAGTGGAAGTGAATCTGACAGATCTGAGAGACCTGTTCTTGTTCGTCAGTCAACTTTTATTAAAGAGGCTCCGAGCCCAACTCTGAGACGGAAATTAGAAGAGTCAGCTTCATTTGAATCTCTGTCGCCTTCCAGGCCAGATTCTCCCACAAGGTCCCAACTGCAGACCCCAGTTTTAAGTCCTTCTCTTCCTGATATGTCATTATCCACTCACTCACCTGCCCAGAGTAGTGGTTGGCGAAAATTAGCCCCTAATCAGAGCCCTACTATAGAATATGATGGAAGACCAGCAAAGCGTCATGACATAGCTCGTTCCCATTCTGAGAGTCCATCTAGGCTGCTGATCAACAGATCAGGAACATGGAAGCGTGAGCACAGTAAGCATTCCTCATCACTTCCTCGTGTAAGCACTTGGCGAAGAACTGGAAGTTCCTCCTCAATCCTGTCAGCTTCTTCAGAATCCAGTGAAAAGGCAAAAAGTGAAGATGAAAAGCAGCATGGAGGTTCTCTTCCTGGACACAAGCAAAGTAAAGAAAGCCAAGCACCAGCAAAAGGTACTTGGAGAAAAATAAAAGAAAATGAAATTCCTCAGATAATGAATGATCCTCAGCATTCTTCAGGTGCCACAAATGGCTCTGATTCCAAAACCCTCATCTATCAGATGGCTCCAGCTGTCTCTAAGACAGAGGACGTGTGGGTGAGGATAGAGGACTGCCCAATTAACAACCCTCGATCTGGAAGGTCCCCAACTGGAAATACTCCCCCTGTAATTGACAGTGTTTCAGAGAAAGGGGGTGTGAATGGTAAAGATCCTAAAGAGATTCAAGAAAAGCAAACCCCAGGGAATGGAAGTGTTCCTGTTCGTACCATTGGCTTAGAAAACCGTCTGAACTCTTTCTTTCAGATAGACAGTCCAGACAAGAAAGGCACTGAAACAAAGCCTCTGCAGAATAACCCCATTCCTGCACCAGAAATTAATGAAAGTACTGTAAGTGAGCGTACTCCATTCAGTTCCAGTAGCTCAAGCAAGCACAGCTCCCCCATCGGTGCTGTGGCAGCAAGAGTGACTCCTTTCAACTACAACCCAAGCCGCAGGAAGAGCAGCGTGGACAATAGTTCTGCTCGGCCCTCACAGATACCAACCCCGGTGAATAACAGCACCAAGAAACGTGACACCAAGTCTGAAAACACTGACTCCACTGGAACACAAAGCCCTAAACGTCACTCTGGCTCTTACCTGGTAACTTCTGTTTAAGTGCAACAAAAAAAAAAAAAAAAAACCAACACAAAACTGATGTATTATATACAGCAGCTACTTAGAAACTTTGTTTCAAATGAAACAAAAAAAATGGGGATTTTTTTGTTGTTGTTTTGGTGGATTTTTGTTTGTTTTTTGGTTTTTTTTGGTAA
This sequence comes from Zosterops lateralis, assembly GCF_965231275.1. Taxonomy (NCBI): domain Eukaryota; kingdom Metazoa; phylum Chordata; class Aves; order Passeriformes; family Zosteropidae; genus Zosterops; species Zosterops lateralis. The sequence goes on along the minus strand of NC_139800.1, from coordinate 65,577,032 downwards.
TTTTTATTTGTTGTAAATAGCTTTGATTCTTGTTAGATGGTCCTTGTTCTGGAAGCCATATTTGATAGTATACTTTGTCTCCACTGGTGATATTTTGCAGGAATACCTGATTGACAGTTTGGAATAAAATTGCTAACGCAAGTGTATTTGTACAGTATGTTTAACATGTATTCCCATGTTTGACATGCATCCCATCCCATTATCCTTTGAATATTGCTTGTCATTGAAATCATAGAATAGCACAGATAGAAATGATGCAGTCATATTGCTTTACCAATAATTTCTAGATTACAGACCAATTAAGCTACATCAGGGAAGAATTGGTATTATTTATGCAAAAAAATATACTCATGTTTCGTATTTGTGAGTTCATCTAACCCAATAATTAATCATGTGGCTGTGAAATTCACAGTAATATGGTTTCTGCTGAACAAGCTTTCCTAGCCTGCTTTTCTGCATGAATGGAACTGATGGTTCATTTTATGAAGTAATGATTAACATTTCTGTGGTCACATAATGTGCATAGATAGTTATGGTGTAACAATTTACACTTTCTTCGTGCTCTGAAAAAGAAAAAGAAAAAAAAAAACCAAAAAAAAACCTGTGTAACTGTAAAACCTTGAACAAAATTATTTTACCTGAATTGGATTTTATCTTAAAGTAGGTAGAATTTTTTTGCTATGCTGTAACTTGTTGTATATTCTGGTATTTGAGGTGAGATGGCTGCTCTTTTATTAATGAGACGTGGGTGATGTCTCAACAGAGACTAAAATGATCATTTCAGAATAAATTATTACTATATGTAAGTTGTGTGTGTTACTTCTGCATTACATAAAAATACAGGATTTTACTTTGAGACGTCACCATATAATGTGGTTGTATGCACTTAACACTTAAGGCCTGATTTGGGATAATCCTACACCTCCAATATATGTTCTTCCTTATCGCTGGCAAATGGCTGTTGTAGGATGCTTTTAACATTTGCAGAATCAGGCCCTAGGTCTTCTGTAATATATTTGTAATTGAGACAGTTTCACACATCTCAGGTGCATAACAAGGCTAAAGGCAGGGTATTTCCAGTAGCCACGCAGTATAATTGTTCTCATGACTGCAAGCCTGAAACAATATTGTATCTATACAAATAATATTTGTAAAACAAATAATTTTCTGATTGGGGATATAATGTAGAATGTGAGATAGTGACTATAAGATGAAACTTTGCTTCTATTTGTGCTCTCTGTGCTTTTTTTTAATTTATTTTTTAAAAAATTATGAAGGGAAAAATATCGCAAGAATCCCATAGCACCAAGAAATTTATTATCATAGTAGAAAAAGGATTTTATGCAAAACATGACATTTTCTGCCTCCAGCCTTTTTGATGCAAATACAGATAGTGCTAGAACAATGCTGAATAAAAACAGATTTGTGCTTTAAAAATATAGTCTGAATTTAGATAAGGATTACTTCAAAGTAGAAACACGAGAGAGCAGAACATTAACTATTCTGTGCATGTTTGAACAAACCATGACATGAAATGGTTGTAACAGTTTCATTATATCTCAACTGGACTGTTCTAAAGGTAGCTTTCTAAATAACTGGTATGTTAGAATGCCCTGATTTCAGGAAGCCCTGAAATAGAGCAATATACCTTTATGGTAGCTTTGACACAGTTGCAGAGTATATCACTTCTGTGGCTTTTGTACTTCTGATACTGAAATGAATCCATTTAATTCATTTTAAGTCATGCACTGATTTAGGAACACAATCAAGAAGCATACAGAAGTAAATTTATATAAAAGCCAGTACCAAAAATACCTGCTTGGCAGAAGTGGTATCTTACTTGCTCTTTTGTTCTTTGCTTCCTGTCAGATTTATTTAGAGACATGCAATGTTCCTCTATCACCTTGTGAACCTGTTAAGAAGCAGCACTCCTCATGTTGGCATTTGAAATATTTTGCATACAGTATCTTCATTAAACTTCTAATATGAATGAATATGAGTGTCCTTTTAAAGATTAAATAGAAACAGATTATGTCATTTGTTTAAAGTCAGGATTTCCTGCTGGAGTAGAATACAGAACCCCATCCTTGAGTTTTAAATGAAAGACCACTTTAGTTGTAAATGTTTTGATTTTTTTTTAATCATTATTTTGTGCTGGGCTTTTAACAACTAATACAAAAATATACTACATAATCCAGAATAGTTTTTTAACAACAGCATTACATATTTGTTCTGTCAGTTTAAGAATTAAAGGTAAACTCAGTCTCAGAAAAGAAATTCTGGTTTCAGTTACTGAAAAAGGACTGAAATCAGTTTTTTAATCAGAAGATAACGTGAAACTATAAATAATTTTATGCGTATCAAACACCAGAATGTCTTTGAAAATTACAGTGGCTTCTTAATATAGACTTGGGGATACTTCATGATCATTATAACTGGAAAGTTTCTCTTAGTATCCACTTAAGTAAACCTATATTTGTAGCAAAGACAGGCGAGAGAAACTTTCCAACTATAAGGGTAGTGATACACTAAAATATGCTTCCCATGGGAGTTGTTAAATTTCCATTATAGAAGTTTTAAGAAGAGGTTTATGAAACATCTCATAGGGATGGACTGTAGTATATTTCATATTGCCTGTGCAGAGATGGGTGATCTTTTGAAATCTCTTCTAGATCTACATTTCTCTGATTCTTTATCTAAAATACTTAGTATCCACTAAGAGCCTTTCAGAATATTTAAAGACATCCATGATGTTTGATTTATGATGGGGATATGAAGTTATATTCTATAAGCTTAACTAAAAAAAAAATCCCAGAAATATAAAATCAATTACATGAAAAATTGTTGCAATAAGTATATTTGGTCTTGGATTTTGTTAATGGTGTCAGTCACAATAGTCAGATTTGATTTATGCTGCTACAGATAACCTCTTCTTGGTTTCATTTGTATGAAGTTGCCACAGCAGGTAAGAAGACATTATTTATGTTAAGGCAAAACAAAGCAAGGAGCTAAGGAAACCAAGACTCAATTTACTGTTCTTCTGGGATGCACTGCCTTTCTTTCTACCAATTTTGGTAGATTTTTTTGTGACATGTGCTCAGAACTTTATTTGTCCTTGAATGAGCTTATCATATCTACTGCATACCAAACTTATACTTAAAAATCAGTTTATACTGAAAAATAATTCATAAAGCTCTTTTCAGACTGTCTTCTAGCTTTGTCCTCTTGATGTGAAAAGCAGAGATCTGACCTCCCCAAAATTTGTAATTAGTTCACTTTTTAAAATGTGCTTCCATTTTAGTTTCTTGCAGTGTGCCACAGTTAAGGTTACTGCTTAATTTCTGTGTAAGCTCTTCTGACTAAATATTGCAATCTTTAAAGGGGAACTGATCTATTTCTATTTTTCATGTGCAGTTCTCTGTTGAGAGTATTTTCCCCTGATAATGCTCACAGCTGTCACGTATGACAGCTTGAAAATTGAAAGCCTTGCCACAGTTTCCTGATGAGACTGGGATATTGTTTCAAGCAGGATTTGGCTCCAGAATACAAGTATAGTTTATGCTGTAAATGTCAGTAAGCTGCAGTATTCTTCAACATAGTACCTTTGATGGCTTTGGGAAGTTAGCTTCACTGTCTTTGGTAAAGGAGGAGGAGGGATAGAAAAGAGACAGTTTCAGAGAGAGTCATGTTGTCTTAGGGATGTACTTTCCTTTTTTCCTCAATAAGCTGCACCACAGAGAGAACAGCTTGTGCACAAATTAATGAGGCATTATTTTGAAGTATACCAGTAGACTACAAAACTGCAGAACCTTTGCCTAATAATCTGAGAACTGAAATATTTGATGTCTACTTTGGAGTACTTCATAGCAGTCCATCCCCTTGATCCCCTTAATAGAAGTTGATATTACAAGAAAGCTAACTGTGTTAGCCTCCTCTTTCTTCTTAAGTATAATGATCCATATTATTTCTAGGACTGAAGAAATGGCATCTGCTGTTCAAAGAAGTTTTCTTCTCCATTCCATGCTCCTGGCTATTAATCCTGGCTCTTACCTGACCTTTCAGTGGCCTTGCTCACCTTTTACCTGCTCCCCTGATGGGGGAGTAGGATTAGTGCTGCATAGATATGCTGAATTTCCTCATTGCATAGTTGGACAAGCGCCACCTGAGCCAGCAAAAAAGAAAACAGCTAGGGCTGGTTGGGATAGTTTCTTTTACAGGAGGCCATTGGATCGAGCCATTACAGGCAATTTTATGCCTATATGCCAAGTTTCAGACCTTCACCCATTTTGACACAGCAAAAGCAAGTTAAAAGTTGGATTTATTTTTTTTTTAACTGAATTTTTGCCTAATGGCGTCTAGTGTTTTGCATTTAAATATTTCATGTTTGTGTAAGTCCTTAATCCTGGAAATTTAGACAACTAACTCCAGAAGTATTACATCATACATCAGTATGTGGATGTGGAAAAGATATATTTCTTCATCAAATACACCCCCTAAAAAAATGTCTACCGTGTGTAAACTTCTGGGAGACAGTTTTTAGATTTTCAATATTAAATTCAATGCAGTAAATCCTTCCAGTAAAAAGACTTATTGCAACTATTTCTCTCCTTGAAGAGGGAGGTAACATCTCCCTTTCTTAATGAGGTTAGTATTGTAGGGATGACCTAGAAAATGTTTAGGTGGACTCTTCTTACAAGCTCTTCTAAAGTTACTAGATGCCTCCCAAATGTCTTTCCCGTCTAGCTTTCATGAACAGCTATAAGAGCATCACTAAAAATGACGTGTAGACTTCACCTAAACATAACTTCCTACATCTACTGTAATGCCTTGCAAAGTTGGATCCACCTGTGTGTCAGCTTTGTTCTTGATGAGATGTGTGATTTGGATGAAGCTGTGAATCAGAAGCGAAGTGTCAGTTAATGTAAAGCATGACTTTCTTCACACATTTAAAACTCCAAGGACCTTCTTGATACCAAATTACCCAAGTGTATTCACTCTCTGGTTCCACAGCCATCTCCCTTTGCACTTTGACATTTAACCAGAAGAGATGCCCACTTTTAATTTCATTTCAGATCACATGTAGAAATAAGATTCCTGCATCATAGTTTCCTATATGCAGAATAACAGTTGTATCTGTAAATGTGTTTATAGAGAATGTCACGTAGCTAAGGTTGAGACTTTAGTCAGAATGGTAAGTTAACTGCTTACGTGTTGTGTTTGGTTACGTATTGGAAGTGCAAGGGAATTTGGTGTGGTGCAGAAGAGCTTTTAAGAGTTCACAACATAATTAATGCAGGTGTCAAATTGTGGTGCCAAGATGAATTTTCTGCTGTCAAGTTTCAGTTTACCAGATGTGCTGTTTACTTACTCTAGGATTGCAGAACACCTCCCTAGCATAGTTTTGCTAATTACCTTTCTTAGAAAATTTCCACACAGCTACAGGCTTATGTATTGGTGAATTTCTGCCACTTCAAGATTTAAAGAAATTATTTGGATTTTGCTGTTTGTGAAAATATTGTTTGGTTGAGCGGCCGTAGAATTGCAATTAGGATATCAGGAAGATGTATGGGGAGCTGGTTCACTCAGTAAAATGCACTTCTGTCCAGAGTTCAAGCCATACATACAAACAGTATATCTAATGCCATCCTTTCTGGTAGGATCTAACATGAATAAAGCTTGTGCTGGTTCTCTGCAACTGTCATCCTGTGAGATCAGATTAATTTGCCCACCTGTAAATGTTGTTTCTCTTGAACAAAACTCGGCCCACAATGATATTTCCTTCAATTTTGTTGTTTGCTTCTGCCTGACATGCATTACTGTTTATATTCTAACTCTGTAATTAATTCTTTCTTCAATTATTCTAATGTATTTTGTTTCACAGTATACTTATTCTGAATTTAGTCTTGCTATGCATAATTTATTTATTACTTGCAGTGTTATATAAAATTTCCTCCTGATTGCACCTTGTCAGAGTGGAATTGTTTTCTTGGCTACTACTGAAAATTAGGTGTCTGTCCACTGTATTAGAAATATGATTTCATTTTAAAAGGAGTTTGTTGCTAAGACACTTCAGTAATTCAGTATATCAGAAAAAATGCTCTAAAAATCCATGCATTTTCATTTTAGTGATATTTTCATTTCAGATAAATAAGTGGAAAAAAAGAAACTTTAAAACCTGGTTCACCACTTTAAAACTTGGTTCACCAGTAGAGTTCTCTGTTCTCTTCCGTCTTTCACCTTAGAAGGAACTGCACAAAACAAAATCTAATTCTGACACAATGCAATTCCATAATCCCTCTATTACCTAAAACAGTTTCACAAGGTTTATTTCATTAAGACTTACAAACACAGCAGAGACTGTGTTTCTGACAAAGAAACAAAGAAAAACAAAATCTTTCTTTCCTGTAATGAATGAATTCTTTAGTCCCTGATTAGATTATTAAGGGACGTAAGTTGATTAATTCCCAGCACACATATACATACATATTTATATTTACATACATATTTTACACTCCCCGATTCACTTTAGACTTTGACAAAAGTATTTACTTTAAAAAGGGCATTGTTGCTGATTACTAAGATCCCTTGTTTTCTAATAGTTGTACCACTTTTTCATATTGAGTTCTAATTTGAAAACTGAAAAGCTGGTATCTGATTTTCAAGTTGTTCTAGAAAAAAAAATTCACTTAAGTCTTGGTCTGGTTTTGCCCTTTTTTTCTCTAACAGTTCTCTATACAAAAAAGCACATTGGTAGCAGGGAAGGCTTGTGCATCTTAGCTGACTATTGCTAAGGTCTGGGATGGCACACATTCACACTGGAAGTAACTGTGGAAGAATACAAAAAGAAATGTAAAAATTAAGCCAGAATAATGAGAAAAGTCACAATTTTTTTTTTTTTTTTTTTTTTTTTTTTTTTTTTTTTTTTTGCTAGTAGTAGTAGTAGTAGTATTTTGTTACTCCACTGGGTGATGAAAAGGAATTGGCATAATTTTCTTTTTTTTTTTCCTACTACACTGAGCAGCTGAACAGCCATGATGGATTTTTTTACACTTTTAAGTGTTTTAAGTGGCTTTGTTGAACCACAGTTGGCAACCGAGTACTACCCAGCCACTTGCTCCCCTCCAGTGGGATGGGGGACACAATCAGTAAAAATAAGAAAACTTGTAGATTCAGAGAAAGAAAGTTGAATAAACAGAAAAGAAGAAAATTATGATGATGATAATAATAATAAGAGAATATACAAAACTAGTGACTCACAATACAGTTGCTTACCACTTGCTGACTGATTCCTAGGCAATCCCTGAGCGTGGGCCTCCAGCCAACTTTCTCCACAGGTATATTCTCAGTGTGATGCCATAAGATCTGGAATATCCCTTTGGCTGGTTTATGTGTCCCCCCTCAACTCTGTTCCAGGCAGGGCTTGAGAAACTTCCTTTAGGAACAAAAACATCAGTGCATTTTCAACATTCTTATCTAAATTCAAAGCACAGTACCCTACTATTTACTAGAAAGAAAATTAACTATCCCAGCCAAAACCGGAACACAAACTATTTGGACTTGTTAGAAGTGCAAATCTAGCTGAAGTAAACCTATGAATTCAGTGCAAATACTGTATTACTGTCACACATGGATGACTGAGGGTTTCTTTTGATCTTGGAAGCTGGCTGTACACAGCTGTGAATTTACATGATGTCAGCTGCTGTATAAGGCTTAAACTGAAAGACAAAGAATGGGTGTAAAACTGAGCTCTGTGCTTAAGAGATACAGTCTGCAATGAGAAGGAATGAGAGATGGGTAGAAATACATGGTTTTCCACTTTGCCAGTTCCACTGTGGCAAGCTAATAGGGATTTGGATAGAATCTTGGCAATGTGGTGCCCAGCATTCTCCTCAGGATGTCAGTGAAACACTGTATATATTGTTTGCTGTACTTCCTACATTAACTCATGCAAGTCAAGGCTTGGGTCTAGGTGACATAATCCAAAAGACTTTTCCCTCCAAACACTGTACATGTCAGGCTGGTTGTTCCAAGGCCACTTGTCAGCTGCTCTTGGAGGTGCAGCACTTACACAGATTGAAATATTTAAGCCTCAAGTGGCTTTAGAACATCCCATGCTCCTTAAACAAACTATTGACGTTGTTTATATGTTGATGTTCTCTGCCGTTGAGATGAGCAGAAGTGGTGCTTCTGCTGATTCATAAAGAATGCTGTGTTGGTGTTCTGTGTATGGGCATGAGGCAGTGCTTCTTCTGAAAATACACACATAGCAGACAGGATTTTGGATCATTACAACCAAAAGGCAGTCTATGGATTTAAAATCATAGAACTGCAAAATGGCTTGAGTGGGAAAGAGACCTTAGAAATCATCCAGTTCTCAGCTGAAATTCTGCCATGGGTAGGCACACCACTTGCTTTGGGAAAATGGCACATACGGTCTTGTAAAAGTGGCAATTAGTGCGGTTAATTCTGCATGTTGAAGTTTCATGGTAAGTAAATGCCAGTAAAATGAAACCAGATGAAAGACAGCAACATTTTCTCCCTATGCTGTTAGACGGACCTGCCTGTTACTTCCAATGTGAGTCATAATTCCTGAAGCATTTTTCACAATGAAAGTTTGTGTGGTTGTTTTTTTGTTTTGGTTTTTTTTTGTTTTGGTTTGGGTTTTTTGTTTGTTTGTTTGTTTGTTTGTTTTTTGTTGTTTGTTTTTTGTTTTTGTTTTTTTGTTTGGTTTTTTTGGGTTTTTGTTTGTTGTTTGTTTGTTTGTTTTGTTTGTTTGTTTGTTTGTTTGTTTGTTCCCCAGCCTTTATATTTTACCTAAAAATATCCTTCTGGAATTCTCATTTACAAAAATTGTGAAAAAAATTCTTCCCATATTGCCCCCTTCCCTTCAGTGACAACTGAACAAATCAAGATTTCCTTCTACATCCCTGCATTTTATCTGCAGTCCACTACAGAGCTGTCCCACCAATCCAGCTGAAAACCTGCCCTCTCCTCAGTAACTTCACCAATCCTGTGATTATAAAGGTATTTTTTGCATGTTTAGACTATGGAGTGTAGCCTCAAGTGAGAAGAAACTGAACACAGATGGGAGGTCTGAATAAGCAGGTATATGTGACATTTCTAGTAAAACTGCATCACAAACTGTGTCACCTTAAATCATCTCTAGTTTCTTGGGCTCCCACTTCCAATTAAGGGATTTGCATTTACCCCAGGTGAATTGCAGGAATCTATCACAACCACTTTGAATTGCTACTTCATATTCGTACAGGGCTCTTGTTCCTGGGTTGTTTTGTTTGGGAATGGGTTTTATTTGAGGTTTGAAGTGGGAGGGGTTTGGGGTTGGTTTGTTTTGGATTTTTTTTTAATTTTTTCTTCTCCAGACACCATTAACAGTAAAAATAAAGTCTCAGTCAGAACACCTGACTTGCTGGTGACAGTGTATACAGAGACAGAATTCTGTTCTTTAGGGTTTTGTAGCGTAATTCTCATTCCCTGCGCCTTCCCTTCCACTGCAGTGGCCACAGCTGGAATAACCTCAGCAAGTAATGCACAGCTTTCCACGACCAGTATCCCTGCTACTACTCTCCAAAGGCATTATCTGCAATCTTGATGTTTTGCTGCAGATGTGTACAAGTCCTATCCTCACCAGCAATTGTACCTTCATCTTGCTTTAAATTGTTAAAAAGCTGTCAGGTGGTGAGTGCTTGTGCTGGTTTTGCACAGAAGTGACTTTTTCAAGAATATTGTAGCAAAACCAATCAAGGACTAGGTTTGAATTTTGACATCTGGTAAAGCCACTAGAAAGATTACATGCCTCTGTGAAAACACAGGTTAAAAATCTGAGAAAATCCCAAGAAGCTCTCTTTTCCTTCCGGCATGGGAACAGGTAACAAGGGAGCCCAGCTCTCTCCTTTGCTGTGGGGGCCGGGCCCTGGGTCAGGGCTGGGGCTGGTGACCGCCAGGCAGGAGGAGGAGGAGAGTCTGCCCTGTCCCGGCCGGATTGGGCCCAGCAGCTGCTGACACTCTGCTGCTGCTGAGCCCTCCAGCACAGCACCCGGGCAGCCCTGCCAGGATCCAGGTCCCTCCACCCCAGAGCGGCTATCTGAAGAATCCGTCACTGTAGACAACTTTGGCTGCCACTACCAAGTCATCCGACAAGGGGAAGGGGTTCAGTCTGCAGAGAGGACCTGCAGCTGGAGTTTGGGTGCAGCTGAGGCCCCCGGGGTCCTGGCACAGCCCCGGCATGGCCAGAATGTACCACCCCAGGTCACTGCCCAGGGAAGGACCATCATGCCCTCTGCAGGCTGTTAATTCTTCCCTTGCACAGATCAAATTTGCAAAACATTAAATCCTCTCTGAGTGAGAGAAAAGAGAGAGTGAAGATATGTAAAGAGACAGTACTAAGCCATTAAAGTCAGCAAAGGAGAAGTTAAATCTTAAAGGAAAGATAACTAGAAGATGCCTTAGTTGGAGGCTGAAATTCTTTTCTAAGCCATGGTAATGGACTGTCATACGTAGTGGTGTGTTTTGTTTCATCTGTTTGGTTCATTTGTTAAATATGGTTCATTAATAGTTTATTCCATGTACCCCTAAGTTCATCTCTGTATGGTTTACCCCTCGTCACAGTTAATTGTCAGTCTTATATTGCATAACTCTGGGGTCCTGTCAATCACACCAGGGCCTCTCCCTGCATCTGGAAAGTTCCAAGGGGAGCATCGTGTGGTTGGCCAGGATCCAAGAGGTTCCCTCCTTCCCTCCAAGGGTTGGTTCCTTGGAGAGTCCCTCATCCCTGAGAGCACACCCAGGTTTACCCCGATTGGTTCCTTCCCTAACCCTTCCCCGTTCTCCTCCCTGTATAAAAGCTGTTGTCCCAGGGCAGTCTGTGCTCTGCTGAGGCAGATTCCCTGAGGTTGAGGTCGCTTCTTTCAGGGCACCAATAAACTTCTGTGGCAGACCCCTCAACAGAGTCCTCCTTCATTCCTCGCCTTAATCACGCTGTGCCGACACTTAACCAAGAGCTCACGGGATCAGCAAGGGTTGCCAGCACGCTGAGCCGTACTGCACTTGTCACTGCTGCCAGGGCAAGGTGGGGGGAGACTCCCAGAGACACTGACCGTGACAGTCATAGATATTAGATACTAGAATATCCCTTTAAATCCTGGAGAAATGTGCACTGGGGAGATGAGAGTGTTCAGACTGCAGATGTAAGCCAAGGCATTTGTGGTGGGCTAAGTAAATATTGAAGTAGCTGTGATCTTATGAGAAACTTGAACAGAGAGAGAAAAAGAGATGAGATGAAGATCTGTCCCTAGAAAGAGAAAAGATCTCTATTCCTAGAGATGAACAGTTCCACCATTGCTTGTGGAACCATTCATCTTTAAAATGATACCCCCTGAATTTCATTGCCCATTAATGAGCTGTGGGACACTGTGTAATATGGGAGGGACTTCACAAAGGCAGATTCCTGAGTGACTGCTTTTTTGAGAATTAAAAACCACAAAAGGACTGTTCTTTCTTGTGGGGAAATTACCGTAACATATCAAAAGAGACATCTCTCTAAAAGAACTGATGAAAGACTATTTTATAAGTGGTAAACTGACCTAGAGTTCCAAGTATTGTCTCTACATGTTGTCAGAAAGAAAGGAATTTGTGGGAGAGGGGAAATGTTTTGAAGGTTTCATTCTGATTCTTAATTCCTTTTTTTCTCTTGTAGTTTTGTTAATAAACCTGTCTTTATACCTTTTTAGGGTTTGAGCCTGCTTTCCTTCGCTCCTAATCCTATCTCACAGCAGAAAAAGAGTAAATAATTCTAATAGGCACTCAAACCACAACACTAATTTTGGGAAACAGAAGTTGGTGAACTTGAAACCACCACGGTGCTTCATTTAATTTCTGAGTCCAGGGCCAGCATATACTCAGGAAATGCATGCAGCTACAGCGTGCCTGAGCTGGAATGCTTTGTGACCTAATTCTGTCTCTGAATTCCTCAGGCTGCAAATCTGCAGAATTCAACTTTGAAATGTATTTCTTATGGCACTAGAACAAATGCAGTGATTGGATGCCATATACTCAATGAAGTCATTTTACAGTGATGATGGGGATTAAACTGACATGTCTCTACTCACTGCTTCATTTTAAGCATCCTGGTTTCAAAATACTGTGAATTCTAGCACCCATAAAAGACATTGGTAAGTAATAAGAAGATCTGCAGAAAAAATCCCTCATGCTTCCCCTGTGTGGTCAGTTATGTTCACCAAGTGATCCAATCTGTAATTCCACAAACCATTTCTGACTATTATTTTTCCATCTGAAAATGATGGGGGAAATAATTTTTGTCTTTGTACCCTTTGTATTTCATAAATGCTGATACAGACTATGTATCTTTTACAACACTAAATTTAAATACTGCTTTACAAAATAAGCCATTAATCATGCTGGCATTTAAAAGCTATGTGAATTTAAAGAAAAGAAAATAACAGGCAATTTTCAAATAATGCAACATTAAAATACACGAAACCTTTCTCAGTGCCCTGAATTAGGTCGACTGACTGAGGCAATCTTAATATGCAATGATGGTACTCACAAATTGCAGCTGTGTTTACTGCCTTTAACTTATTCTCAGAGCACTGTTTCTCAAGGTGAGGCACCAGAAATGCACCAGGAATTGATTTACAATCTAAGAAGCTAAAATCACTATAGAAATCTAAGGGAATAGTATGGAATAAATTTAATACTTTTTCATTAACTTTTAGCCTATTTTTCCATTTTAAAAAAATGAAGCTGTGGCAATGCCAAATAAATATTTCTTAGCATTACTTCCTAAAAGATTACATTTGTTGTTCTTCGATTCAAACCCTGCTAGAGCACTGTCCCGCAGAGGGAGATTTATGTTCATACCCTTTTGGTGGATTCAGACCTCTGTGTCTCAGAAGAAAAGGGCAATGCATATTGTTCAAACCCAAATGACAGCAGGTGTGTGTTGTAACAAGGTCTAGGATGACCGTGTTCCATACAATGGTCAGATCATGAACATGCCCTGCTGTAAGAGACGGTCCAAAGATCCCTCATCTGCCTCACGACCACCATCAAGGATGAAGATTCAAGCCCCCCCAAAGGACTGAGACCCTTAAAATTCTAACACAAAGATGCTGGCCTGACTGAATGTTTGCCAAGTGTTGCCTGCAGGTGTGTTCACTGGACCAAGACTGGTTTCTCATGGGAACCAGTCCTGAAACAATGGGTCCTGCTCGCTGTTGGGACGGGCTTGTCCTGTTCGCAACTGGCATGTCTGTACTTGATCACAACTGATTTTCTGTACTGTCCTGCACCTGTTCCCGCCACATATCAGCCTGTTCCCCACCCAGTGAACCTCGAAAAGACTATAAAGACCCCTGAGTTAACCAAAGACTTTGTGATCATCCCACGGAAGAAGACAGATCTATTGGCTGGACCACGAGTATTTTGTTTCTCCCTTGGTAGCTATTACCCCCCTCTTTCTCTCTCTCTCTATCCTTTGTTTCCTTTCTAATCGTTCTATCTCATTTGGTGTTGGCACTCAATAAAGCTGCATTTGTTTTGATTAACACTGAAATCCCCTCTGTGTTGTTCTTGCACTCTGAGATCAGTTAATGAACCATCACGACCCCCACTTGCATTACACACTCCATCCCTGCACAGAAACAGTGAATATATTGCACCCTGGTCTGTCCACAGTTCACCCTGTGCACACACTGTGCACCCCTCTCCTCCCCAACAGCCCACATCTCTCTTGCTAAAAGCGGGTGACAAGCAGTTGACGGAAGTTTCTGCCCATGTTGGCTAATGCGTAATTTAAGTAGTGAAAACCTGGACAACAGGACAACTCCCAAGGTAACAGTAGCTCTCTGACACTTTTTAGGTGTTAGGGATCGCAGTAAAAAGTCATTAAATAGACAAGTGTGTGCAAGTAATGGAGATTTAAGATAAAAACATCGTACAAATAAATAAAAAACACAGGAAATCCATTATCAGGCTACTGCAAACAGGAACATTTTGTTGCTAAGCAACAAAATATCTAAGTAATTACTTGTAATGGATTTCCAATGCACGCTTTAATTCACCAGTGTCCCAGCTAGCTCCAGGGGGCACACCGGTGCTGTGCCAGGAGTGGGGAACTGCCTTGGAGTTAGCTCTACCAAAGGCAGAGCCTTAGAGCCACCAGCTCTAGGATGCTAGGCACCATCGCAGACCAGGTAAAGGAGGAGAAGGAGCCTTCCAGTCTGAGGTTCCAGCACGGCAGATTTATTGCTGAAGGGTTCAGGAGCCAGAGAGACGCCAAACAAAGGGGGAACGTGACTTTTAAGTGGGAGTGGAACAAGGGGTGGGTATAACACTATAGCAAATCAGGACTCAACAGGGGAGGAGTGTATGGAGTGGTTTACAAAACTGTGACCAATGGGGGAGCACAAGGGGAAGATTCAACTTGAGGGGACCAACAGGATGTTGAAGAACATGGAATTTGCTAGAACAGAGGGAAGGAGTAAGTATTGACTGACAATCAAATAGGTGGGCTGACAGGCGAGGGGTGGCAGGCGAGGGCCTGGGGCAACCAGGGATTTACATAGAGGGATCTAGAAGAAGGGGCAGGGTTAACTTGATATATGGAAAAGGGCAGGGAACCACCTTAGGGCTACACCAATCACGGGAATGTGGGAACTCAGGTGTTAGCTATTGGGGAAAACATGCATCACAACCGATTACCTCTTAGAAAGCTACGTTTGCCTCTATCAGTCAGTTTGATGGTAATCTGAGAAAATCCTCATAAAACATGTCTTTAGCACTGGATAAGTATTGCCTCAAAAACATCCTTCATAACTGGCACACCTCATTTACATAACCTTGTTTTTCAGCTGAGGAGCTTGTTGAGTCATGTTTGTGAGGAGCTGCCAAGTTGCTGAGCTGGTCCCAGACAGCTGCAGTCACACTTCCAAAAGCTGCTTGCTCCTGCTGATGCCACACAGTTATGCTGTTCATGCTTTCTGCAGTACTTTGTGCAGTGTGTTCATTCTGACAAAATGAGAGCAAAAACAGAAGACAGCAAAACTGCTTGTCACTCAAAAACCTGAATAGACAATAACTTTTTAATCTGTGCCACCCTGATTCTTTCTGAAGCTTCTCCATAACTCCTAGCTCTTCCAAGTTGCATGAACATTACCTGCAGTTCTCCCCTGGGGAAACCACTGCATGTACTGAGTCTTAGCATCCCCTCTTCAATATTTCATTGCCAGCTGGATGTGTTGGTGGAGCAGAAAAATAAAACAACACCAGCATAGATAAATATTGAATAGATACCTTCAGTTCTTTGTCCTGGTACATTGCTGGTGTATGAAGAGTATAACAGTGCACAAAATATGACCTATGAAATTCACAGGGTGGCTGAATGGTTGTGGCTGGCAGGGACCTCTGAGTGTCATCTGGTCCAACCACTGCTTCAGCAGGGCCACCAAGAGCTAGTAGTCCAGGATCACTCCCATACAGCTTTTTCAGTATCTCCAAGGATGGAAACACTGTCACCTCTCTGGGCAACCTGTGGCAGTGCTCAGTCACCCTCAAAGGGAAAAGGAATTTCCTGATGTTCAGGGGGAACCTCCTGTGTTTCAGTGTGTGCCCATTCCCTCTGTCACTGGGCACCCCTGGAGAGAGCCTGGATCCATCCTCTTTGCACCCTCTCTGCAGGTATTTATGTACATTGGTGAGATCCCCCTGAGTCTTCTCTTCTCCTGGACGAGCTGCTCCAGTCCCTCTCAGCACTGGTGACCATCCACTGGCCTCTCTCCGTTGTGCCCGTGTCTGCCTTGCCCTGGGGAGCCCAGCGCTGGGCTGGCCCTCCTGATGGGGCAGGATCACCTGTCCCCTGCCCTGCCGGCAACAGTTCTCGCGGTGCACCCCAGACACCACTGGCCTTGTCACAGGGCCCTGTGACATCCCTGGCTTATCTTTGGATCAGGGTCCAGCAGGAGCCCCAGGGCCTTTCCTGACAAACTCCTTCCCAGCTGGGCATTCCCAGCCCGTGCTGGTGCCTGGGGTTGTTCCTCCCCGGCTGCAGGACCTGGTTGTTCCTGTGCTGAGCGGCCTGAGGCTCCTGTCAGCCCCTCTCCAGCTTGTCTGGGTCCCTCTGGACGGCACCACGACCTCTGGTCTGTCAGAGCTGGTGCCTCCCCCAGGAGTGACCCTGGCTGTGTTATCAGAGCTGGTGTCCCCCCCAGGAGTGACCCTGGCTGTGTTATCAGAGCTGGTGTCCCCCCCAGGAGTGACCCTGGCTGTGTTATCAGAGCTGAGGGCGCACCTGCCCCTCACCCACAGCCTTAATAAGGGGTGACACGGGATCGGACCGAGTACTGACCGCGCAGTTTTCTTCTTAAGCTTTAGCCTATTTTTTTCACGTAATTGTACAGGAAACTGTGGTAATGCCAAGTAAACATTTCCTCGCATTTCTTCGCTAGATTGTTCTTTGATTCAAACACCGCCAGAGCTCTGTGAGCGAAGGGCACCACACGGCGGCCTGGCCGAACACACTCTGCGTGGCCCACCGCCCCCCTCTGGCCTGGCGTTCCCTCGGAGCCCGCGGCCCATTGTTGTTCAGGGGGTGTGTCACCACATTTCCGTACATTTCCGTACATTTCCGTACATTTCCGTACATTTCCGCACCTCCCCGGATCTCCGGCGCCCTTCCGCCGCTCCCGCCTCCCCTCCCTCAGCCTGGCGGAAGCCGCGCGGGCGGCCCCGACGCCGACGTAGCGCCTTCTCACAGGCTGCGGCGTTTGACAGACAGCTTCTTAACCAATGAGCTCTCGCCTCGGGCCGTCGGGGGTGGGCTCTCTCCGTCGCCGTGGCGCGGGGCGGAGTGGGGGCGGTTGTGCTGTCATGGCCGCCGCCGCCGCCGCCGGCGTTGGGTCCCCGGCGGACAAGGAGAGGTACCGTGGGCACGGCTTGTTCGGGGTCGGGTCTTTCGTGAATTCGTTTGGTTACATGTCACTCAGGGCTCGCTGAAAAGAGAACGCGAGCGGAGCAAGGAGCGGTGGTTTTAATCCCTGTGCAGCGAGGGGTGATGGTGGTTGAAATTAAATCCCTCAGGACGAGGGGTGGTGGTGGTGACACTTGTGTGGCTGGGAAGTCAGGAAAGGGGCCGGAATTCCCGGGCAGAACGCAGACCTAGTCGGCTCATGAGGACGGCAGTAGCAAAGAGCGGAGAAAACCACTGGACGAGAGAAGGAGAAAGCAGTAGGAGTTGAGGTGATTTGGTTTTTTAGAGGCATCAAGGAACGTGATCCCTGTCACTTTTGTCATTCAGCTCATTGGAATCTGTCTGCACCATATTTTTTACTCATTTTCCCTATATTCTTATGCTGTCATAGATCCTTATTCAAATCAGTGCGGGCCTTCTTCCACATCTCCTTGCTCTCATCTAGTTTTTTTTTAATTGTCTAGTTAGTATAATAGGAGTTCTGTCGCGCTGATCCTGTGTATGTGCCTGACGGGTGTAGATCTATTGAAAAATCTTAAGCAAGTCTCTAAGTGCAGTTTTCCAGTAGCTTTTATAAATGTACCCGCATCTGGGTTGGTCTATGTCTGGATTTTAAAAAAAAAAAAAAAAAAAAAAAAAAAAAAAAAAGCAAAACTTAGTTAGCTAATATTGTAGTAAAACCTTTTCAGGAAGTGTTAATTCTTTTCAGGGAAATATGTATGTTCCAGGTTTCAAGGTTGTAAGAAATATGTCAAAAAGTTCTATTTCAGTTCCTCTCTTCTTTTTTTTTTCTTCTCTCTCTTTTTTTTTTTTTTTTTCCTTCCTCTTCTTCTTTTTTCTTTTTCTTCTCTCTCTCTCTCTCTCTCTCTTTTATTTTTATTTTTTTTTTATCCCCCCTCTCTCTCTCAGAATGGGTAGTGCCATCCCTGGTACACAGTGCCCCAAGAAACGGTGTCATGCTGTGTTCATGATAAATCACAGTGGGATTTTGCAGCATCTTACTAAACAGTCTAGGGAGAATAAATGGTTGTTATAAACTGCCGTGGGAACTTCTCTGTTGTTGCCATGACATTTGTTTTCTGTTTTGCTAGGAAAATACTACATAAGCATTAAGGAGTTGATATAGCTTGCCTAAACTCACTGTTTCCTCTTCTTAGATTTATCTGCATTTATCCAGCTTATTTGAATAACAAGAAGACAATAGCAGAAGGAAGAAGGATACCTATAGACAAGGTAATTTCATGGGTGGCAGGGCAATAGGACAATTTGTTTCACTATGTAGCAGTGTCTAGAGTGCTAGATACATCTCTCTGATCTTTCCATTCCAACACGGTGTGGAAATTACAGTGTATTTGAAGGTAACCTCACGCCAGCATGTGAATTTAGTAGGAGAGCCCTTGGCTGAAGCGTTTGCTTTCGTGTGAGCAGCACTTTGAGCAAGCAGGTGAAGTAATGAGGAATTGAATGCACTCAGCTGCCTACACAGGTAGTTTGCAGAATTTGGAAGCAATGCAGAAAAGAGAAGGTAGCCACTGATTGGGTTCTGGTGACAGACTGTATGAGCCTCTGCTCTGTGTCGTGTGCATGTGACACACAGGCATGGTAGTTATTGCTGCTTTGAATCTGTCCAAAAATAGGTTTTTGTCATCTCACTCACTTCTAATAGTTTTAGCAAGCAGTTCTGGGAATATAAAGGGCTTTCCTTACTGCTTCGAGTTTGGTGGGTTTTTTTTAAATAAAATCTTTCTTGAGTATGCAAGTTGCCAGTCAAAGGTCTACCTATGCGAGGAATCTGCTGCCCTGTGGATAGAAATTTTGTGGGTTTTTCCTCCCTCAGTCCTTGCTGTAAGTTTGCTCTTGCTGTTTCACAGCTTTTGGTATCTCTGTACATACAACAACTGTTAATTAATTTCAATTACTTTTTCTAAGCAATTCTTTAACCTGCTCTCCTGTCCTACTGAACTCAATCTCATCTGTTTCCTGATGTTGTAGCTTTTTTTTTTTTTTTTTTTTTTTAATATTTTCTAAACCACAGCAGCACTGACAGGTGATTTCTACACTAGATTTGTACCTTCTTTTGCCCCATCAGTTTTTCCTAGTTACAGAGTGGGAAACTGGTAACTATTTTTTGTATAGGCAGGTCATAGTTGAAACTAATTAATGTTAACACATTGTTTCAACAGGCTGTTGAAAATCCCACATCTACAGAAATCCAAGATGTATGTGCAGCAGTAGGATTCAATGTGTTACTAGAGGTAATTAAAAAAAAAAGTCCCCCACATACAAAAAAACCTAAAATTTGCTATGTGTCTCTGTTCTTTCATTATATCTTTCTTTATAACTTGTGGTTCAAAAGTTTTGTTACTAGCTCTCCTTGCTTTATATGATAACTGACCATAATCATGAAGTAGATGTTGGAAAACTGATGCAAGTCAGGAAAGCTCAGATCTCTCAGACAATGTGACTTTTAAAGCTTATAAAGCAATTACTTCTGCTTTACCATCCTTCTTAGAAAACTTTCCTGGATGCTTAAAAGTGTGTCAGAATAAAAGCTGTTTTTGCAAGCTTCAACTCTGCAATTTAAGCTTTTTAAAATGAATGCTTTTAATGGAAGGTGATGATCTTTGCAATGAGTCTTGTATAGGAATAGGATTCTGATAATATGAATCTTCCTTTGGAAGAAGTCCTTCCTCTAGTCCTTTAGAATTATGTTTCAACCAAAGAATGTTTGCTTTTTGTTGCAGTACATGCTTGCTCTTTAAATAATTTAGTGGTTACTTTTTCCTTAGGGAATGAGTCTGGATTTCTAGAGAGGTATCTTCACAGGTCATTTCCTGAAATAATGATATAATTTAGAACAGTGTTGTTTTTACTAAGAAGAATATAGGTCCTCATCCAGAAGTACCCAAAAGCCTGGTACAAAATCACTTTGTTTTTCAGAAGCATCTGGGCAGTGCGCACCATCTGTACTGAGAAACTTGTGATGTTTCATCAATGGAGGCTATAATTAACCAAAAGCAGTGACTGTGACCTATCACTTGCTATCCCTAGGTGTCCAGAAGGGTTTGTAGCAGTGGAGATAAAACAAAAACCTGTCTCTCTGTGGTCCAGACCACTAGGGATGTAAAAGGGTCTCTGTAAGGTACTCACAAAATTGGTCAATACCAGGAGTTGTTTTCCACAGTGCTTCTGAAACAGTTGTATCTTCCAATGCACGTTATGATGCATTTCTCCTTTTGTATGACAGAAAAACAAGATGTATCCCAGAGAGTGGAACAGAGATGTGCAGTACAGAGGTAGAGTACGAATCCAGCTCAAACAAGATGATGGCAACCCATGCTTGCCTCAGTTTCCAACACGTGAGTAGAGTGCCTGGGTTTAGGTACCTCACCTGTTAATAAACCAGAAAGGTGTGGTTTATTTTATGTTAACAGTCCGTTTTATAAATCCTACAGTTTAACATTAAATCTTGTTGCCTGTATAAGTCAACAAAATTAAGTTGTGAGCAATGAATAGAGTTTGTAAAATGCTGTTGCCTTTGATTCTGCTGCTTCTGCAGCAGTGTCATTGGAGGGGCTTGTGGGGAACGTTGTGTGAGTGCTGCATTGAATAAACCATCTATTCAGTTTTGGCTTACTGCTTGGTTGACATTTAAAACAGTTTAGTGCTCAGATGGCTAAATTCCACTGTTTTCTTAGGATACATACATCATCTGGGCATCAGAGTGGATGATAAATTGATAAAACACAATACTGAGTTCAACTGAGTTTTCCACTGACCATTTTCATAAATTAACAGTGAAGTGGTTGCCCTAAACTATTTATTAGGAATTATTCATCTTGAATGACAATTCAATCTTTTACATTTTTTCTGAAGATGAATCCCTATGTAAAAGGGAAACAGTATATATATCTTAAGGAAAGAGCAAGAAGAGTGTTGGGTATATGGTAGCATAAGCCTACTGACAGAGGGAGATGATTTAAAACCAGAGTCCTGCTGGAAGGCAGCAGTGCCTTTGTAAAAATGCATGTAGCTTTCATCTGATCATCCTGTCCCCAGTGTTCTGGACCAGTAGGAGGTGGAGGGAAAGAGTAGCAGGAAGCATGTAGACACTTTGGAGATTGTCAGGTTATATGGCTTTTCCAGTCTAATGTAACATATATCAGTCCTGCACTTTTTTTCTTTCCCCCAAGAAATTTTCACAAGCTGCTTGCTATACCAGGGGCAGGAAGCAGATCCTAGGCTTTCTATCCGTTCCTAGGCATGCACTGATCTCTCACTGTATTTTAGGTAAATCAGTGATGCTGTATGCTGCAGAAACCATTCCCAAACTGAAAACAAGAACTCAGAAGATGGGAGGTAGTGATCAAAGCCTTCAGCAAGGAGAGGGAGGCAAGAAAGGTAAAGGGAAGAAAAAGAAATAAATTGACATCTGGAGTCGCTGTTGCGTTGCGTAGTTGTACTTAAAACAAGTGCAGATGGACACCATACAGCAGCTTTGAAGTGAAGATACAAGCAAGAAATTAAGAGGTAAAGCTGAATAGAACTGCGTGCCTGCTTTTCTTGGAACTGGAATGCATGTAACTGCCTTGCATCTATCTATGTAACAATAAATCTCTTTTCACACATATCCTACAAGTCTGACATTAGCACCCATGTTAAAAATGTAAGAACATAAGCAAATGGGGTGGGTGGGAGACTTACCGTTTTTCCAAAAGAATTGTCCACTTTTTGAAATCTGGTTGCCTTAGTAAACCATTTATTTATGATAGTGAAGCAATTGTCTTAATTCTATGCTATTCTGTATTAGGAATAAATTCTTCACTAAGAGGGTAGTGGAGGCACAGGCTGTACAGACAACTTGCAGATGCCACATTCCTGGAAGTGTTCAAGCCCAGGTTGGATGAGACTTTGAGCAATCAAAATGTTGTGTTTTCACCCTAGCTGGTAACTAAGCACCATCCAGCCCCTCCCTCAGTCCCCACTCTCAATGGGATGTGGAGAAGGATAATCAGGAAGGATAAAGATTGTGGGTATAGGTAAGAACAGTTTAATAATTTAAACTAAATAAAATTCAATAATGCAAGTGATGATGATTATAATAAAATATAATTATCTTCACAATTTTTTTTAAGAAGAGAAAAAAAACCAAGCACAATACAACTAGTCACCACCTGCTGACTGATGCCTAGCCTCCCCCCTGGCAGTGATCAGCCCTCCTGGCCAATTTCCCCCTGTTTATATACTGGACATTCTAATCTATGATATGGAACATCCCTTTGGCCAGCTTGGATCACCTGTCCTGGCTTCTTGCCACACCTCCTTGCGGCGGGTGTCGCCCAAGCGCTGCCGGTGCTGGCCAGCCCTGACGCCGCCACAACACGGGGGCCTTTCAGCCTGCCAGGCAGATCCACTGCTATGGTGCGAGCGAAGGAAGAGACGGGACTCTCCAAAGCTTGAGCAACTGAGGAGTTAATTCCTCAGGGCTGATGCTCCCAAGAGACACCAGACACCTGAGTGCAGCAACTTTTAACTGTGGGTGTTACACAGGGGAGGGGTAGAGCAAGGACCGATAACAGGAATCCAGGGAGTGGCTCAGGGTACATCAATCATAACAAAACCCAATAACATAACTTTGGGGAGGAGGAACCCCAGGGCCTGGCCAATCACCCGAGACCTTTCCTAGAAGTTTCCAGGGTGATAGGCAGGACCCAGAGTTATATAACATGGTGATGGACAGAAACTGAGCTTCTTGTAAACAACCTAGGATTGAACCATGGTGAGGAGAAGAGGGGGTTCCAGGGAGCAACCATTAGACAACTGTATTAACTCAAACATCACAAATAAATCACCTATGACAAAGAGCAACCATCAGGAATCATTTGCACACCTCCTCACTGGTAGAGTGTGAGGTACTGAAAAGTCCTGGGTTTAACATAAACACTGCTCAGGAACAAGCAGAACACCCATGTGTTACCAGCTGTATTCTCACACTGAATCCAAAAGATGCTGGGAAGAAAATTCACTGGATTGCAGCTGAATTCAGGACAGTAGGCACCCCTTATTCTATATAATTTCTATAATGCTAAGTCCCACTTCACAAAACTCTCATCACTTTCCTCTCTTTTGGTACATAAACGCACAAAGGTAACATTCCCTTAAATTACGGACCATTCCTATAAAAGCCCATTGAGTTCACTGAGTGTGTGATCCTGGGCTCCCTCTGTCAGAACAAGTTTTCAGGCAGGAAAGAAGGTGTGTGGTGTTGGACTGTTGCATGTGGAAAGCAGTTCTGAATCCATCACTGCTGGGCTCATGGTTCCATCAAAGTTCATTTTTCATTGATGTGTGATCAAAAGGGAGTTGGGGTCAGAGCCCCAAATCCAGCATGGCACAGACAGGTACCACAGGGTCACCAGTGTGGTGATGGGCACAGGGCCGTCATAGAAGTGATAATTCACAGTGTTTCACAGTAACTAATTTAATTCATAGGCTCTTCTTTCCCCAGATCAAATCCCTTTGAAACATACTTGACTTCTCTGTCCTTTCACAGGACCTACCACCTGCATCTAGGTTCCTGAGCAAAAGCAATCCCAGGGATGGGTTTACCATTGCCTGAAGTAGGGATAACTCAGACTCTTCCCCAGCCTATTTTTGTTCACTACAGGAACTCTATCCCCTTGTACAATATGCAAAAGTTTAGACTGGGCTATACCAGGTCAATGAGTGTTCCCTGGGTGCTGATTGACCAGGTGGCCACTGCTAAATGTGCACCCCAGGGTGTGAAGGTCCCATTGCCCACTGCTCTTGAGTGTGATCTTTTACCATCTATTGCATTACTTGATCTTTCCAGAGGCTGGTGTATGACAGGGAATGTGATATTCCCACTCAGTGCCATGCTCTTTGGCCCAAGTGTCTATGAGGTTGCTTTGGAAACTAATCCCATTGCTTGACTCAGTAAATTCTGGTGTACTATGCCCCAATAAGACCTACTTTTCAAGGCCCAGGACAGTGGTGTGGTACAAAGGGTGCTTCCAGCCATCCAATGGTTGATCCCCCACTGTGTGCACATGGCTCTTGCCGTGGTAGATTTGGGGGACTGATAGGCTCAAGATGCCTGGCACCCCGCCATTGACATTTCAGCCATTGTCCTCCATACCAGAAAGGCTTTAACTGTTTGGCTTAATCACACTGCCTGTTTCACATCCATGGATAACCTCTGTGGTAGTGTCCGTGCTCAAGTCCACCCCTCAAACACAGCATCAGTTCAGCCAGGACAGGACCCTGCCCATGTCACTCCATGGTTCATTCCAGAGGGATGTTGGATTCTGCAGGAAAGGACTGTCTGGGTGCACACATACATCCCTCCTGCTCTCTTTTCACTATCAGGGAGAATTCTTGCCTTTCAGTGTGAGCAGTATGCAGATTCTCTAAAACAGAAATGTTTAGGAGAGGAAGTCCTGTGTTCTAAGGCTGTAATTGACCATGATTATATACACATGTCTTCAGAGGTTTTTCCTTCTGCTGATGTAAGAGTTTATACAAGTTATCTTTGGAGTGTCTGGCCTAAATTTTGAGTAGTTAGTTAAATGGTATCCCTGTGAGCTAATGAAGTGCCATGGGGTATGAAATGTGGAAACAGATGCTATGTGCAAAGGGGTTTTTGTGGAGGAAAACAGCTGGACATGGTTAGAGATTATTAAGGCACATTCATTCTAGGGAAGTGCTAAAGCTAGTTGCAACGTGGGGAAAAATACCAGGAATGGAAGATATGCTTGTGACATAAAAGACCATAATTGTCCACAGATTTTTAGGCTCAAATTATTCCTGGATTTTGTTGAATGATGAGTAATTTTTCTGAAACTTTAAATAAAGTGAGAGCTCTGTGAGAATTGATTGGTACACGGTACCTCATCTTCATGATATAAACTAAAGGAGGATGACTCCAGTGAAGTTATGATCATGTTATGCTTAACTTTCTTAGTCAGAGATTTAGACTACAGACAACTGAAAAATGTGGAGGTTAAGTCTTGTGGGATATAGCTTACTGTGGTCTGAAATTAAATACTTTCAGAAGTGGTCTGACCTGTGTGTGTGAGAAAGAATCTTAGTGGCATTGCTTATCAAACTTTCCCGATCCAAGAACCCAAAATGTAAAGCTATTTTAAAGTATCTTGCAAGGGATCTTACAAGGAAAGACAAGACGGACTTCTGAAAAGGGCAATATTGAGCTCAAATATATAAAATGTAAATTAGTTAGTCAAACTAACAAGGAAAGCTCTGTGTGTATTTTGGGTAAAGCAGACTACTTTTTAAAGTCCTACTAGGAAATCAGATGACCACTACCATTAGGAAGTTGAAGACTGGGTTCCCTAACTCCTATCTGCTTATCCACCCATCTTAAAATGGGACTGTTCTGCTTTTTATGATTTCTAGCCTTAGACTGAGTATATTATATGAGCAATATTTGTTCCTAAATGAGGCAGCACAAAGTTAACACAACTCCCCTTTTCCTGACAGAGTTAAGTTTACAAACTAGACTTTCACTTCTGCATTTTAGAAAAACTGGGTTCCTTGGAGGATTAAAAACAAGTAGATCAAGACCATCTCTGTTCTTCCTCAGTTAACAGATTATGCCTAATTTTGGGGAACAGGAAAAATGCTATGGATTGTTGTGGGACTGGGAATGGGGACAAGTCTTCTGTAAAAATACAGAAATATTGCAACTTTTAGTCCAAATGCTGAATTTCTTTAATTATTTTATTTTTGAGGGGAAAACTGGCTGATAATGAATGTCCTTTTAGTCCACCTGCCTTGCTTTTGCAGTTTTCTGTGAAGTTTCACTTATGCAGCATCATTGCTAAAAAGACAATGATTTCCTGTAGGTGGCAACAGTAACAAAGGAAGGCATACATCCATGAGTGTGAATTAACTCACTCATCCAGGACAGGAGGAATATGGACAATGAACTAGTGTCCTGGTCTAGCTCTCTAAAAGTACATGTGTCTGTTATTTCCCTACACAGTTTTCTAGGCATCTAAGCAAAATTTAAACATTTGAAATGGACATATGAGCTGAAAATCCTTAAAACAATCCTTACAACAATTTCTGTGTCAGGAATGGATGATAACATTGACATTGAGCATCAGGAAGGTGTGATGATACAGGCAATCAATAACAGAATGACTAAAAATGAGAATTCAGGACTGTTGTGAGATAAGTGGTTTATTCTTTCAGATGTATAGTATGTAGCTGCTATAGAAGCACAACCATAATTACTCAATTCTTAATGTAAAGAGAGGGAGCTTTAAAAGGTTATTTTGAAATGTGCTTTAACTTGGGAAGTGACAATGTGTGACCATATGTAGTTGTCAGCCTTCAGCCATGAAGTAACTCAAAGACCAGCTCTGCAAAAAATAGTCTTAAAAAAACTTGCATGTGTGTACATCCTGTTCCTTGTGTGTATTTAAGAGAAAGTTTTAGCCAGAACTCTCTTTTGGGGCACATATACATGTGGAATATTTGTATGTGCTGTAGTTGGGAACATGAGAGATGGTGGCTCCCTTGATTCCTTCTCTGGAGCTGGAATGGAATGGGATATACTATTTCAGTTGGAAGGGATCTAAAATGATCATCCAAACCAATTGCCCGACCACTTCAGGGCTGACCAATATTAAAGCACACTATTAAGGGTATCATCCAAATGCTTCAACATTGACAGGCTTGGGGCATTGACCACTCTCTCTAGGAAGCCTTTTCAAAGGTCTGACCACTCTCCTGATGAAGAAGTGCTTCCCAGTGTCAAGTCTGAACTTCCCCTGGCACAGTTTTGAACTACTCCCACATCTTCTCTCTGTCACTGGACACCAGTTATTTAGCTTCTTCCTGTTACAGACTGGCCTTTGTGGGGTTATTTTCTCTCTTAGGATAAGGGATACCCTTTTCAAAGGGGTTATTTTCCCATAAATAAAAAGATAATTAATTATTATTATTAAATAATTGTA
The DNA here is from genome assembly GCF_965231275.1 of Zosterops lateralis. Lineage (NCBI taxonomy): Eukaryota > Metazoa > Chordata > Aves > Passeriformes > Zosteropidae > Zosterops > Zosterops lateralis. The sequence goes on along the minus strand of NC_139800.1, from coordinate 65,550,026 downwards.
ACAGATGTAGCTGGACAATATCTGCAGAGATTATTTGGCTTAACAGACACCAGCTCGACCAGCCTAGCTCAAAGTAAACAAGTCCCTGGACAAAACAACCACAGGTCGTGTTCAAACCCAGACAGAGGACCTCAGCCAACCCCTTTGAAGCAGAGGTGCCCCCATATCACTGGGCAGTGAACTGGGCAGAGCTGAGACCCCTGACCAAATCATGTCTGTAAGAGCAGGGAATTTGAAAGCCCTATAAAAGGAGCTGCTGGACAATAAATGTGGGTTGTTGCTGCATGAACTCACTGTGTTAATGTTGCGTCTTTGTCTCTGACTCAACAATGACAAATAATTAGCTTAATTATATAATAATATTAATTTATATTAATAAATAATTAAGTACCCCTTGCCATAGTGGCTGTATAAGGGAGATGGTAAGAAACAGACAAGTCTTTGGTAGTTTGGGATCTGGGAAAGAGCAGAGAACACTTCGTAGGAACTGAAACACTTTGAATAACCTGAAATGTAGTGCTATTTCCTATGAAATAGCATGTGTGCTTCTTCACATCTGCCAAGATTTGGGAGTTCTTTGGGGTGTAGTTTTTTGGTTTTATCTGTTTGCTTCTCTAGGAGCAGAACTTCAACATTTCTAAGAAGTCTTTAAGAATTTTTCTCCTACAAAGATGCAGTAATACAAAATAAAAAATTTTATGGAATTCCACAGCCGCACCAAAGGTGTCATCTACACAGCATTCCAAAGCATGCTAAATTCAAAGTTTATCTTTAATTATTTTTACTTGATTAGTTTATGAGTTCATGTGGTCATATGAAGATTTTTTTGCTACAGAATCTCTTAATGGTTTCTGTACCAGTAGGAAACAAAATTTTCAAAAAGCTGTAACAACATGGTTGCACAACTGAGGACTTCTTAGTAGCCTTGGGTTGTAATTCGAGTACTGTTTTGTTCCATCACACTGGATGTAGAAGTTCTCTAGAAGACAAGATGTTCATCATTATCTATTAGGTGCCCTTTACAGAAAATGAGACTCTTTGATGACCTACAAGGATTTGTAGGAATGTAGGAAACTCCATTCTTTCTCCTTTGCATAAGGAAACTATTGTTTATGGAATATGAAATGGGGGTGGAAGGTGACCATGGAACTGGGCATAAAAATTTTAGTTGATTCTCAGATTATTTGGAAGGAGTTGACAAGACTGGAATGCAAACTCAAGAAACCTCCTTTATTTGTCAAATTAATAGTAGTGAGGATCTGACCTAACAAATACTAGTCATACCTTCCATTACTTACAACAATTTCTATGCTTTGTTAATTGGCTTGCTCTGGTTTGAAGAGTTTTCATTATTTTATCACTCGTGGTGATGTTATTGTTGTGGAAGAGTTTATGTTTTTCTGAGCTTATTTTCCTTTTCTGCTGAGTCTGGAAAAGAGTCAGATAAAGCAGATGAAATGCCCTATAAACAGTGGCAATAGAAGTCTTAAGTATAACACCACTGCCAGTAATTATTCAGCATTGTTTGTTGAGGTCATTTATGGAACTCCAGGAAACCCATGGAACACCAGGAAAAACTTAAAAATCCCTGTAATTCAGTCTTTCCTCTCTATGTTTCTAGAGAATCCTAAACCTTGATTCCTGAGGTAAGGCAGGCTATGAAGCCTAGAAAGATGCTCGTGGTGCTCACTGTTAGGAAGAGTTCTGCATTCCAAAGTCTTCTGTAAGGGCCTGATGCTCTAAATCTGCTCGACTGCACCCTCAGATTGGCATGAAGTGGAAGTACTTCCTTTGGAGTTTAAGAGTTTTCTACTGATTCCACAATAATGAACTTCAGTGAGGGGGAAAAGAAAGTGACTACCCTGTAAAGACTGTCTGCCTACCTAAAGTAGCCAGGTTTTCACTGTTGAGGTGCAAGGTTTTTAAGAAATACTGAGGCATCTTACCAGTCCCATAAGAATCTCTTTATTTGTGTCCATTTTTATTTAGCACATTACAACTTCAGCAAAGCCATGGAGCAGATGCGTGTACCAAGAATTGCACATAAATGTTGTGAAGACACAAAGAAAAGCACTGATCTGTGGGGCCAGCCCAGTGGTTACTTGCAGGAAAGGATAACTTTCTGCAGAAATACAGTGATTTCTACTTGCATCAAGGCAAAAAAACCAAGGGCAACTTCTGTTAACAACAGACTGTAGTTCTAATTAAAGTAGAAATCTGACAGAAGAGCACTGATTGTATGTGCTGGTAATATCAAGTTGGTAAAGACAAGAGGTCGATTTAAAGCCTTTCAGATTCTGAGATAGATGCAAGGGACTGTTTTAACACTTACCTAACATCTACCTAGAATGTTTTATCCCCATTAATAACAGTGGAAGAACTGTTGAGTAGTATAAGAAATGAAGTAAATCCTATCTCTACTATAGACGTCATTAAGCTTGTAAAGTCTAAAATTTACTGTAAGCTTTTGGATAAGTAAGTTATGTAGTGCTTTGCACTGAAAGCAAAGAGTCTATTAAGAATCCTCATTTATTTTTATCTAGTTACTTCTAATCTCAAGAAGTGAAATGAAATTACAGTAGCCACGAGTCCTTTACACACAGCTGATAGAGTTTAAGACACAGGACTAAGTTTTAGTAAGGCTTATAAGAAAGTTCAGTGGGTTTACGACAGAAGTTAAGACAAGAAATTAAACCAGTTAAATGGTGATACCCTTCAAACTTTTTACTTGCTTAAAACCTAGAGCTTTGCTGTAAACTTTATCTTCTTCAGCATATCCCCTCCTAACAAAAAGTTGTCAAAGAATGATTAGCTTTTTGCATTTTTTTTTTTTTCAAATTACAACCTGCATGCTGTCCTACAGAACATGAGGTACAGCAGGTCTCATATTTCCCTATCCAAGCTGCCAGCCCCAAGGGCTATGTTTTCCAGCTCAAAGCATTTAAAATGCTTTCTCTTATAACACTTTTACATCCCCTCTTATAAAACATACCTCTCCAGGTTAAAACTGACCTGCTGAATTGCATTGTGTGCTTTACTCTTTTGCAGTTCTTGCACCTGAAAATTTACAATGAATGTTTATACAAAAAGCTGGAATTCTTCAAAACTTTATTTTAAGATTAAGTCTTTGGAATCAAGACTGTGGACTGGAAATGATTTTTTATCCTATCAAAAGCTTAAGCTTCCTTTCTGTGCATTCTGTGAACTCAGAACTGCCATACCATTACTCTAGGCTTTAAAGAAATGTCAGCATAGAGACGAAAACAGGGAAATTTCAGTAATTCATGCCTAATTAATTAATATAATCACTTTTTGTTGAAAATACTGCAGTGTGAAAGAGTACAGATGCAAATCTAAGAATTTTTTTTTTTTTACACTGATTGTAAAAAATCCCTTATTCTCTTAGCAACTTTGGTTGCACTCTTACTGATAGGTCAGGAATATATCAAATAACAAGAACATCTCCACTCAGGAAGTTTAAGTGCTCATAAAAAGTTCTTATTATAGTCAGAAGAGAGTGCAGATTTTTATGAGCACAAAAAGCTCATGGGAGTTGTAGTCTGTCCCCATAATGATGCAGTTCTGAGGACTGACATCCAAGGTAGTTGATATTTTAAAAGGAATTCAGGAAAAAGTGCTTGTAATGATAGCATTCTTTAGCTAAAGGTGACTTGTGCTTTTGAGTGTGATCTTAAAAAGCACTCTATTACCAATTTTGGATAACTTGTTTTAGCAAGAATAGGGAAGAAGTTGTACTTCAATCATGTTGTGTTAATCTTGTACAATTTAATGCATCCATTTCTAGCAAATCATTTCAGGCCAACAGAAGATTGATCACTCCAAGGAAGTTATTCTTTCCTATATTTAGTATCCCCCCATTTAAGAATACACACACTGTACCAAGTACTGTGTTACAACAAAACATGCAACAGTGAATAATCTCTATAATCAGGTGCCTAGAACACACAATTTACAGCTTTAGTGGTGGGGAATACATCCATTATCTCTCACGGTAATTCCCTGCATATTCAAGAAGATCCATTCAGAATTTTCCCTATGAAGTAGCTCTGTGCTACCAGACATGCCACAATCAAATTGTTACGAGTAATTTCACAGACAGAGAGACAACTAAAGTGCAAAGCCTGAGGGATATATACTTTTTATTTTTGTCACTGCAGAAAGAGATTACTGAAAGACTTCTTCTGCATGAAGATGAATAAAATACTTTCATTAAGCTTCAGATGCTGCTCACTGCATGGCTTTTAAATAAAAATGCATACTCTCTATCAATCATAGCAAAGTAGTAAGTAAACTTACAGCACATTCCTTTAATATATCAAAATGTTTCCAAGGCAATATTACTGAACTTATACCACAGTCCCCAGTAACATCAAGCTGCACAAAGGAAGCAGTAGGGAAAATTATCCAGTTTAAGTGCTCTTCTTTTCTTCACCCAGCAAGTTCACTGTTGCTTTCTTGGCTGCAGGAAAATAAAATCAAGTTTAGTCGTAGGTCTACAGGCAAAGTTGGTTATCAGATGTTCTCAAGCTGCATGAAAAAAAAAAATTCCTTTTACTCTAAGAGAAAGAACACAGAAGAAAATCATAGCTTTTGTATACATGTAGATATAGTGATAAAACTGATCATAAAACATTAAAAAAAAAAAACATAAGCAAGGAGCAGTACACTAAACATTTAAGACTGATAATTATATATAACTATGGTATTGTTAAAACAGAGCTGCTCACAGTGTTAAGGACATACAGGTTTGCAGCAAGAAATATACCATAATGATAAAAACCGGCTTGGAATGTGAATAATGCTAATATTTGTGTACATATATATGTGTGTCTATGGTTTCTTTAAAAAAAAGGTCTGTTGTTTTGTTTTCGTGTTTTTTTTGTTTTGTTTTGGTGAGGTTTTGCTCTGTTTTGTTTGTTTTGTTTTTGTTTGGTTTGTTAGGTGGTTATTTTTTTTTTTTTTGTGAAAATCTTTATATATAAAAATAGGAAAAAGAAAAACTAAGTGATGAAATGAGGAAAATCCCACATGCAACATGGAAGGACATTAATTAAGATGCATGCCTAATAATTAGGACTCAGGAAGAGTCATGCAGCAAAATTTCCAAGAATAGTTGATCAAGTCAGATCTTTTAAGCAGACAGGAAAACTGCTTAAGTTGGTAAGCTGAAATGAGACTGCATTCATTGTTTGGTGGAAAGGAGAATTAAGATGCTTTGAAATAGCATATAGATAAAATTTCTTCCAAGTCAAACTTAAAAACCCCTTTATTTTCACTACTTAATACATTTCTTTCTCATATTCATACAACTATAATCACATATTTTAGAATGCAAGGGTTCACTATAGAATGAAAGGAAATAAAAAACATAAGCAATCTACAGGCTGTGATAACACATAAAAATAAAACGTAAGTAATTCCTTTAAGAGTGAGGAATCCTTTGACCTCTAGTTACTTCTAATCTCAAGAAGTGAAACGAAATTACAGTAGCCACATGAGTTCTTTACATACAGCTTCCAGAGGAAGGAAAAATGCAAAAACATACAGATGGGAAAACTGCACTTTCCATGTTGCTGTGTATTGCTGTTAATTGTTTACTGCACAACTGGGAGCCCCTTTATACTACCAGGTATTTGAGGGAGTATTTTAGGTGATATGAGGATACACTAAAACAATAACTGTATTTATGAAAGGTATGTCTGGACCTGCCTCTAGAGAGAATGTTTTTGGTGGTGTGAATTGTGGGAAGACACACAAACAATTCAATTTCTTCCACTCATTCTAGCCTAACTGCAATTCTAGAAAGCAAGATCCACTGCAACCTCCATTTCCCAATTTAACTTCTCCATTGTAATTCCCATCGTCTTCTTGCAATTTATTTTTTGTCTCCTCCAAATGATGAATATTGAGTGCAATAATTCGAGCTCCCAAGTGAAATTCACCCTACTTGCTGTGGCCAATGAAGGGCCTTTTGCTCACCCTCTTTAGTGATGGTGTCTGCAGTCTCTGCAGCCTTGTCTTTCAGATCCTGCACAACACTGTCCAGCTGGGCCTCGTGCTTCAGGAAGAAAGGACGGATAATCCGGTGGTAGAGAAACTCTGCCCCGTTGGAAGGGCTTGGAGCCATGCACCACAGCAGGAAGCCACACTGTGAGAACAAGAACATTAGCCTAAGTGGAAGGAATCACAGCAGGAGACAATGATGTGCCTTTCCTAAGTGCCACAGAACTAAGCACACTGAGAACAGTGAGTCACTCTCTGTGTGGTCAGGGCTCCAGAACAGCTACACACAGTGAATCTTTCTACTGGAATAACTTCATGGACAGTATAAGGGACAAAGGAGGAGGGCTGCAGCAGTAAATCTAATCTGGTGTCAGATGTATCAAAATTATGGGCACTTTTTTTTCTCTTTAAGGTAGAACTATAAAACCTAGTTACAAAAAACATCAGTCTCTCTCAATATTTCTAAAACACGTGGCACAGGCCTGATTGAACATCTAGGTCCCCAGATGACCTCAATTCAGCCAAAATACAACCCTGTCCTCTCTGCCTCCCTACCCTGAAAACACAGTGGGGGAAAGGACAGGGTTGTGTGTAGGCCAGAGGTAAACTGACAAGGAGGAGAGATAAACCCAAGCTACACACAATGCACAAACAAGAGCAATGCTTCTGGATTACAGTTTAGGTACAGCTTTTAGAGCACCATCTTCTCTCTAGAAAAATCAAAGACCACAGTGTGGGGTCATGTTTCTGCATCTTACAAAAGATTACATGTACTACAAATTCCTGTCTTTACTACTGAAGCACTTTTATTTGGCATCAGTTTCACTGCCATACACCACACAAAGACAGCTATGCAGAGCAAGAGGAAACATTTAAGGGACAGAGAGTGCCATACAATAAATATTCTTGAGCTATGAAGATAGATCTATATCTATAAAGTTATTTTACAGGATAAAACTGCAACGAAACTGCCAACTGCAATGAAGTGCATTTTCTCAACATCTGTACAGTTCTTTCTGTACACAAATAATACAATATTATTCCATGTCAAAAGCCTCTCCATAAAATGAAGGCCTAACAGCTTTTCTCAGACTGCCCTTTCCTGAGATCCAGAACAAAACAACTTCAGCCTAAAAACATGTGTTGTTCTCATGTTAGACAGGATTCCATGTTTGAGGACTTTCACACATTTCTGGGCAGAAAGGAAACAAAACATACAGTCTTCTTCAAGCAAGTCCTCCAAATATTTTGGAATATTTCTCCTCTGTCCTTTCCCAACAAGGTATACTGAGACTGAATTTCTGTAGATTCTGCTCTTCACATCTGTAAAATTTTGGCTTTGTCTTCTCTGCAGTGCCAAACTAATTTACCATCCTTTCTGGGTAAGCATTAAGCTTTCTTCTTTAAACTATTTGATTGTGGTGTCAAAACAGAATGACTGAAAGGAGTGCTTGCCCAGAAGAGAAAGAAAGGTTTTTTAAAGTAAAGTGTTCACCAGAGAGATTGACCTATCAGGAAAATTCCAATTAATTAAAACAAATACGTCAACATGTAATAAAATCTGGCATCAGTAAGTAGCAACTGATGAATTATTAAGTATGGTCAGAGAAAATTAAGGCAAAAAGTGCCTCTATCATTATAAATACTGATTTTCAAAAGCTTCAATTTTTTGGAACTTATATAACAGAAAGAACACATGGTGCTATCTTATGTTGTTATCTTTCATTAAAAGCTGAGAAGTACACTGACTATTTCCTGTTCAAGAATATCTGATCAATTACTGAAAGTTATTTCTCCCACAAAACTGTACAAGTTTTTGTACAGTTGTACTTGCAAAGTCAATCTGAATCTCAGTTGTGTGCTCTTCTACACAAATGTTTGTTCTCCTTTGTTTTAGAAAAATCCCTCAGGTATGAGTCTAACTTCCTCTAAAACCAAAAGAAATTGAAATTTCCCTTTCCCTGCCTAAGAACAACATTAGTAATTTTGATTTGACAGTTTTGTCCCAGTCTGGTTGATAAAAAAGTAATTACAGATTTGTTCTCAAATACCCGTTACTTTTGAATTGTACTGAAACCGATGTTTATATACATTTTCCATTAGACATGTACTAAAACTGGGATTCTTTCAAAGCTTGAGAATGTTAAGACTGCTAACTCAGTTCACTTTACCCTTGTCTCTCATGAAACTGAACTAACAGAGGCTACTGAAAATAAAGAGAGTTTTAAGAAGTTCCAGCAAGCTCAAAGTGATAAAATTGTTAACCAGAAAGTAAAACCCTAAACCCAAAATATACTCTTTGCAACCCTCCAGACCAGACAGAGGAGGGGATGGAATTCATCTGAGCTCACTGACCTGCTCACTTGGACCTGCTCTCAGCAGCTGTTTTTGCCCTGGCAGCAACAATTTTGTTCAGAAATTGCATTACAGTATTTCAAGGCACAGCCATTAGTGGAGTAAGGAGTCTCTCTCACTCCCACCACCAAGAATACTCATAGGATGATAAACTCTGCTACTTTTACTGGCTACTGTACTCTAATACCTGAATGCCACAGAAATCTTTAAATCTTGAACAGAAGTACTTTAAGCTAATCATATGCACAAGAAATTATGAGTTGCAAGCACATCCTGTGCTTCAGAGATGAAAAAAACTAAACAGATAAGTAACAAGTGAGCATTACCAAAAAAAAAAAAAAAAAAAAAAAAAAAAAAGAAAAGCCTATAAAATCCATGAAGTGTCATCTGGAGAACAAAAGTATATACAAACATCATAACATATTTAAAGGAGTTCTTCAACATACCTTTCTCCCACCCATCTTCCCACAAAATCTTCTAGTCTGCTGAAAACTTTAATATCACAGAGTCTGAAGTCTGGACTTTGGGGACCCTGGGAACAGCAGTGCTCAACATCTCAGCCATGCACATGAAGGTGTTTTGAAATACTGAGCAACTAAATCTTGGTCTGGAATGGAAACTACAAGCTGTTTCAAATAAATGTGAATATGCAAATTTAGCACATTTTGAGAATGAAACCACACTCGAAATTTTCATGAATTACATTATCTGGGCTTCTACTTAATGAAAGAGATATGGAGACATCATAACAACTCTGCAAGAGGTTCTAATTCATGGGTGCAATGAAGTATGGAAGCTGCCTGATTCCTCCTTCTCCCCCTGTGGAATAACCTCCATCCTTCCAACCATTCAGTAACACTTTCTGATTCTCAGCCAACACCTGCCTGCCTTTGTACAACAAAAGCAAACCTCTCCTACCAGCCACTACTGAGAGCAAACTTGGCTTCTATGTGCCTTCTGCAGCTATTGTAGAAGCCTGGGTATTGACGTAATTCATTGTGTTTGCTTTTGCAGAACTGAGAAAAGTGCCTTTCCCTTGATTACAATACTACATGTAACTGTGGCACTCCTGATACCATTTTATCAGAGCCATTTGTGGTCTTTATTTGCAAAGTCAGCCTGAATCTCAGTAGTGTGTCCTTCAAAGAGAGAGCTGTGGTGGTGTGAAGTCATCACTGCCACACCTCTTTTCATAAAGAAATTAGAAAAGAAGTTCTGAAAAGACACTGTATAAATTCAGAATTGTGAGTATATTCCACTGCAGATGATGGATTAAAATTATAATTCTACTGATCAGAAGTGTCCAAATGATTGCCACAGTTGAAGCATGTTAAAGACTGAAAAGGAACATGGCAGATGTGTAAACCAGCTGTCAAAGTCAGTTTTTGTCTAAAAAATATGGCATTTCCTGGAAACAGCTTTTGGCATAGTCAGATCTTACCCTTAAAATTTTAAATTACCTCATCGCAATAGCTCGAAAGCAAATTATTTTAACAACTTCGGTGGGACTAAACCAGTCTAATAAAAAAAAAAAAAAAAGAGAAGGAAGAGAACAGCCCACTGAACCAGAAAACAGGTAACAGTTCTTTAAGATAAATAGCAGGCTCTGCAGCAAGCTAAAATGTCTTCTACCCAAGAGCATACACAGTGATCAGTTATCTCCGAGAAGAATTTACCATGTTAAAGCTGACTGTTACCTTAGAGCACAAAGTTCAGAAACATTAACTAAACCATTGTTGGTAGTCAAATCACACTAACAAATGCACATTAGCAACCATCTCCTCTGATACCTACCAGTTCCTTTAAGGAAACTGAGCTTAATTAAAAATTAAAGCTGTAAAACAAACTACTCTTGTGTTCCAATTTCGTTCTTTGCTCCAATAGCACAGATGTTACTACCTCCTTCAACAGCCGTCATGATTTTACTCTCTACTTTTGCTAATGCGCTTAAAGCAAAAATAGAACCACTCTGTGGGGTTTACCATGTCTGTCCTTTGTCCAAATTTACCTGAGCACCAAGAGAATGAACTTGTCTCTTTTTTTGTTTATTTGGTTTTTTGTTTGGTTGTTGTTGTTGCCTTTTTTTGTTTGTTTTGTTTTTGGTGGGGGTTTTTTTGTTTGTTTGGGGTGGGTTTTTTGTTTGGTTTTTTGTTCATTTGGGTTTTTTTGTTAATTTGTTTGGGGTTTCTTGTGGTTTTTTGTTGTTGTTGTTGTTGTGGTTTGGTTTGGGTTTTTTTAATGGGACAGTTACACTGTCTCTTTTTCTTTCCTAAAACACAGTAGACCTTTCCCTTCCACCTATCCCAACTTCCCCTCTTGCCCCACAAAACCATCAGCTGCAAAGAGATCACTTGCACAGGACTAAATTACACATAACCTGCATATAAAAAAAAGGTGTGAGCTGGGAATGATTCCAAATGAATCTGTTGTCATCTACCTATTCCTGGAGACATAATATCAGTTATATCAAAAGATCCCATTTTAGGAGAGGGGCCACACAAACTCACATACCTTTAGCATGTAGTAGAAAGGGAACCAGGACAGAAAGATGTCAGAGAAGAATTCAGCTATGCTGAAAATGCCATACACAACCCAGTAAGTCAGCCACTGCGTGTCATCATCTTTGTTGGGACTTTCAATGGCCTTGATTCTGCAAGGAGAACAAATCAAGTGAACAGAAGATTAGCATCAGTCCCATCTATAATGACGAAGATTTTATGACACAGATTTGTTTTTATATGTGCTTCTCCATAACTGAATTAAGCCAAGAAAACTAGTATCTATCATACAGACAGTATGTCAAGATCTTTGAACAGCAAAGCTTTTCCCTGCATATCACACTTCAAAACTAAGATATTCAAGCTATTTCTAGTGCTGGGATTACAAGGAGGAAAAAAACCTCAACCAAAATCAGTGAGCATTCTGACCTTGTTCATGAAACATTTTGAGGGGCAAGAAAGGGAGGGGATAATCTTTGGCCATAGTTCCAGTTCTGGAGGCATTGTGATAATCCTCACCAGAAGGCCACTGTACATCAGAGCATTGTTGATCCACATAACAGATAACCTGAGTGAGGCCAGTCCTGTGAGGCACAGGATGCCAGTGATCGTAACACCTGCCGGGCCTTGCCTACACCCATCAGTGACCATCCTCTTTCTCTGGTGGATGGATCATCCTCCTTCTGAAAGGAATGATGAACAGAGTTCTTGTCCTGGATGAAAAATCCAACAATACCTTAAGTTATGAAAGTGGGGTAACCTCTCCTCCAGACAAGGCCCACACAGTGGGCTACATGTGGATCAGAAATTCATTCAGTGCTCCACAGCTTGCAGCTCCCAGATACACCAGCAGTATAGGACTGTCTATACTATTCTCTTTTTTTACATAGTTAGCTCTAATAAATAGCATTTTAAATGTGCTTGTACATACATGCACTGGATTCCTCTTTGAAAAGGTGTATTTATCCATAAGACTTGCTCTAAGACCTAGGAAGTACTTGGTCTACATAAGCAGAGGGAATCCAGATTCATATGCTGAGGAATATATATCTGCATCACCCAATGTATTGCTCTATAAATTAATTCCTACAGGACTTGCAAAGTCTGATGTAGGCTAAACTATTACAAACAGGGTAAAACAACCTCTACTAAAGTATTGGGCTTTCTGCATAATGGGCTTTTGTTCTCCATCTGCTGCAAGAATGCAGTTCAAGTTTATACAGTTCTAAAAATCAGAAACATAAAGATACACATGTGCTCTTTCAGTAGAAGTAGTGGAGTGGAGTTTCTGAAGCCACTAAATTCCAGATTAACACTGTAAGAAGTTTTAAAAGAAAATACTTGCAAATCTAAGCCTGACCATTTCAAGCTTAGAGAGCATTTAGATTAAAATCTGTAGACTCATGCTGGATTAAAATCTGTAGACTCAGTTTAATGAATTTAGTTTAAATTCTTCTATCACTTTTTCCTTTAATATCAGCTATATTGTTTCTGGAGCAGCATGTGTGAGATGTATCAAAAGTGCCAGGTTTTCTGTTAGTTCCCTTAAAAAGGCAGTTAGGGAGGTTTACAAGGCAGAAATCAGAGAGTTGGCTGTAAGTCCATTTCCTGGACTTACTGAGAACTGAGAAACACTGTGGATTTTGTCACTTCCTAACTCTGTAAGTCAGAGAGGAAGAAGGAGAAGTTGGAGGGGAAAAATTCTGTGACATACTGTATGTTTTAGCAACAGTACTGGCAAACCCACTACATGCAGAGGGAGCTAGCACAGCTGCTGGATCAAATTACTTTGAAATGCAGTACAAGGATCTAATACTTAATGCATTCTTTCTGCTGGAGTGTGAGGCTGGCCAGCAGTATCCTGCAGTGGAAAAAGCAGCAGCCTCTGCCATACCCCATCATAAAGGGATCTCAGAGGCACAGCACCAGCACAACTGGAAGAACGAGTTTTCACCAGGTTTTGCAACAGCAGGTCTAATTCCTGCTATTCCTATCATCACATAAGGCCCCAGTCCAAGCAATCTGCTCAAAGGCAGTGACAACTCCAGATGCTCCTATTCCCACTGTAAAGCACATTTTTTCCACACCCATACCTCTAAAGTATTCTAGTAAGGCCAGGTGAGGGGGCTGTACAAGAACAGCCCCTGGAAACCACAGGAGTTAAGGAAGCTGGCTATAGATCTATTTCCAAGGTGTGAAACTACACTTCTGGAGGGAAAATGGGGATGTTAGAGTGGTGGATACATGGAGCAGAGAAAGGAATCAATTGCAAAGTTTCTGTTAAGGAAGACTTGCTGTAGAGGCTCATCATATGAATTCCTTCAGTTCTGTTGACAATTTCTCCACTGGAGGAGACATAGAGGGGAAGGCTTATATTACCAGAATAAGCATCCTAGCTTGGTATTTGTGAAAAAACATTTTGCAGTGAAACTATCAGCAGTCTTCCTGTTTTCCAGTCACCTTTTGAAGTCATATATGGATTTAAGGGAGCATCGCTTCATTTTCTTTTTTAACATTATTAAAGTCATCTTGGTAATCACAAAAATTAGCTTTCATTAAAAAAGAAAAGAAAAGAAAAAAAAAAAAAAAAAAAAAAAAAAAAAAAAAAAAAAAAGCTTAGAGTCTCCAATTTTGTGACAAAGGACAGATGGCATATCACTGTGTTAACGGGCCATACTCTATTATCTTCCCTCTGGAACCAAACGGTCTTTGACAGCTCCTAAATGCAGTACCATGGGTGTGCTCCC